>NC_139629.1:45661086-45666086 GCF_964638095.1 Poromitra crassiceps | reverse complement strand
CGCGTTCCTGCAAGCGCTAATACATCACGGACATGAAAGTAGCCTACGTGCGCATAGGCAGGCAACTCGCGCGTGCACACACACCTTCACATGCGCGCGCGCGCACGCACACACACACACACACACACACACACACACTCACACACCACTCACACACACACACACCACTCGAGGGCAGACAGTATTGATGGCTCCCCTGGGCATCGCGCGGACGCATCTGTTTCTGTCCCACTGACTCTCCACACTCATAATTTCAAGTAAGTCATAACACAAATTATAAACACATATCCCTCAACCGTGACGCCTAGGAATAACAACATGGAGTGCGCTGAGCTGATTTAGGGTAGGCTGGGACTCTTAAATCTTTACCTCCGCTCCTTCCATCCCCCCCGCTCTTCCCTTCTCCTCGGTCCCGTCCAGCACAGGTGGTGGTCACTCTTGTCAAACACATGCTTCTCTCTCCTCTGTTACCTTCATCGCCTGCCATCTTTTTTCCCCTTCCTTCCTTTCCTTCTTCCCCTTCTTGACCCATTTACTGCTTTGTGGGACTCTCTCCTCCCTAACAGCGATTCCTCCCCGTAACGTCCTCTCTCCTCCTCCAACGGGGGCAAAATGTATGCGTGTTTACGCACGCTCTTGACCCTGACTTAAACCCCCCCCCCCCCCCCCCCGAAATCCATCCGATTCGCCACAGTGTCTCCTGCATCTGCCCTAGGCTCTGTGACATCACAGCCCCTCTCCGACAGCGGCCCCGCCTCCGCGATGTCTTCATCAAAGTCCTCCCTCCCTCGTTCCTCATCCTTTTATCCTGACGTATCCCCTTGTTCTTCTCCTCTTCCTTTCTCCTCCTCCCACCCCCCTCTCTCTCTCTCTCTCTCTTCTTCTCTGAACCCTCTCCCCTCTGACCCCTCCATCCCTCCTTCTCCTCCCCCTCTCCTCCCTCTCACCCCCCCCCCGTCTCATGGTCATGTACTTTCGCCATCCATCTCCCACCTCCGCAGCCTCTTAATGTCTCAATCTGTCCCGGGGACCGTGAAGGTTCAATTGGAATCACATGTTTCGGAGAAGCCGAGAATTTCACCCCTTATAAATAAGATGTCAGTCCTGCCCGTATGGGCCGTGCTGCAGAGGGGCCTCCTCGCTCGCGTGCTTTCTCACACTCCCGACGCTGCTGCTGCGGCGTCTCAAAGATGTGCCGTGCGAGATGATGTGCGCAGACGCGCGATTATTCTCCATCAGTTCATTCTGCTCGGCCTAAAGAATGCTATGAACACGCAACATCTTACACAGTAGATGAGCTTTTTGACACCAGAGGTCCGGGAAAGGGATTTATTCCGGCTTTTATTGGAGTGCCTTATGTCTTTTTAGCGCGCGAGGTCGGACTTTTATGAAGACCGATCGCAAGTTTCTCGCGCAAAACACCTCCTCGGCATTTTGTCACTCGTTCAATCTGACGGGAAATGAAGATAATCCTTTGTTTGTCCAGGAGACGCCAAGTCCGAGTTAAGCAGGGAGGGAGACAAGAGGGGAGGAGAGAGAACGGGTTCAACCTGCTCAAGATCAGCAAGCAGATGCAATCATTTGTCTTCGAGTGTGCGTGTGCGTGTGTGTGTGTGTGTGTGTGTGGGTGTGTGTGTGTGTGTGTGTGTGTGTGTGTGTGTGTGTGTGTGTGTGTGTGCACGTGTGTGTTCCTCCTTCCCCCTGATAGATGAACCCAGTCTGGTAGGAATTCATGGACATCCAAGGCCAAATGGACACTCAAATTAGACGTGATTAAATACCCCAGTGTGATTCAGATCCAAAGACTGTTAGTAATTCTGATTAGCACGCGCACACACACACACACACACACACACACTCTCACACACACTCGCACACACACACTCGCGCACACACACACACACACACACACACACACACACACACACACACACACACACACACACACTCTCACACACACACACACACACACACACACAAGCACTGATTGAGGATGTGGGAGACAAAGTTTATAGGCTGGCTAATCACAATAATGCCCCTTTTTATTGTTTCAGGAAGACATGTCTCAGTGTAGCACTCTGAGCACCCACAGAGACAGAGCTGTAATCTGCTCTTTTAATTAAGCCACTGGAAGTGATTTAGATCGCACCGGAGCATGGCAGCCATCTTGGTTCAGGGGGTAATTCAGTCTGGCTTAAACCATTCCAGGGTCAAGCGTTAATGTTGGCTTGTGAAGCCTGTACTGTCCTGTACCAGAGCAGGCCGTGACCGCCACGCACATCCATCACTCATTAGCTTAGGCTCGTAAAGTCCAACGTGACTCTGTGTGTCTACAGCTCGCACGTGAACGTACTGTGTAGAAGGAAATTGTCTTCAGCTTGCAGGCTGCACCGAGCAGGTCAGGCCTCCACTCGTGGCCTTTCCTCGATTTTCTTCAAGTGTGTGGTTCAATGTTCTCGTGGTAAAATAAGATGAACGGCAAATAGGCAATGTAGAATTAAAAGGCAAATGAATGATAAAGTCAGGCGTGGAAGAGATTAATAGCCGTGGTTTTTATTCCAAGATTCTGCGGAGAAGTTACAGCGTGGACAGGATAGAGTGTGAGCAGGAAAAGATCTCAAGATGGACTGCTAGCCTCTGTCTTGGTAGTTGTTGACTTTTATAAGCTAATCAGATCAGCCAAAACAACCATACCATCTCACACAGTTCCTGCACATCCAGCCAAGGTCATCCTAACCCCTCATCCTGTCAGTATCTGGCAGCTGGTTAGGGCTTCTGTTTTTCATAATTAGCCAGTTGTGAAATCATAGAAGAACCTTCATTTTAATATTTCCGCCAACACTTATAACAACATGAATTTCCCATCAACAATCACCAACAATATTATGGTTTGGGGACAAACTGCTCATTATTTTCGATAATATCAAGTCAACATGATTTCTCAACATGAATTCTTTAGGGACAAACTGCTCATTAATTTCATGACATTTTGGCATAATAATAATTTCTGACATCTTGGCATAATCATAATTTCACAACAGTTTCTTTCCCAGAATGCTCAGGCCTCTTGTCAAAGCCAAGTCGCAGGTTCAAATCCTTCCACAACTGCTGCATGGTCTACAGCACGTGGACGTACTGCTGCATGGTCTACAGCACGTGAACGTACTGCTGCATGGTCTGCAGCACGTGAACGTACTGCTGCATGGTCTACACAGCATGTGAACGTACTGCTGCATGGTCTACAGATGTTTGCTGTCCTCCATGGCGTGCGTGGCTTTTGCCTGTTGTTTCTTCTGTCATTGGGTAGTAGGGTGGTGTAGTAGGGTGGTGTAGTAGGGTGGTGTAGTAGGGTGGTGTAGTAAGCTGAGCGTCTGTCCCTCAACTGGGCTGGGGGACTGTTTTCATGACCGACATTGGCAAACATCTGCCCGCAAGCTAATCTTCACAAATAGGATGAGGATCACTTTTATGAGTGTTTTCTGAAAATTGTGGTTTTTAAAAATGACATTTACGCTTCAATCATAAAAGTGGTCCTCTTTTGTGAAGAGGATCTTGCTGAACACAAAGTTTGCAGTTTCATAAACTTATTTCAGGCATGTAGGCATACAAAAGTTCCATTGAGACGAGGGAACAGGGAGTGCTAACATCCAGGTCTTAGGCAGGTCTTGGGTCATTCCTGCGCTACTCTACTTCCCTATCCTGGTCATTGCTCCGCCCCTTCTGCCCATCTGTAGACGAGCACATGCTTCCTCTGATACATGTGAAGTCGCCAGCCGCTTCTTTTCACCTGCAAGCGAGGAGTGTCACTGGCAGGACGTAGTGCAGAGGATCATGCTATTCCCCCCCGAACAGGGCCCTCGACCAACCAGAAGAAGCACCAGTACAACGACCAGGACACATAACCTTAATCCGGCCTGCCACCCGCAGACCCGGCCAATTGTATGGACACCCCGTCCCCGACCAATCCGGAGGTAACACGGGGGCTCGAACCTGCGACTCTCGTGTTGGTAGGCAGGGAATCTGCCGCTGCACTACTTGGATGCCCGCAAAGCTTCTTTTGTCCTTCATGTGTTGATTCAGCGGCAGCAGCAGTTTGCTGAGTGCCTTTACCGCCTCTGTGAGGCGACTCCTAGGTGGCCCGAGGAAGAGATGGATCTCTGTTTGGCCTTTTCAGATGAGTTCGCAGATAAGATAAACCTCTCCTTTAAGACTGAAACTGGGGGAGGGGCTAGTGCCCCTAACCTTTCACCCCATTCATTCCCTCCACCAAATAGGAGCTGCACTCAATGCATCACACAACACTTAGATTGTCCCAAGTATTCTAAAAATGTTGCCTCCCCAATTTAATTCCCCAAAATGGCTGCATCATTCACTCTAATAGCTTTGTTGTGTACTATTACTCTCTGTGTATTTACAGTGAAGCACCAACTGACCCGAATAGACAAAATCCCCCCCAGCTATGTTTTATGCAGTTTATCCTTGAAGGAGACAGGGGAAGGAATGGGTATGTGACTATGGGGACGCGGCCCGGTGTTGTAGTTTACATGTCTGTGACTGTGTGATGTAAAGATGGCCGTCCTGCTAGCCTGGGTAGGGCTGTTAATCTGACACACTGTTTATGAACAGGGACACATGCTGCTGCATTCCATGCCCATATACGACTCTCTGCATCACCCCTCCACTCTATTGAACCTAGCCAAAGATAAAGTCATGGGTCCACTCTATTTAACCTAGCTCTGCATCACCACTCCACTCTATTTAACCTAGCTCTGTATCACCACTCCACTCTATTTAACCTAGCTCTGCATCACCACTCCACTCTATTTAACCTAGCTCTGCATCACCACCCCACTCTATTTAACCTAGCTCTGCATCACCACTCCACTCTATTTAACCTAGCTCTGCATCACCCCTCCACTCTATTTAACCTAGCTCTGCATCACCACTCCACTCTATTTAACCTAGCTCTGCATCACCCCTCCACTCTATTTAACCTAGCT
>NC_139629.1:45651086-45656086 GCF_964638095.1 Poromitra crassiceps | reverse complement strand
GGCGATGGGCGGGGTTCAAGCCTTGCGCAGATGACAAAGCTTCTGATTCTGACCAGGACATCCTCCTTGATATATCTGACAAGTTTCGCGATCATTGGACAAACAGATGTGGAGTTACAGCCTTTTTTGTGTTAAGCCACACCCATTTCTGGCGTTTATGGCGCCCCCTTTTGGTCGAATTGCACAAAATTTGACACGCATGGTCTGGGATGGTCTCCGAAGACCTCCTGCAAGTTTCCTGAAGATTCCTTCATCGGTCATGAAGTTATGACAATTTAGCTGTGAGGCCACGCCCCTCTCAACTTTAACGATCAATATCTCTGAAACTAAAGTAGATTTTCAAAAATGCAAAAAGCACGCTTGTAGAGCTTGCTCCAAAGATGCTTCCTGGAGATTCTAGTGCAAATCGGTCAAACGGTCTAGGAGGAGATGCAAAAAATGTGTTTTCCAAACTTTTCCAAATATCTCAAAAACTTTCCAGGCGGACATTGAGGGTCCTTATGGCAAACTTGTAGAGCAGGTCCACCTGAACATCTGGAAAAAAAAAGTTTGAAAATCGGACCAACGGCGTGGAAGTGATGGCCTTTAACGTAAAATCTTCAATTATAGCGCCACCTTCAGGCCAATTCGAAAAATCTTTTTTGAGCACCTACCAGCCAACAATATCTGTCATTGGGCCAACTTTCAGGTTTCTACCATTTACCAACTCACGGGAATTTGCGTCGGGGCAGATGAACAATAATAATAATATATTCGGATTTAGAAAAACAATAGGGTTTCAGCCCCTTCAGGGCTTGAACCCCTAATAAATGGGAAACGGAAGGTGCGATGGTGATCCCGGGCCTCGTACCGCTACTTTTTCACCCCGAGTCCAACGCCGCCATCCGTGAGTCTCTACGAGTTACGGTTGCGGAGATACGTTGCTGTAGCGCCCCCCATAGGCAAACAATAGCGCCCCCTACAGGCCAAATGACACTTTCTTTTCTGAAATCAGCTCAGAAGTGTTGAGTGTCATACAAGAAGGAAGGCTGGCCATAATGACAATGAATCCGCACTTCCTGCCGCCCTTCAAAATCAAACAATTTAGAAGGTACAGGTACTGAATGCTGCTATAGCGCCCCCTTTTGGTGGAATTGCACCAAATTTGACACGCATGGTCTGGGATGGTCTCCGAAGACCTCCTGCAAGTTTCGTGAAGATTCCTTAATCGGTCATGAAGTAATGACAATTTAGCTGTGAGGCCACGCCCCTCTCAACTTTAACGATCAATATCTCCGAAACGAAAGGAGATTTCAAAGGTTTCAAAAAGCCAGTTTGTAGACTAGAGCTTGCTCCATAGATGCTTCCTGGCGATGGTGGTGCAAATCGGTCCAACGGTCTAGGAGGAGATGTCAAAAATGTGTTTTCCAAACTTTTCCAAATATCTCAAAAACTTTCCAGGCGGACATTGAGGGTCCTTATGGCAAATTTGTAGAGCAGGTCCACCTGAACATCTGGAAAAAAAAGTTTGAAAATCGGACCAACGGCGTGGAAGTGATGGCCTTTAACGTAAAATCTTCAATTATAGCGCCACCTTCAGGCCAATTCGAAAAATCTTTTTTGAGCACCTACCAGCCAACAATATCTGTCATTGGGCCAACTTTCAGGTTTCTACCATTTACCAACTCACGGGAATTTGCGTCGGGGCAGATGAACAATAATAATAATATATTCGGATTTAGAAAAACAATAGGGTTTCAGCCCCTTCAGGGCTTGAACCCCTAATAAATGGGAAACGGAAGGTGCGATGGTGATCCCGGGCCTCGTACCGCTACTTTTTCACCCCGAGTCCAACGCCGCCATCCGTGAGTCTCTACGAGTTACGGTTGCGGAGATACGTTGCTGTAGCGCCCCCCATAGGCAAACAATAGCGCCCCCTACAGGCCAAATGACACTTTCTTTTCTGAAATCAGCTCAGAAGTGTTGAGTGTCATACAAGAAGGAAGGCTGGCCATAATGACAATGAATCCGCACTTCCTGCCGCCCTTCAAAATCAAACAATTTAGAAGGTACAGGTACTGAATGCTGCTATAGCGCCCCCTTTTGGTGGAATTGCACCAAATTTGACACGCATGGTCTGGGATGGTCTCCGAAGACCTCCTGCAAGTTTCGTGAAGATTCCTTAATCGGTCATGAAGTAATGACAATTTAGCTGTGAGGCCACGCCCCTCTCAACTTTAACGATCAATATCTCCGAAACGAAAGGAGATTTCAAAGGTTTCAAAAAGCCAGTTTGTAGAGCTTGCTCCATAGATGCTTCCTGGCGATGGTGGTGCAAATCGGTCCAACGGTCTAGGAGGAGATGTCAAAAATGTGTTTTCCAAACTTTTCCAAATATCTCAAAAACTTTCCAGGCGGACATTGAGGGTCCTTATGGCAAATTTGTAGAGCAGGTCCACCTGAACATCTGGAAAAAAAAAGTTTGAGAATCGGACCAACGGCGTGGAAGTGATGGCCTTTAACGTAAAATCTTCAATTATAGCGCCACCTTCAGGCCAATTCGAAAAATCTTTTTTGAGCACCTACCAGCCAACAATATCTGTCATTGGGCCAACTTTCAGGTTTCTACCATTTACCAACTCACGGGAATTTGCGTCGGGGCAGATGAACAATAATAATAATATATTCGGATTTAGAAAAACAATAGGGTTTCAGCCCCTTCAGGGCTTGAACCCCTAATAAAAAAGATCACGTATGATGTCTACACGCGATGACAGTGACATATTCTTCCTAACTTTTGCACCCTCTGTCTTCTCCCCTGGCACCCCCCCCCCCCTTCCTCCCCCCCTCAGGCAGCAGGCTCTGCTGGCGGCCATCAGTGAGAAGGATGCTAACATCGCCCTGCTGGAGCTGTCCTCCTCCAAGAGGAAGATCGGCCAAGAGGAGGTGATGGCTCTGAGGAGGGAGAAGGACCGGCTCATGCACCAGCTCAAACAGCAGGTAGTCCCCACCGCACGCTATACCACCGAGTTATTTATACATGCGTATAAACGTTGCATTTCATTGGCAGCGCTTGCGAGGGTCTTGGAGGTTGACTGGCCTGCGCGTGAACCAAATGCGGTCGCCGTTCGGGACAGATTTTCTGGTTTTGCGAATCAAAGCAAAGGGCTCCAAATGCAAACCTGCTGCAGATGCTGAGGTCTTGTCTGCATTAGAACAGCCTCATGGGCAGACTTTTGAACTCTAAAACCAAGAACAGATAGAGGTTAATAATTTCTGGTAATAAAGAGAATAGACTTCCCCGCCTCAAACCGCAGGTACAGCGTTCAGTCATCATAAGCCAAGCCAGTCAACCAGAAGCTGCGCTTCAAAAGCCCAGCACATAAACACATGCGGAAAGCTATTCCCTCACCAATCTTGTTGCAATCAAAACCATTAGACGCACTATAAGAGCAGACCTGAGTTGGTACAAAAAGATCGCCGGTGAATCACCGGCTATCTTTTCGGTTTGTCATCTCCCTGGCAGAGCAGACGTGCCACGTACGTACATACCCGTGCACGCGTACACGTACACACACCTACGCACACGCGGACTCATTTCCCATCGACAGTACAGTACGTCCTGAGGCTGATTGAGGCATGTGGGCCATTTGGTTCTGGTCAGACCACATCAGTGACTGGGCTAACGTGAATGCTAACGATAATGAGCTAACAGCAGGGAGTCCGCATACGCGGCCGCTTGAGTCACAGGGGCTTCTGGGAAACATAGTGCATTTGAAAGTCAACAGATGCGACGGGCCGGTGTGTATTTGTGCGTGCCCATTTTGTGCACGCATGTGTGTGTGTGTCTCGTAAACGGTAAACTGCTCCTAGGGGGTGCAATTCAGTTCGAGGAATTTCAAGGAAGGCCTATTATCTGTTTATCGCCATCGGAATGCGTCATGTTTTCCCGTTTGGGTGAAGCAGCAGTTACAGTTACAGTCCACCTGATGATGTGATGAGCCTTGATTGCAGCGACGGGCCCTCAGGACCTGGAGCCAGAGAGGAGAAGAGAGGAGAGGAGAAGAGAGGAGAGGAGAAGAGAGGAGAGGAGAGGAGAGGAGAGGAGAGGAGAGGAGAGGAGAGGAGAGGAGAAGAGGGAAGACGAGAACAGATGAAAAGAGGAGCCAGAAGTGGCGTATCTGTAGCCATATTTGGATGAGAGGGGGTTTCCCAGAGCTGCAGCGCCGCCTGCTATTGGTCCGTGATCGGCGCGCTGCGTGATCACTGGACAGGCGACCTGTCAATCCCACCCGAAACATCGTCTGTTTTATCATCTGTTTTACTCTAAACCGGTGAGTTATATAGAAATCCACCTCCATACAGTGGTCAAGGTGAAATTAACGATAGAGACCGAAACCGTTTTTTGAACCAGCCTGTCAATATGTTTATTTATGCTGTAAAATCGGGCATTTTAACATGGGAGTGAATGGGGAACGACTCGCTTTTGCAGCCAGCCTCAAGTGGCCATTTGAGGAACTGCAGTTTTTTGTACTTCCGCATTGGCCTCAATGCAGAAGTACAAAGTTGCCCCCTCGGGAAAACCTGGAAGAAGAAAGCCTGGTGAAAACATACATTAAGCCGCACAGACAAACCCCATCTTTATTTGTCACAAACACCATAGTGGCGTGCACACACGTGCACGGTGGCCAGTACACCCACACACATGCACACTCATGCACGGTGGCCAGTACACCCACACACATACACACACGTGCACGCTGGCCAGTACACCCACACACATGCACACACGTGCACGGTGGCCAGTACACACACACATGCACACACGTCCACGGTGGCCAGTACACCCACACACATGCACACACGTGCACGGTGGCCAGTACACCCACACACATGCACACACGTGCACGGTGGCCAGTACACCCACACACATGCACACACGTGCACGGTGGCCAGTACACACACACACACATGCACACACGTGCACGGTGGCCAGTACACACACACATGCACACTCGTGC
>NC_139629.1:45633586-45646086 GCF_964638095.1 Poromitra crassiceps | reverse complement strand
AGTGGTGCTGTAATCAGGGGAGGCTTGTGTTAACACAGTGCTGCTGTAATCAGGGGAGGCTTGTGTTAATACAGTGCTGCTGTAATCAGGGCAGGCTTGTGTTAACACAGTGCTGCTGTAATCAGGGGAGGCTTGTGTTAATACAGTGGTGCTGTAATCAGGGGAGGCTTGTGTTAACACAGTGCTGCTGTAGGGAGGCTTGTGTTAATACAGTGCTGCTGTAATCAGGGCAGGCTTGTGTTAACACAGTGCTGCTGTAATCAGGGCAGGCTTGTGTTAATACAGTGGTGCTGTAATCAGGGGAGGCTTGTGTTAACACAGTGCTGCTGTAATCAGGGGAGGCTTGTGTTAATACAGTGCTGCTGTAATCAGGGCAGGCTTGTGTTAACACAGTGCTGCTGTAATCAGGGGAGGCTTGTGTTAATACAGTGGTGCTGTAATCAGGGAAGGCTTGTGTTAATACAGTGCTGCTGTAATCAGGGCAGACTTGTGTTAATACAGTGGTGCTGTAATCAGGGGAGGCTTGTGTTAATACAGTGCTGCTGTAATCAGGGCAGACTTGTGTTAATACAGTGGTGCTGTAATCAGGGGAGGCTTGTGTTAATACAGTGGTGCTGTAATCAGGGGAGGCTTGTGTTAACACAGTGCTGCTGTAATCAGGGCAGGCTTGTGTTAATACAGTGGTGCTGTAATCAGGGGAGGCTTGTGTTAATACAGTGCTGCTGTAATCAGGGCAGACTTGTGTTAATACAGTGGTGCTGTAATCAGGGGAGGCTTGTGTTAATACAGTGCTGCTGTAATCAGGGGAGGCTTGTGTTAATACAGTGCTGCTGTAATCAGGGCAGACTTGTGTTAATACAGTGGTGCTGTATCAGGGGAGGCTTGTGTTAATACAGTGCTGCTGTAATCAGGGGAGGCTTGTGTTAATACAGTGCTGCTGTAATCAGGGCAGACTTGTGTTAATACAGTGGTGCTGTAATCAGGGGAGGCTTGTGTTAATACAGTGCTGCTGTAATCAGGGGAGCCTTGTGTTAATACAGTGCTGCTGTAATCAGGGCAGACTTGTGTTAATACAGTGGTGCTGTAATCAGGGGAGGCTTGTGTTAATACAGTGCTGCTGTAATCAGGGGAGGCCTGTGTTAATACAGTGCTGCTGTAATCAGGGCAGACTTGTGTTAATACAGTGCTGCTGTAATCAGGGGAGGCTTGTGTTAATACAGTGCTGCTGTAATCAGGGGATGCTTGTGTTAATACAGTGCTGCTATAATCAGGGTAGGCTTGTGTTAATACAGTGGTGCTGTAATCAGGGGAGGCTTGTGTTAATACAGTGGTGCTGTAATCAGGGGAGGCTTGTGTTAATACAGTGCTGCTGTAATCAGGGGATGCTTGTGTTAATACAGTGGTGCTGTAATCAGGGCAGACTTGTGTTAATACAGTGGTGCTGTAATCAGGGGAGGCTTGTGTTAATACAGTGGTGCTGTAATCAGGGGAGGCTTGTGTTAATACAGTGGTGCTGTAATCAGGGGAGGCTTGTGTTAATACAGTGGTGCTGTAATCAGGGCAGACTTGTGTTAATACAGTGGTGCTGTAATCAGGGGAGGCTTGTGTTAACACAGTGGTGCTGTAATCAGGGGAGGCTTGTGTTAATACAGTGCTGCTGTAATCAGGGGATGCTTGTGTTAATACAGTGGTGCTGTAATCAGGGGAGGCTTGTGAGTTACAGGGCTCAGGGACTGTGGTTTGGGATGCAGCTGTGAGCACGGCGGCCGGATCATCAGTGGCATGTTTACACCAGCAGCTGCACTTTGATGCACATGTGGACGCATGTACGCACACACACACACACACACACACACACACACACACACACACACACACACACACACACACTCCAGTACAGTACATGTACGTTATGCTTAGAGATGTCAGCTCTCCCATACTCTCGTCTCCTCTCTCCTACTCTCGTCTCCTCTCCCCTACTCTCCTCTCTTCTCCTCCCTTCTCCTCTCCTCTCCTCCCCTCTCTTCTGTCCTCTCTTCTTGTCCTCTCCTCCTCTCTCATCTCCTCCCATCTCCTCCCCTCTCTTCTCCTCTCCTCCTCTCTCATCTCCTCCCATCTCCTCCCCTCTCTCCTCCTCTCCTCTCCTCTCCCCCGCTCCTTCCTCTCCCCCCGCAGTGCCACCTGTGTCTGGTCCAGGGCTGCCTGATCCACAGGCAGGCCTGGAGGCCATTACCGAGCTGTTTACTCTGCAGAGCCACTAATTAACACTAATTACACACACATTCCACCACACAGACATTTCATGTGTGCACACTCACACACAGATACACACACATAGTCATATGTTCACACGTACACACACACACACACACACACACACACACACACACACACACACACGGGAATATGGTTACAAGAAGAGAGAGTGAGAGAGATTGTGTGTGTGTGTGTGTGTGTGTGTGTGTGTGTGTGTGTGTGTGTGTGTGTGTGAGAGAGAGAGAGAGAGAGAGAGAGAGAGTGCGCCTGTTATGAATAAAGTGGATGACCACATGTGGGCTGTCCTGACCACACAGTCGGACTCTTCCAGAAGCCATTCATCACTTCATTCATTTGTGTTTGTGGCTCAGGTCATTAAATATCCTAACACGCACAAGCATGCACACGCACACACACACACACACACACACACACACACACACACACACACACACACACACACACACACACACACACACACACACACACACACACACACACAAATACAAACACACAATGAGTTTTTAGCCTCTTATTCTACCAAATATGGTTGTGATTAGATCAACGAGAACATTGTAATATGGTTCTTATTAGATTAACAGCAAGGACTAAACACATATTAGCCTATTTGACCCTTGGCCACAAATTAGTTTTGAGAATTTTTCTCCATGAGAACAAAGAAAACAATATGAAGGCTTCATTTAGCATAGTGTATTTACAGTGCAGTAGTACAGCGGTTACCTCGGCTGGCCTGTGCAGAGGAGAAAAGCACTCGCCTACCGGCATCGGTACTTCCGGCTTGCTCAGACGTTCCTACAGACATGATCGACTCTGTCTGCGGGTGGAAAGACCGGTGGGGTATGATCTCTGGTCGGTCCAGACGTCTGTTTGGGGGGGTGGACTTGGGGGAATAGACCCTTTTCATGGGGGCCATTTTGTGTCGAAAAGGCAGAATAAACACAGGTGCGAGCAAAACACTAATGAGGGTTTCCACATTCCAATCATGGAAGTTTGAAACCCTCATTAGTGTTTTGCTTGCACCTGTCAGACTAGTTTGAGCAGGTAAAACAGCCGGGGGTTTTGAACAGGAAGTCGTGATACAATGGGTCAAGTGGGCGGGGCTTGCATAAGGTGAATAGCATGATCCTTCTACGCACGACGTCCTGCCAGTGAAACTACTCGCTGTCAGGTGAAGATGGGGTGCAGCAATGACTGGGACAGCAGGGGGAATTGGCCAAGTACAGTTGGGGGGGGGGGGGGGGGAATGGGAGACAACGCAACAAAAAACGTAAAAAAAAAAAAAAAAAAACAGTTACCTGGGCTGTATGGTTACCTGGGCTGTATGGTTACCTGGGCTGTATGGTTACCTGGGCTGTATGGTTACCTGGGCTGTATGGTTACCTGGGCTGTATGGTGTCAGTTAGTAATTGTCCAAGCGTCAATAAAGACAGGTGTCAGCTTTGTAGGTGTTTGCAAACCCACCCTGTCACACCTGCTAGTGTGAACGCCTCAGGTCACGCAGGGCCGTCCACCTCGAACCTAGCCCTTATCTCTGTTGTTCAGCTCTCTAACCACCGGTCTGCTCTCCGTCTGACCCCTCCCCCATCCCTCCCTCTCTGTCTCTCTCTCTCTGTCTCTCGTCTCTCCCCCCCCCCCCCCCCCTCTCTCTCCGCGGGGTGTCAACGTTCTCGCCTTATCTAGTTGAAAGTAATTGTACGCCTGCTGATATGCCAGCCACATCCTCTCCTGTGATCCTCCTGACTGACTGGTTTCCTCAGTCATTAGACTCGTTATCTCCG
Organism: Poromitra crassiceps; assembly: GCF_964638095.1. Taxonomy (NCBI): domain Eukaryota; kingdom Metazoa; phylum Chordata; class Actinopteri; order Beryciformes; family Melamphaidae; genus Poromitra; species Poromitra crassiceps. The sequence goes on along the minus strand of NC_139629.1, from coordinate 45,642,031 downwards.
CGGCTCATCTAGAGCGCCCGATGTCTCCCTGGGCTCCATGTCTCTCCTGTAACACGCCCCCCCCGCCCCCCCCCCCGTCCCTCCTCTCTCATCCTGACAGCTGACGCAGGTTTGGTTTCACTTCCTGTCTGTCCCACGGCTGCCTTGTCTCTCATTTAAAAACGAGAGAAGAAGCCGCGCAACATTTTGGAGGAGAGATGCGCGGGGATATCGTTCCTTCGAATCATCCTCGTCCCGTACACGGTCCCAACCCCCCCCCCCCCCCTTCCCCACACCCCCCCCCCCCCCCCTCTCATTTAGGCATGTACGCCCCGGGGAGGGCGTGTGCAGCACAGGGGAATAAGCTGAGCTTGTCAATATGTCTGCACCCACTCTGTCTCTGTCTATCTCCCAGACAGCTGGCTTCACTGGAGTACAGCTGATTGTTAACGTTAGCCGGCCCGGGCTGCTGTTATCTCTCTTCCCGAGCACTGATGTTGGCAGTATGACAGCCTCTCCCACAAACACTCGCACTGATACACAGACATGCACACGCACACATACACACACACACACACACACACACAACAGAGACACAGTCGCAGTACAGCCGCACAGAAAGATGCATATTTGAGTGTAATTTTATAATCAGTGACGTCTGAAAGGAGCGCGCCAGAACGCGGCCAGAACGCCCTCCTCCGGCCTCGGGCTATACGTGCAACAAACACTCACTTACTGTTCTCTTTAGGACCGAATTGGTCTGATCCAATTAAATGTTAATCTGCAATATGGATGACATCTGACAGACTTACGATATTTTCATTAGGCACTCCGACTCACTCAATTTATGAGCTGTCGGGAATCGTTAGCGGCACGGCTTTTTAATCTTTGGCGGCTTTCAACATGCATTCAACCCGCATCCAAGAATCCCTCTCTCTGCGTAATCATTTTAAGCCTCCCAGTTTTTGGACCCTGGGAGTATTTTCGGGGAAACAAATAAACAGTGTTGAGAAATAAATGGCCATAAAGTGTACGCATGTTATAATTATTGGCTATAAATGTTATTATGTATTACTGTTGTTGTTGTTGTCGTTTTTTTCTTCAGACTCAGAGCAGAATGAAGCTGATAGCAGATAACGACTACGAGGAAGATCACCTCCACCCTCAACATCAACATCAACATCCTCATCATCCTCATCATCCTCAGCACCACCCGCACCCGGCACACGTGCATCACCGCAGCCTGCCGCGAGGCCCGCCCCACGGGCCGCCCCACGCCAACCATCAGCCCTCCATGGACCAGGTGGGTGTGAATGCACACACGCACACACACACACACACTCACACACACTCAACTGGAAGTGATGTCACGCAATTGCTCGACTGTGATGTCATCAGGCAGTTGTGATGTCATCAGTGATGTCACTCGAGCAATTGCCTTCTTCTTAGATAAAATTGGTTAAGTGGTATACAGACTCTTGCCTTCTCGGGTGACATCACAGTGGAGCAATTGCAAATGCATTCAACACACATATTTAGTAAAACAACTTAGTTATGTTTAGGCAACTAAAGCAGTTTGGTTAAGGGTAGGGTTATGTTTTGGGCTAGGGTTCAAACCAAACGTAGAAACATGACATGCCTCGGTCGGGAGTTGACCTGGCGCTCTCTCGCTTGGAAGGCGGGGAGGGGACGCTCCAGGTCCACCAATCCCACCTCTACTCCCTAAGCCCCCCCCTCCCATATGTACTTCAACATAAGACAGTCGTGAACGTGAATATTAACATTATACACGTTATTAGACTCTATGATGTGTATAACGTTAACATTCACGTGTCTACTGTAGAAACTTGATATTATGCAACGTATTTTCCATATTTTACATTTCCATGGATTATAGAAACGTACAATGTAGACATTATATTCTGGCGTCTAGGCTGGCTTGTTTACACAGGTTGACATGTTTTGGGCTCTCTTCTCCATACTCTTAAAAGCTGACGTAATTACACATTTGTCATCCCCGCCGCCAGTCACTTGTGGTCGGAATCGGCAGCATCAAAATCCCCCTCTCTCTCTCTCCTCTCTCCCTTCACCCCCATCACATCCTGCCAAATCAGAGTTATTCATATCATTTTGATAAGGCGCCCCGAGGGGGACAGCTGCCAAACGACTGTTTTTGATTGGTGTGATTTGTGCGTGAGGTTAGTGTATATAGCATTTCATCTCTCACACAGACACAGTCCCTCTCTTGTCTTGAGTATCACGTGTAAAAACTGCCCCCGGGACAAACCCTCGATCGTGCGTGTGTGTTTGAACACAGCGCAGAGAAGAACAAGCTGTTGTTGTTATCAGGGCTAAGTGCCTGACTGTGCATCTGGGTGATTGTGCAGCACGCCCTGCAGGTGAGCGGAGGTGTAGCGCTCTGCTCGAGGAGGTGCAGCCAATTATGACATAGCCAGCGGGAGAGAAAACGAGCTTCAAAGCGGAGGTGATTTCACCACCTCCTCAGCAGCTGCCGATAGCTGCTCATTCTCTGGATGTAATATCAACTCATCACGGCTCTATTGTTCTCAAAAGGTTGTGATTGGGGGAATTCCTGACTATGAAGATGAATTATGTTTGCGTGCGTCTGTGTGCGTGTGTGTGTGTGTGTGTGTGTGTGTGTGTGTGTGTGTGTGTGTGTGTTTTGGGGGTGTTACGACAGAGACGGGGATTTCCACCTGTTTGTGGAGCTGCTGTCTTAATTGGAGTCATGCTTTGGGGGATCCCCCTGGTATTCTTTATGTCTCACAATGCACACACACCTGCACACAAGCACATACACACACACATACCCATGCACACACACCTGCACACAATCACATACACATATTATCAGCACTGTGCATACCACTGCCATGTGTCAGAGGAGACTATGGCTGCTTTATTAGCTTGTAGCCCTTTATACGCCGCACAAAGGAGATGGTGTAACACTTGCTAATGTATTAGCATGTGTAGCGTGTATGCTAGTGTACATTACAAAGTTACCTTTCCAATCTGATGCACTGAACTAACAATGCCAAACTAATAAGTCTCTGATTCGCTGTGTTGTGTTGCAGCCAGGGCACTTGCAACTGCAGTAGGCTGTACTACACAGTGTGCAGTAGGCTGTACTGCACACGTGCACAGTATGTAGTAGGCTGTACTACACAGTGTGCAGTAGGCTGTACTACACAGTGTGCAGTAGCACAGTGTGCAGTAGGCTGTACTACACAGTGTGCAGTAGGCTGTACTACACAGTGTGCAGTAGGCTGTACTACACAGTATGCAGTAGGCTGTACTACACAGTGTGCAGTAGGCTGTACTACACAGTGTGCAGTAGGCTGTACTACACAGTATGCAGTAGGCTGTACTGCACAGTATGCTTACTGTAAAGTACTGCAGTAGCTAGGCTGTACTGCACAGTATGCTTACTGTACTGCAGTAGGCTGTACTAGTGTCCTCTAGAGAGAGAGTGGCGTCAGCGGAGGACCAAAATGCGAGACTCATTAGCCAATGAACAGCCAGGAATGGATCTCGCGCTACTTTTAATCCAAAAAGGTTCATAGTGTCTATAATTGACTTAGATCGTTAGGTTTTCTTCTATAAAAAGAGCACCAAAAGGAATGTGAGAAGGAGACAACAAAAAGACAGACACGGGCTATGAAGGAACAGGCACTACAAGTACTGTAGTACTTGTAGTACTGTGAACTGCAGGCGGGCACTTTTGCGTATCACACATCACTAACCTTTAATTGTCACATATAAATATCTTCCTCCTCAATATGGCCGTCCCACACTGTTTTACTGCGGCCCTGTTTATAGTGTCTGACATATGAAACGGTAGCTCTCTCTCTGCAACTGATATTTCAGACTTTTCTGAGTTGGACTGAAAAGGGGCAGCAATGAAAGTGTCATTAGGCTTGCTGGGAACTCTTGTTAAGTATAGAGAATAACAACATACTGTAACTCGTCAAGCCAAGCCAATTGGCTCGCTGATCCCCTCTGTTTAAAATGGCATCATTACTCTGTGTCTATATAAAGAGGTGTGACAACTGTGTGTGTGTGTGTGTGTGTGTGTGTGTGTGTGTGTGTGTGTGTGTGTGTGTGTGTGTGTGTGTGCGTGCGTGTGTGTGTGTGTGTGTGTGTGTGTGTGTGTGTGTGTGTGTGTGTGTGTAAATATATATATGTATCAAAGTGTAAAATTAGTAATTGAGTAAATACAAATACTGCAAAGGGTAAGGTCCAATGGGAGCATCTTTAATGTCAAACTGAAATACAGGCAAGTTTCTCTCTCTCTCTGTCTCTCTCTCTCTCTCTGTCTCCCGTTCTATCTGTCTCTCTATCTCTCTCCCTCCCTCTCTCTCTTTACATTACATTACGTCATTTGGCAGACACTTTTATCCAAAGCGACTTACAATAACACATTTTTGTCAGCAATAGAGCAATCAACTATGCAACACAGTCTATGACAACTACAACTTCTGAAGGAACAGTGGTACAAGTTTAGTTTAGGTTAGTAGTTTTTTTTTTAAGAGAGAAAGAAGTTAGTTCAAGAAGGGCCCAGATGGAGCCTGAAAAGGTGTGTCTTTAGTCTTTTCCGAAAGATCGGCAGTGATTCAGCCGTCCTGACCGAAGGTGGAAGCTCGTTCCACCATTGACGTGCCAGGGACGAGAAGAGTCGTGAACGGGATGAGCGACTTTTGAGCCCCCGTAGTGAAGGAGGGGCGAGGCGCCCTGCACTAGTGGAGGAGCGGAGGGAACGGTGAGAGATTTGGAGCATGACCATAGATTGTAAGTACAGAGGGGCTGTCTGGTGTACTGCCCTGTAGGCCACAACCAGTGTTTTGAGTTTATTGCGTGCCGAAATGGGAAGCCAGTGAAGGTCCCGGAAGAGGGGAGTGACATGAGAGAATTTGGGTTGGTTGAATACCAGACGGGCTGCAGCGTTCTGAATGAGCTGAAGCGGTCGGATGGCTGCAGCAGGTAGCCCAGCCAGAAGAACATTGCAGTAGTCCAGGCGAGAGATGACAAGTGCTTGGACCAGGAGTTGTGTTGCTTCCCTTGTGAGAAACGGACAGATTTTGCGGATGTTGTACAGGGAGAACCTACAGGAGCGGGCAGTTGCTGCGATGTAGGCTGAGTTGGACAGCTGATTGTCAAGGATCACTCCAAGGTTCTTAGCTGTTTGAGAGGGAAACACAGTAGTATTGTCAATGGAGATGGAAAGGTCGGTGAGGGGACAGTCTTTCCCGGGGAGGAAGAGTAGCTCTGTCTTACCAAGATTCAGCTTGAGATGGTGGGCAGACATCCAAGCACTAATGTCTTTGAGGCATGCAGCGATACGTGCCTCGCTTTGGGTGTCTGAGGAGGGGAAAGAGAGGCAGAGCTGAGTGTCGTCAGCATAGCAGTGATACGAGAAGCCATGAGATGAGATCACATGGCCAAGAGATCTGATATAGAGAAGGAATAGCAAGGGGCCCAGGACTGAGCCCTGGGGCACACCTGTGCTAAGAGTACAGGATCTGGAGAGGGATCCTCGCCAAAGAACCTGGTGGTTAGAGAGATAGGAGTCAAACCAGGAGAGTGCAGATCCTGAGATGCCTAGATCAGAGAGAGTAGAGAGAAGAATCTGGTGATTCACTGTATCAAAAGCTGCAGACAAGTCAAGGAGGACAAGGACAGAGGAGAGGGATGAGGCCTTAGCAGTGTGAAGGGCCTCACTGACTGAAAGGAGAGCTGTCTCAGTAGAGTGAGAAGCCTTGAAGCCTCTCTCTCTCTCCTTCTCTCTCTCTCTCTCTCTCTCTCTCTCTCTCTCTCTCCCTCTCCCCCTCTTGTGTCAAGCACACACTCCTCAGAAACAACAAACAGACATATTCCTGTTGACAGAGGTCAGCCAATCACCTCATGGCTTTTCCTCATATCTGATCTTCTGACCTCTTTGGGAAGTTCAGCCGAGGTCAGCTGGGCAGGGCCCCCGAGGTGTGTGTGTGTGTGTGTGTGTGTGTGGAAGGGGGGGGTGCTGGTCGAGGTCACCCAGACATCTTGATATCCCTCTGGACCCTGAGGTGAGACTGTTTTCCCTCCAAACACAGGACTTCACATCTCCTTTAATCTCCCTCTTTCATCTAAATGTGATTAATTACTCTATTTGTTTTTCTTCGCCACTTCTCTCTCACCATCCTCTGCCTCTGCCTTAACCTCCTCCTCTCTCTCTCACTGTCCTCTGCCTTAACCTCCTCCTCTCTCTCTCACCATCCTTTCTTCTTCTTCTTCTTCTTCTTTTTTTAATCACGTTTTTTCAGATGTCCCCCCCCCCCCCCTTCCCGCCCGTTTTCTCCCCAACTGTACTTGGCCAATTCCACCTGCTGTCCCGGTCGTTGCTCCACCCCCACTACCGATCTGGGGAGAGTTGTTGACTAGAAGATCATGCTTCCTCCGATATACATGTGCAGTCGCCAGCCGATTCCTTTCACCTGAGAGCGAGGAGTTTCACTGGCAGGATGTGGCACCTGTGAGGATCACGCTATTCCCCCCAGTTCTCCCCCCCTGCCCCCCCACCCCCCGAATAGGCGCCCTGACCGACCAGAGGAGGCCAGGACACATACCCTTAATCCGGCTTCCCACCCGCAGACCTGATGAATTGTGCCTATATGGATGCCCGTCCAAGCCGGGGATAACATGGGGGCTCGAACCTGCGACTAAGCTGCCCTACCCGCACGCTCAACCTGATTTTTTTTTCTGTCCTCTCCTCATTTTGCTGCTCCTTTTGTTTCTTTCATCTTGCCTCCATGCCGCATCTACTTTCCTCGCATTTTCTTTCTACCTCTCTTTCTCTCCCTCCCTCTCTCTCTCCCTCCCTCTTTCCCTCTCTCCCTCCCTCTCTCTCTCCCTCCCTCTTTCCCTCTCTCCCTCCCACTCTCTCTCACCCTCTCTTTCACTCCCTCTCTCTTTCCCTCCCTCTTTCCCTCTCTCCTTCCCACCCTCTCTCTCTCCCTCTCTCCCTCCCACTCTCTCTCTCACCCTCTCTTTCTCTCTCTCCCTCTCTCCTTCCCTCTCTCCCTGTCTCCCTCCCACTCTCTCTCTCACCCTCTCTTTCTCTCTCTCCCTCTCTCCTTCCCTCTCTCCCTGTCTCCCTCCCTCTCTCCCTGTCTCACCCTCTCTTTCTCTCCCTCTCTCCCTCCCTCCCTCCCTCTTTCCCTCTCTCCCTCCCACCCTCTCTCTCTCCCTCTCTCCCCCCCACTATATCCCTCAACCTCTCTTTCTCTCTCTCCCTCTCTCCTTCCCTCTCTCCCTGTCTCCCTCCCACTCTCTCTCTCACCCTCTCTTTCTCTCTCTCCCTCCCTCTCTCCCTCCCACCCTCTCTCTCTCCCTCTCTCCCTCCCACTCTATCCCTCAACCTCTCTTTCTCTCTCTCCCTCCCTCCCTCCCTCTCTCTCCTTCCCTCCCTCTCTCTCTCTCCCTCCCTCCCTCCCTCTCTCTCCTTCCCTCCCTCTCTCTCTCTCCTTCCCTCCCTCCCTCTCTCTCCTTCCTTCCCTCTCTCTCTCCCTCTCTCCCTCCCTCTCTCTCTCCCTCCCTCCCTCTCCTTCAATGTAATATGTAAGTGTGGGCAGGCCAGTGGTTCAGTGGAGAGCCGGGTCCTGGGAGGATGATGGATGATGATAATGATGATGATGATGAAGAGGGTCTGCATGCTCACCCCTGGAGACCACAATGCTTTTCCAGGGCTGTCAGGGCCAGAGATACAGCTAGTGCCATGAATAACATAGCAGTGACCGCACACGCGCACACACACACACACACACACACACACACACACACACACACACACACACACACACAGGCACACACACACACGCACACACACACACACACAGCTACACACACTCATCCCACATGCACACACCCACATTGGCACATGTAACACACACAAGCTCAAATGCATGCATGTGAACAGTGAGCACACAAACACGAGAGCACCACTCCAAGGTTCTCCGAGGAGCCAAACCGCATGTCATTCAAAGCTGGTTGCTGCAGTTAGCGGGTTCATCCCGATCCTCCTAACTATGCTGCCTGTCCTCTCCTGTATCTGTGATGGACCCAGTCAGGGGTCAGGTGAAATCTAACAGGAGGAGACAAGGGGGGAAGGAAGTGGTTTTAGCCTCTCGAGATGCACCCCTAGGTCTCCTGCGTCTCAGCATGGAGTGTGTTGCAGTTTGACGGGCATGTTGTGCTCATGTTGTTCTCATTTAGCCACGCCAATAGCACTGCCAGACACTTGGCACCAGCCCCCATGGAAGGAAATAGAAAACAGCCATCAAGTGTTTATCAGAGTCAGAATTACAAGGCCTTTTCTTTGGGTTGTTTTCTTTCCCTAAGCTTTACCATGCAGGTTTATGAGAAGTAGCACATGGTAGTGTGTGTGTGTGTGTGTGTGTGTGTGTGTGTGTT
>NC_139629.1:45609212-45621712 GCF_964638095.1 Poromitra crassiceps | reverse complement strand
ATCCTGCCCAGACCCTTTCTCTCTCTGTCTGATCCTGCTCAGACCCTTTCTCTGTCTGATCCTGCTCAGACCCTTTCTCAGTCTGATCCTGCTCAGACCCTTTCTCAGTCTGATCCTGCTCAGACCCTTTCTCAGTCTGATCCTGCTCAGACCCTTTCTCTTTCTGATCCTGCTCAGACCCTTTCTCTCTGGGCATCCTCGTTTCCACATAACGTTTTGTCATCCAGTTGATTTTTGGAAGCTATTCTGTAAAATAATTTACCTTAAGCTGTAAGCTGTAAGTAACACCTGCAGTGTTTCATCCAAATGGTTTGGACTTGAGAAACCCAAGGAAATATGAGTCAGTGGGATATTAATTCATCCATAATAATCAGGAGACCAATATTAATGTTCCTGCACCCCATAGAAATAACGCCCACAAAATATTAGTACGGCTGGCGCGCGAGTGGTGGTAAAAAAACACCATATATCTCAATGACTCACCAAAGGACGGTGCTGTGGCTCTACACTACAGGATTGGGGATTCTAGAGCAGGTACATAGACTTTTCGGTTCAGATGTGCGTTTATTGCATTGGTTGAATCCCTGATGCTGTCTGCCTGGGCTGGGCTAGCAGCTAAATGCTAACTATACTGAATGGGGAGAACGGGGGGATTTACCCCACCCTGACCACGCCCCCAGCCAGCTACCCCAGCGTCTATGACGAGACATCCACGAGACATCCACCCCATGTTTGGGTCCCAACCTGGTCTTTTTGCCCCTTTTCTTCCGTTTTCTCGCAAATTATACTTGGCCAATAGCCCCTGCTGTCCCAGTTGTTGCTCCACCCCCTCTGCCAGAGTTTCACCTGCAGGGCGTAGCGCGTGGGACGATCACGCTAACCTCCCCAGTTCCCCTCCCCCCCCCCCCCCCAAACAGGTGCCCCGACCGACCAGAGGAAGGCACTACTGCAGCAACCAGGACACGTATACCCTTAAGCCCAATTTATGCTTTGTCTGCAGACACTTTTGAAACGGTCGCCGACAGAAATGAGGACTTGACTCGACACTTTCAAGTGTCGGCGAGCAGTGTCTGCTACCTAGGGAAATGTCTAGTGTCGCTGACTATGTCATAGTATTGCGCAAGTCTGATTGGCTATATAGACGGCACGCGCTTTACTTCCTTGTTTTGGTTTTCGATCGATTGAAATGAATGAACGTGTATCAGCCTGTCCTTGATGTATGACTTCATGAAAATCACAAAGAACATCATGACCAATTTCCCAGAGAGAGAGGAGGTGAGTTGTGTGGTTGTGTGTTGTTTATATGAGGCTGCAGCCAAGTACGTTACATCTTGCCTCCAAGGTGGTTTCACTGTGCATTCCATTCCCTCTCTTCTCTTGGCTTTCTGCACTTGATAGCGTTCGAGTGTCACGTGACGGTTGAACCGAGGCGAACGTTCACTGAAGTATAAATGCAACACCATGAGCGACACTTTCTTTTTCGTCTGCGACCATGTGCTGAGCGACACTTTCTAATAAGTATAAATTAAGCTTTAGTGTCCTACCCTGCAGCAGACACGGCCAATTGTGCCTGTATGGACATCTGAGCAAGCTGGAGGTAACACGGGGGCTCGTACCTGCTGCAACCCTCGTGTTGGTTCAGTAGGCGGAGAATCTACCAAGCTGGTCTTTGAAAAACATTCCTATCACTCACCTGTACCTTCAGGTATTTTGATCACGAGCTGTAACGCCAAGAGGCAGGGTGAAGGAGAGAGAGGTAACTGTAACTGTGAGCCTCTCCTCTCCTCCGGGACTTGATTATTCTTCGTTCTCACCACCAGAAGCAGACTAGAGCATGGCAGGATCAAACCCAACACCAGTCATCAATAGCTGCCATTGTGCTGTTAGCCGCACTCTAAATATCCCATCCAGGAGTGGCCTAGCCTTGTCAGAGTGTGTCTAGCAGCTACGCTTCAGCCCTGCAGCTACAGGGATTAGCTCGTCAGCCGGGTGGTCCTCCTCCTCCCACTGATCTCAGAGCAGCACCGCAGCTTACCGCGCACTCGCTCTCCGTGTCAGGAGCATGTGTCAGGTCAGTATGCTGAGGCACGGTGTTGGGGTTGTTACTGGGGGAGGGGGGGGGGGGGGGGGTGGAGTCATAAATTACGCGTTACTTGTTTCCTTTCTAAGTAATTGCTTACTTTACATATTACTCCCTGAGAAAAGTAACTAGTTACACTACTGTTAATGTTCATTGACTTTTGTGTTGCACCCTAAAGCGATCGTGCTGGGCTTTATACATGCGTTCATTAGGCCAATAACTATTGTAGACCTAAGCCCACATTACGAGCAGACATAGTCTGCATAATGGCCCAAAATCTCTCTTTTAAGATTTGCAATAAAAACTGAGCCTACAGCATTAAATTCTGACTTTCCAAGTGATATTTATTATTTGTTGGCTCTGTCATACGCACTCCACTCACAAATTCCCGATATTTCCGACATGCCTGGAAGGCGGGCAAAGAACAGGGGGAAATCTGTCTATAAACCAATAGAGATTAAAGGGATAAAGAGTGTAATGCATGTAACAGCCTGTAACAATATGTTGGATCAGTCACTGTAATGTGATTACTGAAATTGGAACAGCAATTCCTTACTTTACTGTGACAGGAAAAAGTAATGTGATTACAGTAACACATCACTGCTAAGGCATGACTGTGACTCTAGCAAGCTTATTGTGCTTGGCTCGGCTCATATTTACATATATTACAGTTGTTTATGAGAGCCGCCACGTTTTGAGCCAATGATCAGAGAAATGCTTAGAGGTTGGAGAAAGGTCGTCGGTTCGAGTCCCTGCCGGTAGGCTTGCCGCGGCAGTCGGTGTTACCGGTGTTACACGGTGGTGGGGCGATACACCCGATTGAATAACATCCCCACCCCCCAACAACACCGTACATTTTTATGGAGGAAGAAAAGGAAAAACTCCGCCTGCTTGTGCCTAGCTGGTGTCAATCACAAGCGCTCCCATATCTGGTGGTGCCTGACAGTCAGTGTGGCTGCACTGTTCATCATATCTCTCTGGTTAGACATGCAAGTAACGATACAGTAGTTGTAGGCCTACATGTTGTGAACACAATGCCCCCTCATGTAGGTAAGACCCTTAGCTAAGCCTGGGTGTATTCTGTTGTCACTGGCATCTCTGCAAATGTGCTCTCATCACGGCTAAAAGTCTGCTAGCATCGATGCTAATGCCACGGCTAAAACTCCGCTAACATTGATGCTAACTAGCTAGAGTTTTAGATGTAGTAAAGGCACATGCTACTGTTGTGTATGGGACACTGTGCCTTTAAGACGACACAAGGGGTTTACGTGCTGCCTGTCGTAAAGCGGATGTTGATGTATGTTGAAGCTAGAGGCATGCCTAATAAACGTGTTAACGTAACGTCGTAGTCCGCATGTTATTGGAACATAACATTTGGCGACGAGGATTATGGATTCTCTCCTGTCACCTCTCTCCCCGTTCCTCGCTCTGCCCGGCGAGCCACCAGTCCCGTGGGATCGTTGGCTGGAGTCCTTTGAGACGTTCCTGCTAGCTGCCGCGCTAGCTGGAGCTAATGACGCCAGGAAGAGGGCTCTGTTGATTCACAGCCTAGGCAACGAGGGACAGCGGATTTTTCGGACTCTCGGACCCGCTGCTAAATATGTGGACTGTATCACGTTACTGTCTGGACACTTTGCTGCTCCGCAAAATGTCATGCTCCGCCGGATCGTCTTTCGCCAACGGCGTCAACAAGCCGGTGAGTCCGTTCACCATTACGTCGCCGATCTGAGGGGATTGGCCAGCCTCTGTAAGTTTGAAGCGCTGGAAGATGAACTGATACGCGATCAGCTAGTTGAACACACTACTAATCCGAAGCTCAGAGAGAAGTTGCTAATGATGCCAGATACACTGACTTTGACAAAGGCTGTGGAAATAGCTTTTCAACTTGAGTCAGCAGCAGGCTTAGCATCACAGTTAGCGCCCTCCAACCCTTTCTCCTCCAGGCCCTTGCAAATGGCCCAGACGGTGGCACCACCCACGGAGGGTGTCACTCCTGTTTTCCAGGATGACATTGACAGCCTCGATGTGAACTTTACAGCGCGCCAGGGCGCAGCAACACGCCGGGCCTGTGGAAATTGCGGATCCTCGTCACACCCTGACCGAGCTCCGAACTGCCCTGCCAGGGGCCAGAAGTGTCAACGCTGTGGCAAACAGAATCACTTCGCCCGGGTCTGCCGCTCCGCTCCTGCCGCTGAGGGCCCACCGCCGCCCCGTTCATCTGGCGCACCCACGCGGACGACCATCCATTCGGTGGCTGCCACCTCGCGTGCGTTCAAGTGGTGCACGTTGGAGCTGGATGGGGTGTGCCTTCCGCTGCTGCTGGATACGGGGGCCTCCAAATCGCTGCTAAATGTCTCCACGGTCCGCCGGCTCTTTCCGCACCGGATGCTCGCCGCCAACGCCGAGGATCTGTACGGCTATGGACACGCTAAAATAGGAATGGCAGGCACAATCACCTTCACGGTGCGATACGGGATTAAGACTCTCCCTTCATTCACTTTCCAGGTGGCTCGCCAGGGGGCCAACCTCATGGGCGTGGATTTATTTTGTGAACTGGGCTTTGCCCTCATGGACAACGCCGGAGCCGCCATCCTGTCGGTTGGTTCGCCTTGGCAACAGGGCTGGCCTGCTCTGTTCAGTGGGGTGGGCCGCCTCACCGCTTTTGACCACCAGCCTCTCCTCAAGCCTGAAGTGCGTCCGGTGATTCAGCCCCTGCGCCGCCTGCCCCTCGCCCTGCGTGACGAGGTCACCGCCGAGCTACAGAAGCTTTTGGATGCGGGCATCATTGAGCGTGTCGACGCTTCCCCGTGGATTTCGAACCTGGTGGTGGCGAAGAAAAAGTCAGGGGGCCTGCGCCCGTGCATCGACCTCAGGCAGGTGAACAAGGCGGTGATCCCAGACAAGTATCCGCTGCCCACAGTGGAGGAACTGGCTGCACAGTTCTATGGGTCCTCTGTGTTCACGAAGCTCGACCTTCGCCAGGGCTACCTGCAGGTTCCGCTGCACCCGGACAGTCGCAGCCTTACAGCTTTCGTCACGCATGTGGGGGTTTTTCGCTACGCCCGCATGCCTTTCGGCCTCAGCTCAGCCCCCAGCTGTTTCCAAAAGATCATGGCGACCATCTTTGCCGGCATCCCGGGCGTGGTCGTTTTCCTGGACGACATCGTGGTCCATGGCGCAACACCGGCCGCTCACGATGAGCGCCTGGCGAGGGTGCTGGACGTCCTCGCCCACCACACTCTCACACTTAATGGCGAGAAGTGCACCTTTGCCGTTCCCGTCATCGAGTTTGTGGGGTTCCGCCTGACCGCGGACGGCCTCAGCCCGCTCCACTCCAACGTGGAGGCTGTGCTGCTTCTGCCCGAGCCATCATGCCCAGCTCGGCTGTCATCCTTCCTGGGGATGACGGCCTACTACCTGCGTTTCCTTCCCCAATACTCTGCGACCACCACCCCGCTTCGTGAGCTCCTTAAACAGGACGCCGTCTGGGAGTGGACCCCAGCCTGCTCTGCAGCTATCCGCCAGCTCAAGGCGCAGCTCACCTCACCGCCAGTCCTCGCATTCTTCGACCTCGCAAGCCCCACCCTCGTCACCTGTGACGCGTCTGGCACGGCGCTTGGAGCGGTGCTGTCGCAGGTTCAGCGTGGCACGGAGCGCCCAGTGGCGTTCGCCTCTCGGTCCCTCACGGAGGCCGAGCAGAAATACTCGGTGGGGGAGCGGGAGGCGCTGGCCTGCATCTGGGCGTGTGAGCGGTGGCACATGTACCTATATGGGCGGCACTTTACATTGCGGACGGACCACCAGGCCCTCACGGCCCTGCTCGCCACGTCAGGGTCGGGGCACAGGCCGCTCAGAATCTACCGCTGGTCAGAGAGGCTCCAGCCATATGACTTCACCACACTGTTCACCCCCGGCAGAGAGAATGTGGTGGCTGATATGCTCTCCCGCGCCACTCCCAACCCGGCGCCTGACACGGGCCCAGACACGATGGAGCCGGAGCTCATCCTTATGCTACACACCCCCCTGCAGGCCACAGTCTCCCTGGAGGACCTTCGGCTCGCATCAGAGGAGGACCTGATGCTCTCCCAGCTCCGCGTTTATGTCCGGGAGGGATGGCCCGCGAAAATCCCGGAGGAACTGGCGCCTTTTCACCGAGTCAGGGACGAGCTGTCCTGTTGGAATGACGTCTGTGTGGCCCGGGGGCTCCGCACGATCGTTCCCACCAGCCTCAGGTCACGCGTCCTGTCTATGGCGCACGAGGGTCACCTGGGCATCGTCAGGGTGAAACAACGCTGCAGGGATTTGGTGTGGTGGCCAGGCATAGATCGGGACATAGAGACTATGGTGAGGGACTGCACCGCCTGCCTGGTCAGCGGTAAGACGGGCTCGCCACCACCGCCGCCTCTGCAACCTTTGGAGTGGCCTCCCAAGCCTTGGGAGCACATTCAGTTGGACATCTGTGGGGAGCTCCACGGCGTCCCGCACCACCAACGCTTCCTCCTGGTGGCCTACGACCTCCATTCAAAGTGGCCGGAAGTGGTCGCTACGGGGTCAGTGACAGCTCGTGTCGTCACAGATTTCCTCTCCTCTCTGTTTGCCCGATGGGGCGTCCCCGACACCATCACCACAGATAACGGCCCGCAGTTTGTCTCGGCCGAGTTCGCCACCTTCGTGGAGGGGAGGGGGATTAAACACGTCCGCACGGCTTTCTACCACCCGGAGGCGAATGGAGGGGTTGAAAGGTTCAACCAGACGCTAAAAAATGGGATCAGAGCGCACCTGGCAGATGCTCTCTCCTTCCCAGCCGCACTGCTCAGCACTCTGCTGCACTACCGGGCGACACCACACTCGACTACCGGTAGCTCTCCCGCCCTCCTGATGATGGGGCGTGAGCTGCAGCTTCCCCTGGATCGGCTGCGGCCCCCCGCGATCATCACGGCAGCAGCAGCACCCTGCCAGAGCGCCAGGGTCATGGATGCTCAGCGTCGGATGAAGCAGCGGTACGACAAGAGACGGAGGGTGAGAGTGCCTTCCTTCACAGCGGGGGACTGGGTCCGGATCCGCCGTCCCGACCGGGGCCACAAGCTGCTCTCCTACTGGTCTGCGCCGATACAGGTCACCGCTCAGCTGGGGCCAGCCACCTTCCGCCTGGCCGATGGATCACGCTGGCACGCGAATCGGCTTCGGAAGGTGGCGCCGCCCCTCGCCGTGGACCCAGGGGCTGGAGATGACTTTGAGATTCCTGATGAGCAGCTGAGGGCTCCAGCCAGGCGCCCACCTGAGCTGGCCGAGCCCCTAGAAGCCCGACCAGCCCGTGCCCGGGTCAGGCCGGGGTATTTGAGAGACTATATTGGGGATGGGTGATCCCTAGTTAGTTAGTGTTCAGAGCATAGTCTGTTAGTGGCAGAATAATCCACATGGCTATGCTGGCGACTGGTAGTCCACCCAGTCCGCCTAGTTTAAAAAAAAAAAAAAAAAAAAAAGAAAAAACTGTTCACCTGTTCTTCTGGTTTCCTGTGGGGGGGAGGAAATGTTGTGTATGGGACACTGTGCCTTTAAGACGACACAAGGGGTTTACGTGCTGCCTGTCGTAAAGCGGATGTTGATGTATGTTGAAGCTAGAGGCATGCCTAATAAACGTGTTAACGTAACGTCGTAGTCCGCATGTTATTGGAACATAACAGCTACCAGCTCTCATCATTGCCTGGCTTACTGCTGCTTGCTGGTAATGCTGCTGCATGGCCAGAAAAAGTCTCCAGATGTGCCGCTAACGACGTTAAGTCTCTTTTGAGAAGGAACGTCTCCAGGAGGGTGTGAGAAGGTGTCTGGAGTCAGATGCAGCACCTGATCTACTATGAGGCCAGCGTGTGTGAGGCTGAGCCAGCACAGTGTTGTGAGCACTGAGGAGGGGAGGGGAGGGGAGAGGAGGGGAGGGGCTGACTGACTGGAGGAGAAAGCACTGTACTGTATGCAAATTAACCTATAGACCGACAAGCGTAACCGCTCAAAACTATTCTCGTGGTTAACCCGACGTCCCGACATACCTTGACGGCTGCTTTGGACTGAGAGCAGTTCAATGAAAAATCCGGACCTTGAGGACAGCTGAGGAGCTCTGTATTTTTTTTTTTTTTTTTTTTTGGTGAACCTTTATTTACACTGTAAGTACAACCGGTGGGAAAATATCCACACCGTGGCATCCCTATTCTCCGGTCCTGCTGGGAAAAATCCACGGTTGCTGAAAAAGTACACGCGGGCTCAGTCACCTTTGCCGGGATAAATGTGAGGTTTTCCTTGTGAGGACGGCCGGTGTGGGAAGGAAGCGTGGGATATTACATATGAGGATATTACATATGATATGAGGAGTCATGGATTGCTAATAGTAGCTTAGGAGCGTCATGACAATTCGTCAGTCGTCTCCCCCTCAGCTTATAGCTCTTCCGTCCTTGAAGTCCTCACTGTCTTGTGGCCAAAGCTGGTTGTAATAAGGACAGATCACTGGTTGGCATCTCTCTCTCTCTCTCTCTCTCTCGCACACACACACACACACGCACACACACACACACACACACCACATGTTCTCCATAACAGAAGTCCCAGAGACAGACAGGTAGTGTGGCGGGGGGGGGGGGGGGGGGGGGGGAGGCCTGGCTGGCCTCTCCTCCCTCCATCTGAAGGGATGGGAGCGCAGGACAGTGTAAACACTCTGTCACACACATAAACAGGTTCAGGCTCAGGTTACACTGCACCGGTTGGAGAAAGCGCACCGTCTCTTTTATGGAGAGAGTATTGGTGTAATTTGTTTACGTGAGATTCCGTGGCCCTAATGGGGAAATGGCCTTTTCGGCATCACGCTACACCTGAGTTCAATTTCACTACAGCTCTCAGCTCTCAGACAGATCGTAAAGATGGCATACCAGAGGAGCGGAGGAGATCTGTCTTTCTCTTCTGCCTCTCCATTTCATCCCTCTGCTTTCCTCTTTCTCAGCTGCATTCTTTCTCTCCCCCCCCCTCTCGCTCTCTCTCTCTCCTCTCCCCCCCCCCCTCTCTCTCTCTCTCCTCTCTCTCTCCTCTCTCTCTCTTGGGCTTTTTCCATTGGCACCTTTGGCCGCCCCAAGCCATGCCATTCGGCGCTTTCGCTTTCCAGTGGCAATCTTTTACGTACCGAGCCGTGCCGCTCGAGATGGACCTACTCCAGAGTTCGGCCAAAGCGCGCCGGACCCGCCTCCAAGCGGGCCGCGGTGACGTCTCGCCCACCGCAGCCAACCCATGACGACCCCCCCCCCGACCCCTTCTCCCCCTCAAACAGCTGTGTTTTGCGAGCATTTTTGAAAAGCCTCGCTGTGCTCAGCTCTCAGTACATTTGTAGCTTCTAAGTGAATCTGTGTGGTTTGGAGTTTAGCTTCCCTCCTGTTTGTCGGTTTGTACTTTAAAAGATATCTGCTTTATTTGACCTTTTCCTCATCGCCATGTGTTACTGCTGAGCTGATGGAAACATTTCCTGTTGCTGCTTAATAATAAAGGCTTTCCACTGACGAGCTAACAAGGCCAACAACAGGAAATGCAATGTTTACCCACCGTTTTATCCACGACTTCGAACCGTTAGTCCAGTCATATCGATGCTTTGCAACTCGGGACAAGTGTGTCATCAGTTAAAGACACAACTTCAAGTGGGAAGCCCTGTTGTATGGAAACGCAAATCCCAGCCGCACCAGGTCATAACAGGCCACATTAGGCCATGACAGGCCACATTAGGCCATGACAGGCCACACTAGGCCATGCCAGGCCATGATAGGCCACATCAGGCCATGACAGGCCATGATAGGCCACATCAGGCCACACCAGGCCATGACAGGCCACACTAGGTCATGACAGGCCATGATAGGCCACATCAGGCCATGACAGGCCATGATAGGCCACATCAGGCCATGACAGGCCATGATAGGCCACATCAGGCCATGACAGGCCATGATAGGCCACACCAGGCCATGACAGGCCACATCAGGCCATGATAGGCCACACTAGGCCATGATAGGCCACACCAGGCCATGACAGGCCACATCAGGCCATGATAGGCCACACTAGGTCATGACAGGCCAAACCAGGTCATGACAGGCCACACTAGGTCATGACAGGCCACACCAGGTCATGACAGGCCACACTAGGTCATGACAGGCCACACTAGGTCATGACAGGCCACACCAGGTCATGACAGGCCACACTAGGTCATGACAGGCCAAACCAGGTCATGACAGGCCACACTAGGTCATGACAGGTCACACCAGGTCATGACAGGCCACACTAGGTCATGACAGGCCACACCAGGTCATGACAGGCCACACTAGGTCATGACAGGCCAAACCAGGTTATGACAGGCCACACTAGGTCATGACAGGCCAAACCAGGTTATGACAGGCCACACTAGGCCATGACAGGCCACACTAGGCCATGACAGGCCACTCAGGCCATGACAGGCCACACTAGGTCATGACAGGCCACACTAGGCCATGACAGGCCACACTAGGCCATGACAGGCCACATCAGGCCATGACAGGCCATGATAGGCCACACTAGGCCATGATAGGCCACACCAGGCCATGACAGGCCACATCAGGCCATGACAGGCCATGATAGGCCACACTAGGTCATGACAGGCCACACTAGGCCATGACAGGCCACACTAGGCCATGACAGGCCACACTAGGTCATGACAGGCCACACTAGGTCATGACAGGCCACACTAGGTCATGACAGGCCACACTAGGTCATGACAGGCCACACTAGGCCATGACAGGCCACACTAGGTCATGACAGGCCACATCAGGTCATGACAGGCCACGCCAGGCCATGACAGGCCACACTAGGCCATGACAGGCCACACTAGGTCATGACAGGCCACACCAGGTCATGACAGGCCACACTAGGTCATGACAGGCCACATCAGGTCATGACAGGCCACGCCAGGCCATGACAGGCCACACTAGGCCATGACAGGCCACACTAGGCCATGACAGGCCACACTAGGTCATGACAGGCCACATCAGGTCATGACAGGCCACGCCAGGCCATGACAGGCCACACTAGGTCATGACAGGCCACGCCAGGCCATGACAGGCCACACCAGGTCATGACAGGCCACACTAGGTCATGACAGGCCACACTAGGCCATGACAGGCCACACTAGGTCATGACAGGCCACACTAGGCCATGACAGGTCACACCAGACCATGACAGGCCACACTAGGCCATGACAGGCCACACTAGGCCATGACAGGCCACACTAGGTCATGACAGGCCACACTAGGTCATGACAGGCCACACTAGGCCATGACAGGCCACACTAGGCCATGACAGGCCACACTAGGCCATGACAGGCCACACCAGGCCACGACAGGCCACACCAGGCCACACCAGGCCATGACAGGCCACACTAGGCCACGACAGGCCACACTAGGTCATGACAGGCCACACTAGGTCATGACAGGCCACATTAGGCCATGACAGGCCACACCAGGCCATGACAGGCCACACCAGGCCATGACAGGCCACACTAGGCCACGACAGGCCACACTAGGCCATGACAGGCCACACCAGGCCACGACAGGCCACACCAGGCCATGACAGGCCACACCAGGCCATGACAGGCCACACTAGGCCACGACAGGCCACACTAGGCCATGACAGGCCACACCAGGCCACGACAGGCCACACCAGGCCATGACAGGCCACACCAGGCCATGCGAGGCCAGCTTTTCGTATGGAAAAACCCCGTCTCTCCCTCCCAGTGAATGATGGTTGTGTAGAGTGAGAGTTCACCAAATATTCAATAAGATGTGAGTTAGACTGGTGTGTGGATGCCTTTTCTTTTTTACACTGATTTTGAAGCCGTGTTGAAATGCATTTCTGTGGCTGATAATGTAAGCTGCTGGTCATTTAAATTCTGCACTTTGTGGTGTTTTTCTAGGGATGTTTGTGATTCAGAAGAGGAATTGTTTTTGTCAGGCACCCAAAAATGTGAAAAACATATACCTGCATTTTTAATTAGCCAGACCTCCTAGCCAATAAAGCTTGTCTATTGCTGTGTAAAACCAACAGCCGCCCCTACAGCTCACAGTGTGTGTGTGTGTGTGTGTGTGTGTGTGTGTGTGTGTGTGTGTGTGTGTGTGTGTGTGTGTGTGTGTGTGTGTGGACGCAAAAGAAAACCAAACCTTTCCGTGATCTTTTTGGGAACACAGTCCAAGCCATCGCTGCGTGATCAAATCAATATTTTCTTTGCTCTATGTTAATAAGACCCCCCCCCCCCCCACACACACACACACACACACAGACACACACAGGCACACAAAAAGCATGCACACACACACATCCTTGGCCCCCTGCTACTCCAGCAATACACCATGTGTTTAGCGGCACCAAAACAATG
>NC_139629.1:45601712-45604212 GCF_964638095.1 Poromitra crassiceps | reverse complement strand
GAGAGATATCCAACCTGTTAACCTCCACACTGACTGAGAGAGACAGAGAGATATCCAACCTGTTAACCTCCACACTGACTGAGAGAGACAGAGAGATATCCAACCTGTTAACCTCCACACTGACTGAGAGAGACAGAGAGATATCCAACCTGTTAACCTCCACACTGACTGAGAGAGACAGAGAGATATCCAACCTGTTAACCTCCACACTGACTGAGAGAGACAGAGAGATATCCAACATGTTAACCTCCACACTGACTGAGAGAGACAGAGAGATATCCAACCTGTTAACCTCCACACTGACTGAGAGAGACAGAGAGATATCCAACCTGTTAACCTCCACACTGACTGAGAGACAGAGAGATATCCAACCTGTTAACCTCCACACTGACTGAGAGAGACAGATAGATATCCAACCTGTTAACCTCCACACTGACTGATAGACAGAGAGATATCCAACCTGTTAACCTCCACACTGACTGAGAGACAGAGAGATATCCAACCTGTTAACCTCCACACTGACTGAGAGAGACAGAGAGATATCCAACCTGTTAACCTCCACACTGACTGAGAGAGACAGAGAGATATCCAACCTGTTAACCTCCACACTGACTGAGAGAGACAGAGAGATATCCAACCTGTTAACCTCCACACTGACTGAGAGAGACAGAGAGATATCCAACCTGTTAACCTCCACACTGACTGAGAGACAGAGAGATATCCAACCTGTTAACCTCCACACTGACTGAGAGAGACAGAGAGATATCCAACCTGTTAACCTCCACACTGACTGAGAGAGACAGAGAGATATCCAACATGTTAACCTCCACACTGACTGAGAGACAGAGAGATATCCAACCTGTTAACCTCCACACTGACTGAGAGACAGAGAGATATCCAACCTGTTAACCTCCACACTGACTGAGAGAGACTGAGAGATATCCAACCTGTTAACCTCCACACTGACTGAGAGAGACAGAGAGATATCCAACATGTTAACCTCCACACTGACTGAGAGAGACAGAGAGATATCCAACCTGTTAACCTCCACACTGACTGAGAGAGACAGAGAGATATCCAACCTGTTAACCTCCACACTGTCTCAGAGACAGAGAGATATCCAACCTGTTAACCTCCACACTGACTGAGAGAGACAGAGAGATATCCAACCTGTTAACCTCCACACTGACTGAGAGAGACAGAGAGATATCCAACATGTTAACCTCCACACTGACTGAGAGAGACAGAGAGATATCCAACATGTTAACCTCCACACTGACTGAGAGAGACAGAGAGATATCCAACCTGTTAACCTCCACACTGACTGAGAGAGACAGAGAGATATCCAACCTGTTAACCTCCACACTGACTGAGAGAGACAGAGAGATATCCAACCTGTTAACCTGCGCCAACTGGGTGTTGAGGGCGCCGCACTGGACTGGCTCACCTCCTACATGTACCTCACTGACAGACAACAGTTCATCTCCCTCTCCGGCCACACCTCCACCTTCTCCTCTGTCACGCAGGGGGTCCCCCAAGGCTCAGTCCTCGGCCCCCTGCTCTTCATCTGTTACATACTCCCCCTTGGTCACATCGTCGGCAAATTCAACCTGGACTTCCACTGCTGCGCCGACGACACCCAGATCTACATCAGCAAAAAAATCCACTCAGGACCCACCCCTCAGCCACATCGAATCCTGCATTTCCCCCAATAAAAACCTGGCTGACCCACAACTTCCTCAAACTCAACAGTGACAAGACAGAACTTCTTCTCATCGGCACCAAATCTAAAGTCAGCAAAACCGGACCCATCTCACTTACCATTGACAACACAACCATCACCCCCCCCCCCCCCCCGGCTCGCACCCTTGGCTTCGTCCTGGACCCCACCCTCTCATTTGATCCCCATGTCAGCTCCATCATCAAAACCTCATACTTCCATCTCCACAACATCGCCAAAATCAGACTCTGCCCCTCCCCCCCCCCCCTACTGCTGAATCCCTCATCCACGCCTTCATCTCCTCCCGTCTGGACTATTGCAACTCCCTCCTCACCGGCTTCACCTCCCGCTCCCTCCATAGACTCCAGATGGTTCAGAACTCAGCCGCCCGCCTGCTCACAAACACCCGGCCCCGTGACCACATCACTCCTCTCCTCCATTCCCTCCACACTGGCTCCCCATCAAAGAACGCATTATTTTCAAACTCCTCCTCCTCAAAAACATAACTAATGCGAATAAAAAAACATGAAAGATTTGTCAAAACAGAGCACTGGGGGTTCACCTATCTCGGTGCTCAGAGGCACTATTACTCATAGCTGTCTCCGTTGAATATTTTTAAGCTGTCTTAACAAAATCATATTTTTAATGAAAATATCACTGAATCCTCGTACCTGCAACACTCCACAACGTCTCCCTTACCTTTAACGTTTTCTCCCGCTGTGCTCCCGATGCCGATAGGTAATCTCTCCCGTTAATCTCCTGATTTAGTGATACAAATCA
>NC_139629.1:45594212-45596712 GCF_964638095.1 Poromitra crassiceps | reverse complement strand
ACACACACACACACACACACACACATACAGACATACATACATGTACTTATACACTCACACAGTCCACACACACACACACACACACACACACACACACACACACACACATTCTTACAGCCAAATGACTTAATTGGTGTTAATTGCATAATGACAGTGGTGAATTGGACCTGGGTCAGGGGTGACACAAGTTTGAGAGGAGAGGGGGATGGAGGGATGAGGGGATGTTGTGAAGAGGAGAGCGAAAGAGGGAGAAAGCCCTCCTCTCACCTCTTCACAACATCCCCTCATCCCTCTCTCTCTCTCTCTCTCTCTCTCTCTCTCTCTCTCTGTTTGTCACTCTGTCTCTGTGTCCCTCTCTCCCTTTTCAACTGTTTCATTTGCCATCTCAGCAGTTGGGTTTCCATCCACCTGTTTTTATGCGAAATTGCAATCTGCGCATAAAAAAACGCAAATTGCGTTGGAAACGGTGCAAAATTCGAAAAAACCTCAAAATATTGCATAAAAGTTTTCACACGTGAGGTAGGTGGAAAAGTCGATGAAAGGAAAATGCGATACATGCAGTGGAAACAGATGAAGTGAATATTCCGTTGTCATTCAAAAACCACGCACGTTTCACGTTGCCTTGATCACTGCCAAACAGGACATGTGGGCGTGGCCTACACTACAGGGCTACACACTAAGGTAAATAATGTGAAATAAGCAGCAGCATTTTTAGACCGCCCGCTGCTGTGGTGTTTAACCCATTGATACCTGATGCAGCATTTGAGTGTTAATCCCTTTAAGACCGCAAACCGCGTTAACGCGGTTCGCGGTCTTAAGCTGCGTTCACACCGACCTATTAAAGTTTTTCGCTGGCATCGAGTTTACATACAAAGTCAATGCAAACGAGCGATTGAGCGTATATTCGCCCGGGAGAAAAATCGCTGGGCGTCCGAGCGACAGAGACAGAGCGATAGGGAGAAAATACGCTCGTCGCTCAAGATGAAATATCCCAACTCGAGCGAAATTACGCTGGCATCACTCGCTCGCTGTTCAACGCTGATTGGCTGCCGTGTGAGAGTGAGTCAAGGATCACACTGGCTTGGAACAAACCGCTGGTTTATTGTGTGGCAACAAACCGCATTGACAGGCTGACAGCTGACATGAAGTGAAGTCTGTACTACCGGTATGGAGCTCGCATTAGGAGCACGCTGATAGGCTTAGCTTGTAAACAATGACGGTGGCTCGTAGTGGACAAATATCATGACATTGCGTAACGTTATAGCCCCCACATGTCCGTCAATTCGTGTGCCTGTTGATGAGCGATTTAAACAGAGCGACAGAGCGATTCCAAAGGGTTGAATCAAGCGACAGAGAGAAAAATAAATATCTCGGTGTGAACACAGCTTTAAAGGGATACGCACACAAATGAGGGATATACATGCAAATGCTGCATCAGGTATCAATGGGTTAAACAGAAGAAGACTGGGATGTTAACTTTAAGGCCACTCACTTCTAGAATTCAACGAAATTGTATTCACTTAACACATTGAGTGCCAGCCGTTTTTTCAATCCTGTAGGTAAGTTGTGCCAGGTTTTTTTTTGAGGATTCTGGCTCATTTTACAAGAGCCGAGGATCATTTTCTGTTAAGACTTCGTGAACACCAATCATCTAAAAATAACTAATAGAATGTGTGCTTTCTCTGTCTAAAAGAGTTAGTTTGCAGAGTTAGTAGTTATGTAGATATTAGCCGTTGAGTACAGCATGGTTTTAGCCTCTGAGACAGCAAGCTGAGATAATCGCAGTTTTGTGAAATTCAATCAAACAGCAGAACAGTCACCTGCCTGTGATTGTGGGTGCCCTTGGGCGAGTCTGTATACTGTATTGTGTGTGTGTGTGTGTGTGTGTGTGTGTGTGTGTGTGTGTGTGTGTGTGTGTGTGTGTGTGTGTGTTCGCGCGTTGCTCCGCGGCTCTGGGGGGAGGGGATCTCTGTCCGTTCTTTGCCCCCGCGGCGTGTCTGTCTCCCGCTCTGTGTGCTCTCTCTCTCTCTCTCTCTCTCTCTCTCTCTCCTCTCTCTCTCTCTCTCTCTCTCTCTCCTCTCTCTCTCTCTCGGACTAGAGAGAGAGAGAGAGAGAGAGAGAGAGTGTGTGTGTGTCTCCAAACTCCTCCCTCCGTCTGTGCTGCGGAGTGCTCTGCTGCTGGGAGTTTGAGCAGCCTCTCTCCCTGGCAGCGAGTGTGGATAGGTCTCACTGTCTCTTGGGTTTGAGAGCCCCGATGAAGCCCCGTGCGACTCTAGGCTTTATGCTGCTCACCCAGTCCATTTCTGGAACCCCCCACCGCAGCAGCGCGAAAGCGTCCCCGCCTACAGTATGAGAATGAGGCTCGTTCGTTTCTGACTGTAAAATCGCCAAGCCATTTCCGCGGGAGGCGGCTGCTTTTGGTTGACTTTATCTCTGTCGGGAGAGGACCGTCGCCACCTAGCTGGTCGGTAAAATAGATTATACACATTCAATACTTCCA
>NC_139629.1:45581349-45584012 GCF_964638095.1 Poromitra crassiceps | reverse complement strand
GCACACAGACACACACACACACACACACTAAAACACTGCGGGCACTGCACACACACCCACACACACACACACACACACACACATACGCACACACACCCACACACTGAGGTCGCTTGAGGTAATCTTATGTTCTGCCATTTTGAGTTTTAGGTTTTTGGATTGTGCCTCTTGATTCTGTTTTTCCAGCGGTCACAGTCACTGACTCAGACAGAGAGGGGAAGGAGGGAGCCGGTGGCAGCAGAGGACAGGGGGTCACTGCTGAGGACACCCAGCAGAGGACAGGGGGTCACTGCTGAGGACACCCAGCAGAGGACAGGGGGTCACTGCTGAGGACACCCAGCAGAGGACAGGGGGTCACTGCTGAGGACACCCAGCAGAGGACAGGGGGTCACTGCTGAGGACAGACCCAGCAGCAGAGGACAGGGGGTCACTGCTGAGGACACCCAGCAGCAGAGGACAGGGGGGTCACTGCTGAGGACACCCAGCAGCAGAGGACAGGGGGTCACTGCTGAGGACACCCAGCAGCAGAGGACAGGGGGGTCACTGCTGAGGACAGACACCCAGCAGAGGACAGGGGGTCACTGCTGAGGACAGACACCCAGCAGAGGACAGGGGGTCACTGCTGAGGACAGACACCCAGCAGAGGACAGGGGGTCACTGCTGAGGACACCCAGCAGCAGAGGACAGGGGGGTCACTGCTGAGGACAGACACCCAGCAGAGGACAGGGGGTCACTGCTGAGGACAGACACCCAGCAGAGGACAGGGGGTCACTGCTGAGGACACCCAGCAGCAGAGGACAGGGGGTCACTGCTGAGGACACCCAGCAGCAGAGGACAGGGGGGTCACTGCCGAGGACACCCAGCAGCAGAGGACAGGGGGTCACTGCTGAGGACACCCAGCAGCAGAGGACAGGGGGTCACTGCTGAGGACACCCAGCAGCAGAGGACAGGGGGTCACTGCTGAAGACACCCAGCAGCAGAGGACAGGGGGTCACTGCTGAGGACACCCAGCAGCAGAGGACAGGGGGTCACTGCTGAGGACACCCAGCAGAGGACAGGGGGTCACTGCTGAGGACACCCAGCAGCAGAGGACAGGGGGTCACTGCTGAGGACACCCAGCAGAGGACAGGGGGTCACTGCTGAAGACACCCAGCAGCAGAGGACAGGGGGTCACTGCTGAGGACACCCAGCAGAGGACAGGGGGTCACTGCTGAGGACACCCAGCAGCAGAGGACAGGGGGTCACTGCTGAGGACACCCAGCAGAGGACAGGGGGTCACTGCTGAGGACACCCAGCAGCAGAGGACAGGGGGTCACTGCTGAGGACACCCAGCAGAGGACAGGGGGTCACTGCTGAGGACACCCAGCAGCAGAGGACAGGGGGTCACTGCTGAGGACACCCAGCAGCAGAGGACAGGGGGTCACTGCTGAGGACACCCAGCAGCAGAGGACAGGGGGTCACTGCTGAGGACACCCAGCAGCAGAGGACAGGGGGTCACTGCTGAGGACACCCAGCAGCAGAGGACAGGGGGTCACTGCTGAGGACACCCAGCAGGGGCTCGTGCTTCTGCTGCATATGAAAAACATCCGTCCAAAATGAGACGTTAGAAAGAAATGTAGTCGTAGTATTAACAGTCGTTAGTACGAAGGTAAAATCCATTATTTGTTACTCTTAGAATTATACTTCCAAAGTTATGAGAATTGTAAACCTTTGCTTAGAATTAAAATCAGTGTTGGAGGATAGAATCTGTTTTTTGAACTAATGACGGATGAATTTCACCGAAAAAATTATTTTCCAAAATGGATATATAGCATTTTGGAATGAATCTCTTAATCTACCACTACTCTTAATCTACACGATTATGGCAAAAAATATATATAATCCTGAATATTTTTTGTGGGGGATATTGTGATCATGACTGATTAATCATTAGTCTTTATGATTTGAGGAAGATTTGAGGAACAAAATTAATTTGACTGCTCTTTCTGCCTCTCATAGCGACATCTCGGGTATTTTCCATAACATCGTGGATTTAAAATGAATTTCAATGAGCAAAATGGTGTCACACTGATACTGTATGCACAGCTGTATGCATGGCATGCGTGTTCTACAGCGACTCTTAGGAATGTGCTTGAACACTGTCAACCCTTCTTACAGTGGCGATCAGGTATGAATATATGTCTCTTACCTTTAGCTGTGAGGTCAGAGTGCCACCAGCTGTACAAGTTGAACTCTACCAGGAATCTAAACACAGAGAAGACACATTTTGCCATAACCAAACACTCCGACATACACATATAAAATGCATATTCTCTGTTACACAATCTACTGGAACACCTACACATTATGAGTTTATGCAGAACTATAAATCATGCGTGCATCTGAGGAATTAATTACTGACATGGCTGCTGCTCAGACGCTTGGACAAAAAAAATCATATTTTGACTTCCTGCTTAGTATTCTCCTCATGTTTACTTGCTCAGCGCTGGAATTTAGCATAACCTAAATGTTATTTTAAGCGTGCTATATTTATACTGTATGTGTTCCCAAATACTATAACCTGTTTACTGTACCGGCCTCCTGACCACCAAGTTGTTTTGAAGTTTGAAGTCAGCGCCATGGAAAACAGTACGCACATTGCACTACTTTTATGGAATATCCAC
>NC_139629.1:45566349-45573849 GCF_964638095.1 Poromitra crassiceps | reverse complement strand
GGTTGATGGATTAAATGTTCCTCTCATACCGCTAGAGACCAGGTGCTACACCCTCTCCACATGTGTACTATGTCTCAGCTTGAGTCACGTGTCGCCACCGGAGACCACTGTGGAGCTGTGGAGGAGAAGACTGAAGAGGCCATAGGTCCTCCTAAGGCAGTTCCGGACTTCTCCAATGTCCGGGTCATCCCTAACTAAATTAGGACAGCCAGGTCATCTGCATAAGCAGATAGGAAAATGTCCAGCTTAATCGTGCGTCAGCTGCACCTTCCCCCTGCAGTTTCCTCCTGCACAGCTGAGTCAAGATGTAAAGCTGGACTGAAACTGGACAGCCTGGAGGATCAGCTTCATTATACAACATTTTGACTACAAAATAAAATGGTGGCCATATCCCAACCCTGACAGACAGCAGGCGTTTTACAGTGTGACCCATGTTTACAGAGTGCTGAAGCAAGGAGATGATCACAAACAGTCCAGATTATAGAGTGTCAGCAACAAAGTGTCAATCAATGAGCTTGCAGGCAAGTGCAAGTAACACTAGTCCCCTTCTACAGCAGGAGGGACAGTACTGCTCACTGGCAGCTGAGGGGGCGGGGCTCTCCTACCTCCACACAAATCACAGTACAACATCTGCCCCACATAATGTCCCAGAAGGCCTTAGAAAAGTCCACTAAGAACCTGCCTAGGACCATTCATGTAAGACAGTCCAAATGCAATCTGGGAACCCAGAGTCTATTTTTTATTTGAAAAATAGACTCTGGGACAGCCCTACCGTTTTCCCCAGCTTCCTCTCCTGCCACCGTCACTTCCTTTTCCGCGTCCATTTTGGCTATTTGCTAATAACGTTAACGAATAAACACACTGCATAGAAGATGTCAACTCGTCTCACAACAACAGTGGAAAATTTGTGGGGAGGAGCGTGAGAGTTGGGATATGCATATAATATAGGGATGTATGAATTTGTTTATGAATGATTTGGGGGCAGGACTCGATAAGCCTAGGCTTCTTCCTGCCCCTTTTCAAACAGTTCGCCTTTTTTATGTTTGAGTTTACGTATTTTCCTTTTGATGAAGTCTATTAGACTGTTATGTTTACTGGTTTTTTTTCACTTTATGTATTGTTTTAACTGTTTTAAATAAATCGTTTCAATCAATCAATCAAAAATGACTCTAAAGTTGCGGCGCAAGTTGCTATTTAGACTGTAAACAGTGGAGCACGGACGCGGAAAAGGAAGTGACGGTGGCAGGAGAGGCGCGCTGTACAGGAAGCATGGAAAAACAGTAGGGCTGTCCCAGTCTATTTTTCAAATAAAAATAGACTGGGTTCCCAGATCGGTCCAAATGTGTGTGTGTGTGTGTGGGTGTGTGTGTGTGTGTGTGTGTGTGTGTGTGTGTGTGTGTGTGTGTGTGTGTGTGCGTGTGTGCGTCTCACCAGAGTGTAGTCCTCTGCTACCAGAATGAAGCCGTTGTTGTCGATGAGGTAGCAGTTGATGTTCTGTTGAGCAGAAAAAGACGTGTTAAAGCAGAAAGAAAGGAGTCGAGCCGATATAGAAACAAGGAGAGTTGATGAAGGTGAGAGAAGGCAGACCGACCTCTTCGTCACAGCTGATGGAGCATTTCCCATCCAGGGCTGCACACTGTACGACAGAAATGTGTCATAATATGTCATACGCTGAAAAACCTCTATCTCCCAAAATCATTCCTGCGCCTCTTCCTAACTCCTCTTTTAAGATATGAAATAAAACAGATTCATGTCCATGCTTTTTATTTGACAATATATTTTAACCCATTGATACCTGATGCAGCATTTGTGTGTGTATCCCTTTAAGACCGCGAACCGCGTGACGCGGTTCTCGGTCTTAAAGGGATACACACACAAATGAGGGATATACACGCAATTGCTGCATCAGGTATCAATGGGTTAAATGGGTCATTTTCAGGGGGGCATGTCGTAGAAAAATACCAGAAAACACTGAGAAAGTGTGTGAACCTGTGAATGTATGGTAATATACTGTATGTACCCCCCCCCTCCCTTTGGATTTCCTCACAGTTTGATTTGAAAGTAATTTTAAACATTTATGGCAGGTACTCTTGGGGCTTGACTTAGTATGTGTAAGTCCGGGTGTGCAAATACAGATTAGTTACCTGTACATATCGAATGCGGCGTGGCTATGTGTGCATGTACACATGCTCTATGTTTGTGCATGCCTTACCTGTCTGCTGGCTGTCCAGAACTTCTTCTGAAAGAACTCCAGCTTCATCTGGATGCCCACAGCTAGGAGGAGAGACAGCACAGCCACTGAGACAGAACAACCGGACATGTGTGTATGCTGTGTGTGTGTGTGTGTGTGTGTGTGTGTGTGTGTGTGTGTGTGTGTGTGTGTGCGCGTGTGTGTGTGCGTGTGTGTGTGTGTGTGTGTAGTATGTGCAAGATCTTGTACTGTGATCTTGTGTATGACAGCCGTGTCACAACGGGAGTCATTCTATATAGGCAAAAGAGAGACGATTAACGAGATGATTAACACGCGGCGTCTCTGACCAACCACGACAGAGGGAGAAGATGCACAAACATCCCCCGTCTTAGCAAACATCTCCACTGAACCCATTGACAAAACGAGCCACACGAAGGCCCGGAAAACACATGGACTCAACTTGAGAGGACTAGCAGCAACGAAGGTGGACTCCGCCGGTCAACTAGCACGTACGTTCTGCACCTGCGTGAGACCTAGGACTGTGGATATACAAACCAGACACATGAAAGAAGACGCACCACTCTCACTCACCACCTAAAACGGTTTCATAATAGCTACTTCGTTCTAAT
Organism: Poromitra crassiceps; assembly: GCF_964638095.1. Taxonomy (NCBI): domain Eukaryota; kingdom Metazoa; phylum Chordata; class Actinopteri; order Beryciformes; family Melamphaidae; genus Poromitra; species Poromitra crassiceps. The sequence goes on along the minus strand of NC_139629.1, from coordinate 45,571,029 downwards.
CGAGAAGATGTCTGATAAAAAGTTTGAAAAGTTGAAGAAAAAAATGCTCGAACGTTTCGTGCATGCCCTCTCTCTTCTCCTGCACTGCTGCTAACAGTAGCTTCGCTAGCTGACCAGCCAATTTCTCTCAACGCCTGTAGAATTGGCCGCAAAAGCCACCGACAAGGCCGCCCAGTGCCAACAAAGACTAGAGTCAGACGCTCACCGACAGCCGAGACATCGCCGACCGGCCATTATGGGTTTGGTGTGTCAGGGGTTTTACAGTAACAAGAGGACCACTATAGCCCGCATGATACACGTGTCAGACTAGATTTCCGGAGGGGTAAGTGTGTGTGCGTGTGTGTGTGGTGTGTGTGTGTGTGTGTGTGTGTGTGTGTGTGTGTGCGTGTGCGTGTGGGGTGTGTGTGTGTGTGTGTGTGTGTGTGTGTGGGCTGTGTGTGTGTGTGTGTGGTGTGTGTGTGTGTTTGTGCGTGTGGGTGTGTGTGTGTGCGTGTGTGCGTGTGTGTGTGTGTGTGTGTGCGTGTGTGTGTAATACTGTACTGTTTGCACACACGGTGCGTGCCTGACCCTGAACCACAGTGAGAAACGCAGCTTCACACATGACTGTAGACCAGGCCTCTCTCGCTGTGCCCACATGAAATCCAGGCCATTCCTCAGTCTGCCTCCCTGTTCTTATCCCGACAGGCCTTTCCTGAGCAGGGATACAGAGCCGCTCTCACTCCCCTAAGCCTCCACACAGCGGGTCCCTGAACACACGGCTCCCACCAGAATTCCATGCTTGGGAGGGGGAAAAAAGCAGGTCTCCGACATTGAATGTGTCAGCGTTTTCAGAGTTGATTGAGGAAAGATTGACATGTTACTTCGCTTTTTTCTCCTCCTTCACCTCCTCCACTCCCACTGCCCCCTGCTACACTCCACAGACTCAGAGTGCCCCCTGCTACTCCACAGACTCAGAGTGCCCCCTGTTACTCCACAGACTCAGAGTGCTCCCTGCTACTCCACAGACTCAGAGTGCCCCCTGCTACACTCCACAGACTCAGAGTGCCCCCTGCTACTCCACAGACTCAGAGTGCCCCCTGCTACACTCCACAGACTCAGAGTGCCCCCTGCTACTCCACAGACTCAGAGTGCTCCCTGCTACTCCACAGACTCAGAGTGCTCCCTGCTACTCCACAGACTCAGAGTGCTCCCTGCTACTCCACAGACTCAGAGTGCCCCCTGCTACTCCACAGACTCAGAGTGCCCCCTACTACTCCACAGACTCAGAGTGCCCCCTGCTACTCCACAGACTCAGAGTGCCCCCTGCTACACTCCACAGACTCAGAGTGCCCCCTGCTGCTCCACAGACTCAGAGTGCCCCCTGTTACTCCACAGACTCAGAGTGCCCCCTGCTACACTCCACAGACTCAGAGTGCCCCCTGCTACTCCACAGACTCAGAGTGCTCCCTGCTACTCCACAGACTCAGAGTGCTCCCTGCTACTCCACAGATTCAGAGTGCCCCCTGCTACTCCACAGATTCAGAGCGCCCTAGCTCTCTCTCAGTGGGGGCTTGCCATGTTTGGGGGTCTGTAAGTCGTTCCATGTGCTGCAGGAGCAGAGGAGAGATTTAGAGCAGAGCAGCCGCAGGTAGTAAAGTAAATGGCACATGCCGTTTGTATGGGTGTAACAGTTGGGATTTCAAAGGGTTCGACGGATATATCGGTTGGGCGATATATCCATTTGTCAACATAATTTATCAGGCTAAGACTGGCCTTCATCTAAATATGGGATAGCCAGTGTCGTCCATCTCACATATGGTGATTATTTATATTCATATTTTTTTATTTGTATTTGATCACGTCCCCCCCCCCCCCCCACAATTTTATTTTTCAGTATATTTCACCATGTTTTTAACGTCTAATTAATCAATATGACACTGGTTGTCTAGGGGAAAGCCATTAACCAGAACAGAGCGACATTTGTATTGGACCCTGCATTAATATGTTGTTGTTGTTGTTGTTGTTGTTGTTGTTGTTATTATTTGTAGTAGTAGTAGTAGTAATAGTAGTAGTAGTAGTACTACTAGTAGTTAGTAGTAATGATAATAGTAATATTAGTAGTACAGTAGTAGTTTTAAACAGTACTATTTTTAAGCCTCCTGGGTGTGACCTACCACGGAATGCCTGGGTCAACCTCAACAGACTTCCCTCTGGAGTTATTTACGATTGGAGCTTCTGCTACTGATCTTTGTGAATGCGGGAAGCCACAAACTGTCAATCCAGTCAATCCTTTCCTGCCTACTGTCCTATGAATGAATGAATGAATGAATAAAGGTATTTGGTGATAAGATAAAAGGAACAAGGAGAGGTGGATAGTACCAAATATCAAACAGTAAGTTAATAACAAACATCCAGGAAATCACCGAGGATAAAAACACAAAAAAGCCCTAGGGCTTATTTCCATTGTGGTCCCCACATGTAATAAAAAAACAAATTGTTAATAACAAAACATAAAACACTGATTAAAACAGAAAATGTACAATGCAGCAGCAGCAGTTAAAGCGAGTGCAGTTCCAATAACTTGCATTAAAAGAAATTAATACAAGATTAAAAGAAACATAGCAGCAGGGGGGTGAACCAATCAGTTAACAAAATAAAAATAAAAACTATAAAAACTATTAAAATATTAAAAATAATAAAATAATAAAATTAAACAACAGTCTGGAGCAATCTCTTTAACCCATTGATACCTGATGCAGCATTTGTGTGTGTATCCCTTTAAGACCGTGAACCGCGTTAACGCGGTTCGCGGTCTTAAAGGGATACACACACAAATGAGGGATATACACGCAAATGCTGCATCAGGTATCAATGGGTTAAGGTCCTCTTAAAACCACTCAAGGAGGTACATGCTTTAATTTCACTAGGTAAAATGTTCCACTATCAAATACAGGCAAAAGAAAATGCCCCGCAAAAATAATATTAAATAAAAACATGCCCATTACCACGCCCCCTTTTGGCCAGTGGAAACTGAATCACTTCTAAGATGGCCGATGACCGACCTTTCTGCCAAGTTCCGTGCAAATGTGTTCATAACTTTTTGAGATCTCCTGCTGACAAACAGATAAACAGGCAGACAAACAGTGGTGAAAACATAACCTCCAGCCAACTCTGTGGCGGATGATGATACCACTTGCTGGCTGCTGCCCCAACTGCTGGTGTAGCTCTACACACGGACAAACGAACAAACAAACAAACGTATTGTATTATTGTTATCCTGGGAAACAGTAAGCCGTCCAGTGGTCTAAAGATGCTGTTTCGGAGGCTTTTCCGCCATGCCAAGAATTACATTCGTGGGGAAATACTGAAGCCTTGCAAATTTTGGGAATTTTTCGGTATTAACTCGGTCACGTTTCAATCCAAAAATATCAGTATCAGCCTTCAAAAACCCAACAGGCCTGAACACGTCCCGTTACACTTTACACCACAAGACAGGGTTCTGAATAGTTTCACTAACAAACCAATAGAGAGGCAAAGTGAACGTCACTTCCTGCTTCAGCACTGTACCAGAGATTTTCATCCGCCATTTATTTTCCCATAGACATTTCGTGAAAATTCTTATAAAAATAGTTGTACTTGTTCAAACCAAACGGTTCGGATATATTTAGAACCAGGAGAGATCGCATAACATTTCACTCTGACCAAAACAAAATTGTGGATTTAAAAGAAAATATTTTTTCTATGTTGTTTTTTAAGTTTTGGTCCGAGTGAAATGTTGGTCTCTCCAGATTCTAAATATAGCTGAACCGTTTGTTTTGACCGAGTGAAACTATTTTTACAAGCATTTTACAAAATGTCTATGGGAAAATAAATGGCGGACGGAAAATCTCTGGTAACAGTGCTGGAAGCAGGAAGTCACGTTCACTTTGGCTCTCTATAAACCAACCACATGCAGTTTAGGTTTCAGTGATTTGTAACTGAAATGAATCTGGAGGCGTCAATGTGGAAATGCTCTGACAGAGGAAAACAGAGCACAACCCCCACACCACCACACATGCAGCGTTTCCAGTGAAGACGGACGGACTCCTGCCGAGATCCGTGTTGTGTGATATTATACACGCAGTAGTAAGCTACTACGAGAGATGCGGTGAGCAGATGGGACCGACAATAAATAGCTGCGCAGCACTTGACGCAGCCTGTTAATAGAATATTATCGGTGAGAGATCTCCCCAGCGCTCTAGCTTAACGCGCTTGTGTGTTTGTGTGATCGTGGTAGTGCGGTGCGCGCGCGCGGGGGGGGGTGCTGCTTTCTGTGGCCTGTTTTAGCTGTAGCCCAGAGGAACAGGTGCAGATTATCATGTCATAAGCATTGCCAGCTCCTGTCAGCAGGCCCGGTACTTCTACACACCCACACGGAAAACCCAAGAGGAGAGGCTAATTTAAGATGCTGGGCAACAACAACGGAAACACACATATAAAACCATCAGGGGGGGAAAAAAAACCTGAGACATTAAACGAACAGACATTCAGGTTGCTCTACTCTCTGTATGGTCTATAAGAGAGGGGCAGGGTGAAAATGAGATCAAATCACACAAAAGAAAACACCGCTATAGACCCTTTTCACCCTTTTCACAGGTGCAAGCGAAACGCTAATGAGGGTTTTCGAACTTCCGTGATTGGAAGTTGGAAACCCGCATTACT
>NC_139629.1:45548849-45563849 GCF_964638095.1 Poromitra crassiceps | reverse complement strand
ATGCATGTGCGTTTCTCAATGCATCAGTGTGTGTATACTTATTATTACTGTCGCAAAGCTGACTGTTATCCTCGTGGATCTAGAGAAATAAATTAACTAATTGTAAAGCCGGTTATATAAAAAGCTTATATTGTCATCTGATGGGATCAGAATCAAGCTCCACATCGAGTGAATGGATGAGAAGATGAATGAACAGGAGGGTAGAAAACAGAATGAATGGATGAGAACATGGATGACAGGAGGGTAGAAAACAGAGTGAATGGATGAGAAGATGAATGAACAGGAGGGTAGAAAACAGGGAGAGGAGAAAGAGGAGAGGGGGTCAGCCTAGGAGCATAATCATGTTCATCATTAAAAATGTGCTCCCCATGCTCGTATGAGCTCCAGTCAATCCTTTTACACGCAAGAAAATCCAATATACATCTATCGCAAACAGCTTAACATCCTGCTGTGGTGGCTGCTGCATGGCGCGTGTGCGCAGGCGCGCGCTGCCTGGGTTGCCGTGCTGGGGGCGTGTTCTGCCAGGCCAGCCCTGCATGGTGCCCACGGCTCATGCACAACATCATCATCAGAAGATGGCACAGCAGCGGGCATCCATCAACTGTGTGCTGAAGAGTGTGTTTGTGTGGAGACACCACAATCCACATCTAATTCAACTGTGTGCTGAAGTGTGCGTTTGTGTGGAGACACCACAATCCACATCTAATTCAACTGTGTGCTGAAGTGTGCGTTTGTGTGGAGACACCACAATCCACATCTAATTCAACTGTGTGCAGAAGAAGTGTGTGTTTGTGTGGAGACACCACAATCCACATCTAATTCAACTGTGTGCTGAAGAGTGCGTTTGTGTGGAGACACCACAATCCACATCTAATTCAACTGTGTGCTGAAGAGTGTGTTTGTGTGGAGACACCACAATCCACATCTAATTCAACTGTGTGCTGAAGAGTGTGTTTGTGTGGAGACACCACAATCCACATCTAATTCAACTGTGTGCAGAAGAAGTGTGTGTTTGTGTGGAGACACCACAATCCACATCTAATTCAACTGTGTGCTGAAGAGTGCGTTTGTGTGGAGACACCACAATCCACATCTAATTCAACTGTGTGCAGAAGAAGTGTGTGTTTGTGTGGAGACACCACAATCCACATCTAATTCAACTGTGTGCTGAAGAGTGTGTTTGTGTGGAGACACCACAATCCACATCTAATTCAACTGTGTGCAGAAGAAGTGTGTGTTTGTGTGGAGACACCACAATCCACATCTAATTCAACTGTGTGCTGAAGAGTGTGTTTGTGTGGAGACACCACAATCTACATCTAATTCAACTGTGTGCAGAAGAAGTGTGTGTTTGTGTGGAGACACCACAATCCACATCTAATTCAACTGTGTGCTGAAGAGTGTGTTTGTGTGGAGACACCACAATCCACATCTAATCCAACTGTGTGCAGAAGAAGAGTGTGTTTGTGTGGAGACACCACAATCCACATCTAATTCAACTGTGTGTAGAAGAAGAGTGTGTTTGTGTGGAGACACCACAATCCAGATCTAATTCAACTGTGTGCAGAAGAAGAGTGTGTTTGTGTGGAGACACCACAATCCACATCTAATTCAACTGTGTGCAGAAGAAGAGTGTGTTTGTGTGGAGACACCACAATCCAGATCTAATTCAACTGTGTGCTGAGGAGTGTGTTTGTGTGGAGACACCACAATCCACATCTAATTCAACTGTGTGCAGAAGAAGAGTGCGTTTGTGTGGAGACACCACAATCCACATCTAATTCAACTGTGTGCTGAAGTGTGCGTTTGTGTGGAGACACCACAATCCACATCTAATTCAACTGTGTGCTGAGGAGTGCGTTTGTGTGGAGACACCACAATCCACATCTAATTCAACTGTGTGCTGAAGAGTGTGTTTGTGTGGAGACACCACAATCCACATCTAATTCAACTGTGTGTTGAAGAAGAGTGTGTTTGTGTGGAGACACCACAATCCACATCTAATTCAACTGTGTGCAGAAGAGTGTGTTTGTGTGGAGACACCACAATCCAGATCTAATTCAACTGTGTGTTGAAGAAGAGTGTGTTTGTGTGGAGACACCACAATCCACATCTAATTCTGTCTCGTTAACCTCTGCCAGATTAATAGGAGAGAACGTGACTGTCCTGTTTTGTCGGCGCGTGAGCGTGTGTGATATAAGCGTGTGTGTGTGTGTGTGATATAAGTGTGTGTGTGTGTGTGTGTGATATAAGCATGTGTGTGTGTGATATAAGTGTGTTGATGTAAGAGGCACAGCGAGAGAAGGATGAGGAAGACATAGAGAGAGAGGGAGAGAGAGAGACACAGAAAGAGCAAGAGAGAGAGAGAGAGAGAGAGAGGCAGGCAGATCTCTCTCACTCCAGTGTTGTTCTTGCCAGAGAGGCTGGCTTGCTTGCTGGCTGGCAGTGAGCTGTGTGCTGCTGTGATCTGGCCGCTCTCATGGGGTTTCATACCCACACAGGCAGGGCTGCTGGGGGTCCTCCTGAGGGCATCGCAGCAGGGCTCTGCTGCTGATCTCCGCCTCCAACCTCTTGAAGCATATCTATCAACCCGCCGCTTCGACAACGAAGCCAGGACAGCGAATCAAACCCAAATCAATGGCTAATGGATCATCAGCCAACGACATTGACTAGACACCACAAAGGGAGCTAAGAGAAGAGCAAATCCCAGCTGCGGTTAGCCCAGGAGAGGCTCAGCAGAGCTGGGGACGACCGGCAGACATGAGAGGTAGGGGCTCCATCACTGGGGGGCGGGGGTGTCAACATGCATGTACTTGTGTTCGTGCGCACACGTGTGTACGTGTGTGTGTGTGTGTGTGTGTGTGTATTATGCATGCGATGCATGCGTGTGTGTGTGTGTGTGTGTGTGTGTGTGTGTATGGGCTACTTACTACACAGGCTGCTGAGCCTAGTAAGTTGTGTTGACATAGCTGAGGGGTCAAGCAGTGACTGTGCGATATACTCACAACTGTTACAGAACTACAGTTAGCAGTTGCAACAGTTAGACACAGTGTCAACACTGCAGTTCACACGGTAGCATTACACATCCAGTACTCCTTTATACTTGTACATTAGCATTAGCTTTACTGCACCTCTGAGTTGTCCCTCTTGCAAATTGGTAGGGACATTTGTGCTCATTTAAAAAGCCGTATGTGTGCATGTGATGAGAAGTTTCTCCACATGCACTTTGGTCTGGAAGAACACAGAGCAAAGAGTCATTCTCCTGTGTTGACCTCATTCTAGAGCTGCTGTTACCACGCTCCACTGAGCGCATGCTCGTTTTGTGTGTGTGTGTGTGTGTGTTTTGTGTGTATATGTATCTGTGTGAATGTATGTGTGTGTATGTGTATGTGTATTGTATGTGTGTGTGTGTGTGTGTGTGTGTGTGTGTGTGTGTGCGTGTGTGTTTGTTGCACACGTGTGCACTTGTGTGTGTGCATGCATGCGTTGCTGTGTTTGCGCATTGGCATGTGAGCCTGTGTGTGGATGGCTTTGCAGCACTACAAATCTCTATCCAGCCATGCTCACAAAGAACGCTTGTTTAAGCAGCAAAAAAACAACAGATTGCAATTATCATACCAGCGACAATGACTAGAGCCGACCAAACTAAACTAACACCTGGGAGATACACCTGCATCTCGGTGTTTCCAAACCGGTGAACCCCAGCAGCCAACACAAATAAGATTTGAATTAACACCGTGACAGTCGATCGATCACTCTAGATTCTAGAAGAGTGATCTACGGTATCTAGATTCTAGAATAGTATGCTACGCTAGATTGTATTCCAAGAAAGGCAGTGGGGGTCGGGGGTCGGGGGGAGGGGCAACAGTGATACTGTTGGTGAACTGCTGAATGGCAGCGAGCTGAAGTGTAGTGTGACGGTTGTGACCACAGAATTGGAGAAGCTAGAATGGACTGTTCCATTCAAATCAACATTCTTCGATGGTTATTGATTTGGTTGCTGCTGTTGAGATGGCAGACGCAGCATTTATCTTGTCTGATATCATTGTGGAAACAGGCATCAGGTTGATATAGCCAGAACAGATTATTTACCATGAGGAAGACATTTAGCTGAATATTCTAGTGTGAGATGTGTTAACGCTTATTCTCTGTTAGCAGAGAAAATCAAGTAATGCTCCATTTGAGAAAGCATGAAAAACGGTCTGCTGTGTGCTGATGGAGATGATGTAACGGTACAGCATGAAGTGCCCTTTCTATCTGCTCAAGATCTATAAGCGAAACACGGCACCGTGAGCTATGGCTACATTCCCAGGCTCGGATCTGAGCTTCGTCTCGTTGAGCCTCGAGCTAGTCCGGCCAATGCTATAAATACTGGTGTGATGCTCCAGAAGGCATGGACACGTGAAGTTATCTCAAAGGGAATCGAATATCTGCTGTGTGTGGATGTGTGTGTGTGGGTGGGGAGTGGTGTGTGTGTGTGTGTGTGTGTGTGTGTGTGTGTGTGTGTGTGTGTGTGTGTGTGTGTGTGTGTGTGGATGTGTGTGTGGGTGTGTGTGTGTGGATGTGTGTGTGTGGGTGGGGAGTGGGTGCGCGGGGGGGATGGTTGGAAGGCATTGGTGGTGATGTCCTCTAGGGACAGACGAGGGTTGGATGGGTGGTGGTGGTTGGCAGGGGAGAACAATTGCGGTATTTCAAAAAAATCAACCCAGTGTACCTTCTTATTTTTCAGACAGAGAAATACAACACTGATTCAAACTGAGCAACAAAGTGAACTGCACAAATCTGGGTACTAGACCGCCTATAGTTCAGTATTTTTCAAGAACTTGGCTTCATCAAATGAAGGTTTATGGAATGTTCGTAGCTCGTCGTAACTCAAAAAATACAAATCTGTTTTACAGACATTGTTAAGGCAACAGTCACCTAGAAGTTAGAGAAGCAGCAGGCCTTGTGGCTGGAAGGTCATCCTGTGCTCAAATCCGGCCAGGAAAATCTGGAAAAGTCTGAGAAATCTCCTCTCCCAAAAATACGACTGTCAAAGTTCCATTGATTGAGCCACTTATTTGCTTCAGTGAAGCTGTTTGTGGCAAACAGTAGAAGACTGTGGTTCCACTGGGCAGTGTGAATGTATGTAATTATATCAATGTGGAGCGGGATGTATTATCTGAAAGAGATTACATGTTTAGTCAACCTTACCAGGATAATAAAAGTGGGGAATGTTTTTTTTTATACAAAACCTTTACTGTACAATTCAAAATATATGAGATTTCCTGTTAAGCTGCCATTTGGACGTATGTTAAAAAGCATCTTGTCCAATATGCGTCCCTTCTGTCCTTCCACAGTGGTATTGGCGTGTGTCCTCCTCTCCCTCCTGCTCTCTCCGTCCCACAGCTGCCCGAAGGAGTGCGCGTGCAACGGCAACGCCAAGGTGGTGGACTGTCGGGGGCGGGGCCTGTACGACGTCCCCCGACGGCTGCACCCGGACACCGAGGAACTCTATCTCCAAGACAACCGCATCCGAGGACTGGGGTCCATGGCTTTCCGGGACGTGCCCCTGGTCCGCGTTCTCGATCTGTCGAACAACTCTATCACGTCCATTTCGCCGTCCGCTCTGCTGGGTCTGCGGACTCTACAGCGCCTCAGCCTGGCCGGTAACGGCCTGAGAGAGCTCGACAAGCGGCTGCTCGGCTCGATCCGCTCGCTCGCGCACCTGGACCTCTCGCACAACAGGTAAAGCGAATGGAACGGATACATCTTCTGCTACGGTATAGAGACACTGCATGAAATAGGCCACGCCCATCACGGGGGAAAAGCTCTCCATTCACTTCCACACACCGGCGTCATTCTCCTTGAATTAAACATAGCTAAAAGCTGTTGTGTGGTGGGCTGCGCAGACAACAAAAAATCACCAATTCAAGTTTTTTTGTACTCCCGAGCAAAACAAGGAAGCCATTGAGAATTGGCGAGAAGAAAAATGTGGATCTAGCTGTCAAGGGAGTAAGTGTTCATCTTCCATATATATAATCTTTGGGTGCAACACGTGACAATAGGAGAACGGCAGGATTGGGGGGGGGGGGGGTTGTTTACCCCCGTTTTGGGCGTGGTTTCTGAATGATGACGCGCTCCGCAGTGTCTCTATGCAGCCGGTGTCAAATTACAGTACATACTGTACATCTGATGACATCTAACCCATTCAATCTCACCTGGTTTCCTTGCCATGTCCTTTCCACCAGCTTGTGGGGCTTGCCTGGAGCAATGGGGGACAGCCTGAGGAACCTAAGCCACCTGGCTCTAGCCCACAACAGGCTAACGCGACTGGATCGTGCCCTGTTGGAGGCCTTGGGCCGCCTGGACAGCCTCACGCTGCGAGGCAACCCCTGGAGATGTGACTGCCAGCTCATTGGTCTCAAACTCTGGCTGGAGACCTTCCTCTTCAAAGGTTAGACCGGTGGTGTTGTGTGACTTTTCATAACTAATGTGTTGAGGGAGCGAGGTGACCGTAGGCACATGTCAGACACCTATTGGTCAAAGTCAATATGTCTGTATTATTATCGGTGTGTTATTCTTGTAGGTTGACTGACGGTGACGGATCATAAATCAAAGCAAACAGTGTCACACAGCAATAGCAATCTCTGCATGTGATATGCTGAATTTCACACTGTACCTCAATGCTAATTACCTCTACGCAAGAGGTGTGAGAGAGAGAGGAGAGAGGTGAGCGAGAGAGGAGAGAGGTGAGAGAGGAGAGAGACAGAGAGAGAGAGAGAGAGAGAGAGAGAGAGAGAGAGAGAGAGAGAGAGAGAGAGATAAGGGTGATTAATAGTTAATAGACTGTCAGCCAGATTCATTTCCATGTTAGATCAAAGCCAACTTAGCTAACGAGTCTGTGTTTTGGACATTATCTGACATCATGCAATGTTGCACTGGGTGCAGCGTGCAGTAGATCATACTACAACCAAGCTACAGCTAAATCTAGGCTTATTTGGAGATGGTTCTCTCTCCCACATGCTTCAATTATCCTGATACTTTCGTCACACAGATTGAAATTGTAACGAGTGTAAAAGTGAGTACTGTGCCATGTGGGTGCCATGCTTCACAGAATGATACTGGTTAATCAGGGAGGCTCAGGCAGAGAGTTAATATAATACCACTGGTTAACCCATTGATACCTGATGCAGCATTTGCGTGTATATCCCTCATTTGTGTGTGTATCCCTTTAAGACCGCGAACCGCGTTAACGCGGTTCGCGGTCTTAAAGGGATACACACACAAATGCTGCATCAGGTATCAATGGGTTAATCAAGGAGGCTCAGGCAGAGAGTTAATATAATACCACTGGTTAATCAAGGAGGAAGTGTGTGAGAGGGCGGGGTCAACATGGATAATGAGACAGATTGACAGGACGGAGAGGGCGCAGCTGATGAAAAGTCCCAACTTTGTTTTCTGTGACAGACGACTCACACTCATCTCCAATGACCCAGCAGAGACTCTCTATCTGAGGTGTTAATCATATCACACTTGTCAACACTGCCCCGTTAAATCAAACCATTACCTTTAGATTGATCAACAGCTCTCAAGTAATGGACTGGTTCAGGTTCAGCTATGGCTTTGTTCTGCCAATGACCTCCGCCGACGCGGTCATGTTTTTCGGTGCCGTTTGTCAGCTTATGGGATTATGGAAAAACTACTGGGCCGATTCTCATGAAACTTGGTGGAAGGGTGTAGCAGCATGGGCCAAGGAAGAACCTGGTCCATTTAGGAGCAGATCTGGATCCTGAACAATCCTCACGAACGAGCAATGGTAGCATGACTATTGGCCTTGGCGGAGGTCTGCGCTCTTCGAGTGCCCTTCTGGTTACGACTGTAGTCAAGCTGCCAAAGAGGCAATGGACTATTTATAGTAGGTGATGTGCTTACAAGCTGCAACTTTCAATTGGCTCATCCATTAATCCCTACTCGTCCCTGGCCCTCTCTCTTTCTCTCCTCATCCCTCTCTCTTTCTCTCCTCATCCCTCTCTCTTTCTCTCATTCTTCCTCTCTCACTCTGATCCCTCTCTTTCTCTCATTCTTCCTCTCTCACTCTGACTCTGATCCCCCTCTCACTCTGATCCTTCTCTCTTTCTCTCCTCATCCCTCTCTCATTCTCTCACTCCATCCCTCTCTCACTCTGATCCCTCTCTCACTCTGATCCCAAGGCGGTGCGCTGGATGAGGTGCTGTGCTCCCAGCCGGAGGAGATGAGGGACAGAGACCTCCAGAAAGTCCCCTACCAGCTCTTCCACACCTGCATGACCACGAGCTACAACTACCTGTTCGCCAACATCCACCACCTGGAGTCTGAGAGGCTGCTGCGAGGCCACGCCCACGAGAACCACGCCCATCCTTCGAGCCACGCCCTCCATATCCCCGTGGGGGCGATGGGGGAGGGTCTTGGCGGCGGAGGCGTAGGAGGGGGAGGGGGGAGTCTACCAGAGTGTGAACCAAAGCAGAGGCCGCGACCCGTCAACCTGCGCCACGCCATCGCCACGGTCATCATCACGGGCGTGGTGTGCGGGATCGTGTGTCTGATGATGCTGGCGGCGGCCGTGTACGGCTGCGCCTACGCCGCCATCATGGCCAAGTACCAGCGGGAGCTGAAGAAGAACGAGGAGCTGGCGGCCGCGGCGGCGCAGGGGGCGGATCACACCACGGCGGACGAGAAGGAGCCGCTGGAGAACGCTATCGCCTAGAGGAGACGATAACACGAGACTTGAACTTTGAAACCTGGACCTCAACCCTTTAACCTGCCCAGTCTTTGTGGCATCAACACTGGATGGCGTGTGTGTTTGTGGGGACAAAATTGTAAGAGACAGATTCTGTGTTTGTGAGAGAGAGAGAGTGAGAGAGAGAGAGAGAGAGTGTGTGTGTGTGTGTGTGTGTGTGTGTGTGTGTGTGTGTGTGTGTGTGTGTGTGTGTGCGCGCGCGCTCTCCTTTTTCTGAGACTTGGGTAGCTAAGTCCCACAGGTATTCGACTATGCACTGAAGGAAGCTGTGCCCACTACTACTGCATGCAGGTTCCAGGGGCAGGCCAAAGCAATCAAACATATCAATTCCATTTCATCTGAGACGTGCATATATCCCAGACGGAAACAAATAGCTCTATATTTATAATTGTGCGTAGTAAACCTCCGGTACTGTAAAGATACAGATTTTAGAATTGGGTTTTGTCTTTTGACTGTTGTTTATAATGAGTCTGATTTTTTGAAGTCATTTGGATTATACATAGTAGGCAGCTGCTACTGTACAGTATCAGTGTTTGACTAAACTTGTCTGCATTTTGTATGCGAGGTTTGTGCGTGAGGACGTGAGAGCGAGAGTGCGTCTGTGTCAGTCTTGTGTGCTCGAGCGTGCGTGTCGGTTTGTGCACGTGTCTCATAGAGAATAGAAGAGTCCGTGCCTAATTACAGGATGTGATAGCGTTTCGAAAGGGAAAATATGTGTTTTTTTCTTTGACATTGTTTCAGAATAATGTAGTGAAAGTGGGCAATTCTATGAAGCAATAACGAAACAAGCTAAAAATGAAAAAAAACAACAACAAGAAAAAACCCCGGACTCAGCCTTCTCGTTTTTCTGTGATTTTATGAGTTTACGTGGAATATGAGTCTTCCGACACATGGACACAATCACACACACGCGCGCACGCGCACACACACACACACACACACACACACACACACACACACACACACACACACACACACACACACACACTTACAGTTTTTTAGGTCAATGGAGTCCTGTCAGTGAGATCAAATAATCCCCGTTACAGTACATAATCGTGTATTATTATAGTACATAATACAGGGAATCATTTGACCTGAATATTGAAGCTCTGATTACTATACAGTATATACTGGCCATTAATACGGCTAGGCATAAGATGCATGGAGAAAGTAAGATTGAAAGATTTAAAAGATTATGATTAGAATTAGATTAGATAGATTACATTAGAAAATGGTAATCCTTGAGATACCGGTGACATTAATATTATGAGCAGGCTTGTGCACAGATAAGCTGAATGGAGAAAGTAACTTTACGTATTCAAATGGTAATCCTTGAGAGCCTGGTAACATGATGGTGATAAGGGTGTTTTTCTACTGCACTTTTCCAGTGTAGCCAGACTCTCAAGCCAGTCTCTCTCTCTTCCACAGTCTTTGAATGCTCCAGAGGCAGTCTGTACTTCAGCGCATTACAATTTGGACAGAGGAAGTTGAAGGACGTTTAATGGTATTCGACCAATCAGGACACATGTTTCACGAAATGACCAGATATCCTTCCTTATATTTTGCGAGCTGCTGAAATAGAGACGGGCAGGCAGAAGCATTTTACAGTACCAGGAGGCCTAAAGTGACGTCTTTTTCCCTGGATTTTCTGGTGATGAAGTTTGGGTTTCTGTAGAATCACTATTGTGTTATAAGGTCATTTATATGTAAATATTGCAGCATTTTTTTTGTTAGGGATCCGTTTGTATATTATTTTATTCAACCTTCTCTGTCTCTCTCCTCCTCAGGCCTGCCTCCTGAATTCTTCTCTTGACACTTTTGTCTCCTCCCCTTGTCTCTTTTTCTCTCCGTCTCCTCGCTCTTGTTCATCTCAAATTTTGGGGCAAAAAACAGACAATTATGGATTAATATATAAAACTTTAAATATATGATATATAGCCTACATTACTGTATGTACTCCTCATCTGTCTCTTTACTGTAAAAAAGAAAACAGAAAAGATACAATCCAATCCAATCATGGACCAATAGCAGGCGGCTCTGGGAAACCCCCCCTCTCGTCCAATATTATGACTGGGGGTGCGTTCGGAAATGGTCACTCTGAGCGCCAGAGTGCACACTGTTCGTAAATTAGGAGTGCCGTTGTAATGTATCATAAATCTGTGCTCTCGAACGCACCCTACAAATACATCACTCCAAAAAACAAGATGGCGGCAGCCGCCGCAAATGCCGAACGGAGGCTCCAAAACAGGAGTCCACAAACCAATGGGTGACATCACACGTACTCACACGTCCATGTCTTTTATACAGTCTATGGTCCATGGGTGATTTTCAGGATAGTGAGTGTAGGGTGGATGCACATACGCACACACACACACACACACACACACACACACACGCACGCACGCACACACACACACACACAACACACACACACACACACACACACACACACACACACAACACACACGCACGCACACGCACACACACAACACACACGCACGCACGCACGCACGCACGCACGCACACACACACACACACACACACAACACACGCACGCACGCACGCACGCACGCACGCACGCACGCACACACACACACACACACACACACACACACACACACACACACACACACACAACACACACACACACACACACACACACACACACACACACACACACACAACACACACACACACACACACACACACACCTCAGAACCCTTCATCATGCCTACTTTGATCTGAAAAGCCTGACCTAACCTCTATGAATCTGTGCACATTCTGACAGCGTAGCATCTGCATGTGGCTCTGGCTGTGACCCCAAACACGGACGGACACACACACACACACACACACACACACACACACACACACACACACACACACACAGACACACACACACACACACACACACACACACACACACACACACACACACACACACACAACACACACAACACACACACACACACACACACGTATGTACGTCCACAAACGCGTGGCAACGCACGTGACTCGGAGACGTCTGCAGTGCCCAGGGTGCGTGATGTCATCGGCCTGTCCTGTTAAGTTAGCGTGTTAGCGTGTTCACAAGTCCACAGCTCAGTGGAGCGCAGGGCAGCGAGAACTGGCCCCAACCGGCCCACGCTACATTTGCATCGGAGCCTCCGCCTCCCCTCCCCATCTGACGGTCTTATGTAAAATCCTCTTCATAAGTACAGATCCAGATACAGGCAGAGTCATCACTGTGCTACAGCACCATCCAGTTTAACAGTAGTCTCTTCTTCATGAAGCCGTGCTGCTAATTAGTCGTATGGATTGCAGCTGAACGGGGTTTGAGATAAAGATACTATTATAAAAGAAGCGAGTGATCATGGTTCAACAAACCGTGGACTGATTGTGGCTCTGTGTGTGTGTGTGTGTGTGTGTGTGTGTGTGTGTGTGTGTGTGTGTGTGTACAGTATGTGTGTGTGTGTGTGCGTGTGCGCGGTGTGGCATTACGCACTCTCCCATCTCTGTCCTTCTGCTCCAGCACGCCGCAGTTCCCCCCAGGCCAAGCATACCACTACCCACAATGCACTGCTTTCATGTCAACGTATTCAGGCACCGTGAAATCATCTTCTCTTTCTCTGCCCCCCACACCCCTTTTTCTCTTATTTCATCAGTCCATTTGACAAGAAATATATATATATATATATACTGTATATATATATATATATTCCCCCCCTCCCCAATTTTTTTTTATCCAATTTTTATCCCCCATTAGTGCTAATTTAATTTATTTATCCTGGTTGCTGCTCCACCCTCTGCCGATCTGGGTAGAGCCGAAACTGGCTCCATGCTTCCTCCGAGACATGGGCCAGCCGCTTCTTTTCACCTGACAGGGGAAGCTTCACCGGTAGGAGATAGCACGTGGGAGGATCACGCTATATTCCAACGAGTTCCCCTCCCTCCGAACAGGCGCCCCGAACGACCAGAGGACTGGAGGCACCACTTCAACGACCAGGATATTGCATGTTTTGTTGAGGGGTTCCTATAAAGGAAATGGGCAGAACATGCAAACTCCACACAGAAAGGCCCACGACCCCACCCGGGCGGTGGGCACTCGAGGACGTGCGGACGGGCACGCACACCTTCAGCACTCACAGCGTCCCAGGTGGGAATCGAACCCAGGACCTTCTAGCTGTAAGGCGACAGCTCTACCACTGAGCCACCGTGCCCCCCCTTCACAAGAAATATTTAGTTCTGTTTCTCCTCACTTTTCTTTGTCCTTTCCGCCCAGTTCAGACATTTTCTCCACTGCCTGGGCTGGCATGATTAGCTCTCATCTGTCAGAACTGTCAATACGCTGTCGGCAGTCAGTGGCGTTTAGATACGTAATCATCAAATGTGTTTTTTAATATAAAAACAATACAAATCACACACAGGTGTTGTCGAGGTAAGAGGTGCAGGTTCAGGAGTAGACATCTGAGAAAAAGTCATCTAATCTTTGTAGAAAAGCGATCACATTATTTCTGATAGGTGTTGTTTACTTGTACAAAAACGGTGACTTCTGTGACCTTCCTATCCCTAGCTACTAGGGATGTCACAATATATCGTCCCACAATATATCGCGATATCAAAACGTGACAATATGCATCGTTGAGATGAAATCTCACATCGTGAGAAAAAGAAGCTGAACATGGTGGCACTGATCTGCATCTGATTGCATGCTCGCGCTCTCCTTTTCGTTGCTTTGTTTGAACAGACGAGGGACGTCACAGACACGGAGGATGAAAATTGAGTGAAATGACTCAAATTAGCGTGGAGGATGCCCCCTCAACTTACAAACCGATCGCAAAAAGATATCGTTAAAATATCGTATCGTATCGTTATCGTGAACCCAATATCGTGTATCGTATCGTGAACTGAGTGTATCGTGACACCCCTACTAGCTACCGCCGCTTTTCGCTAGCCCTGCTCCCTTCCTTGCCCCTCCTCCCACCACCCACATCCCCCTAGCCACTCCCCCTACCCACCCCTCAAATCCAGACTCTCTACGACCGTCCTATCCCTAGCTATGGCCCCTTTTCCATTGCCCCGCCCCCTTCCTTGCCCCTCCTCCCACCACCCACATCCCCCTAGCCACCAGTACGCTGGGCGGCAGATAGGATTGTGCTACATCATGCACTGTATTTGAATGCCTGCAAGTGGATCAGATCTCACTGGATCAGATCTCACCGGATCAGATCTCACTGAAGACCACTGAGCACTGTGTAATGACTGTTGCTGTCAGGACCACACACACAAAATAGAACAGAAGATAGATAGATGGAAAAGAAAAAAGAAAAGCGTTCTCCACAGAATGCTGGGTTAGTGCTCATGCACTCTTCACATCCTCCTCTCTCTTTATTCTTCCATCTTACCTATTCCTCAAACCAACAAAGCATCCGTCCATAAAAACCACCCGAATCGACTGGAATAAATAGAATCTGCTGGTCAGGTTATGCTGAAGATGAAGACGGAGAATAGAGAGTGGGTGTTACATAATATACGGATGCTGCCTATGCATCTTGTGCCACTGGGGAGAGGTGGGTGATGAGTGATGTCATAGCACCGCCTTCCCAAAGATAACACCATAAGTACTGTAACTCTCCAGCTCCTCTCCTCCTATAGCCCCTGAGCAGGGCCAGCAGATCAGTCTCCTCCCTAGCCCCTGAGCAGGGCCAGCAGATCAGTCTCCTCCCTAGCCCCTGAGCAGGGCCAGCAGATCAGTCTCCTCCCTATAGCCCCTCACCATGGCCAGCAGATCACTCTCCTCCTATAGCCCTGAGCAGGACCAGCAGATCACTCTCCTCCCTATAGCCCCTGAGCATGACCAGCAGATCAGTCTCCTCCTATAGCCCCTGAGCATGACCAGCAGATCAGTCTCCTCCTATAGCCCCTGAGCACGACCAGCAGATCAGTCTCCTCCCTATAGCCCCTGAGCACGACCAGCAGATCAGTCTCCTCCCTATAGCCCCTGAGCATGACCAGCAGATCAGTCTCCTCGCTATAGCCCCTCACCATGGCCAGCAGATCAGTCTCCTCCCTATAGCCCCTGAGCAGGGCCAGCAGATCAGTCTCCTCCCTATAGCCCCTCACCATGGCCAGCAGATCAGTCTCCTCCCTATAGCCCCTCACCATGGCCAGCAGATCAGTCTCCTCCCTATAGCCCCTGAGCAGGGCCAGCAGATCACTCGCCTCCCTATAGCCCCTCACCA
>NC_139629.1:45506349-45536349 GCF_964638095.1 Poromitra crassiceps | reverse complement strand
TTCTGATGATACACTGTGTGATGGTGTGAGTGGTACCTTATATTCTGATGATACACTGTGTGATGGTATGTGAGTGGTACCTTATATTCTGATGATACACTGTGTGATGGTATGAGAGTGGTACCTTATATTCTGATGATACACTGTGTGATGGTATGTGAGTGGTACCTTATATTCTGATGATACACTGTGTGATGGTATGAGAGTGGTACCTTATATTCTGATGATACACTGTGTGATGGTATGAGAGTGGTACCTTATATTCTGATGATACACTGTGTGATGGTGTGAGAGTGGTACCTTATATTCTGATGATACACTGTGTGATGGTGTGAGAGTGGTACCTTATATTCTGATGATACACTGTGTGATGGTGTGAGAGTGGTACCTTATATTCTGATGATACACTGTGTGATGGTATGAGAGTGGTACCTTATATTCTGATGATACACTGTGTGATGGTGTGAGAGTGGTACCTTATATTCTGATGATACACTGTGTGATGGTGTGTGAGTGGTACCTTATATTCTGATGATACACTGTGTGATGGTGTGAGAGTGGTACCTTATATTCTGATGATACACTGTGTGATGGTGTGAGAGTGGTACCTTATATTTGGGGATGGTCTTGAGCAGCTCCGAGACAGGAACATCTGTCCCGACTACCCCGAGCAGGATACCACGGTTCCTCTGGAAACACACACGACGTTCATATTTGTAGGAAGGTTACTTACAGTATGTAATATAATTGACCGTTTACCAACTAAAAAAAATGCAATCTATCGTGTAAAACATTCGATTACTGATGCTGACAGATCGATGTATGATATGAAGTTACAGCAATCTATTCTAATTTACAGATCAAATACAACCATAATTAACCATTATTTCAAATTGAAGCCTATTGGCTCATAATCAAATCCCTTCTGACAAGTCATTAGAGTTTGGTAATTGTCCTGCAAGATGGTTGGGGAAAATAAGTTGGTGAAGAGTGATATTGTTTCTCGAGCATTGTGTTCATTATGTGTGTGTGTGTGTGTGTGTGTGTGTGTGTGTGTGTGTGTGTGTACTTACGGTCTCATTCTTAGTACTGAACACTGGCATGGCCACTGTGGTCATCAGAATTGGACCCTTACCATCCTCCAACTGAGCCAATGATGAGAGAGAGAGAGAGAGAGAGAGAGAGAGAGAGAGAGAGAGAGAGACAGAGAGAGAGAGACAGACAGACAGAGAGACAGACAGAGAGAGGGAGACAGAGAGAGAGACAGACAGACAGAGAGAGACAGACAGAGAGAGAGAGAGGAGGGAGAAAACAGAGGCTTATGGTGAAACATAGTATTGATACAATTACAGTACAACAGAAACATAACTGTTGATATGATATCATGCACATCATAGTACCAACCCACGTAGTGAGACTGGTGAGTGTTCATCTCCAGCCTGCATAAGACAACATACATTGCTCAACTACTCGTTAACCTGATCAGGATTCTGCAGCAGACCCAATCTGGGCACCCAGAGAGTCTATCAGTCTATCAGTCTATTTTTATTTCTCTCTCTAACCTCTGGGGGCAGCCTTGTTTCAATGCTGTGTAACAGGAACTCGAGGGGCTCCGCCGGCAGCGGAAGATTCCCTTTCCGCTCCCTGCGTGTCGCTCTCAAATCCCTGCGTCGCTATGAAACAACAACAACATCGCTAGCTCGTTGCTAGTAGCAAGTAGCAACTTGCTACACGCTGAACATGGTACGTTTTGACTACGCACCGGTCACGTTCACTTCCATTTTTATCGGGTAAAGATTGGAGCAGACCTAGACCTATTACAGTATCTTCTTTAGGGGACCTAGAAAACTTCCCCTACATGTTTTATTCATGTTCATTCAATTCTAAAATTCTAAATTAAGTTCTTTAAATGTGTTCAATCACAGCCTGCCTTTGATCTGTAGCAGAATAAGCTGATCCAAAGCGCTTCTAGTTTTGGGTACATCTTCCCTAAGACTGCCGGAATAATGATGATATTTATCTTTCCAGAGGCTGTCTGTATCTGGAGATGATCTCCATTAGAGATGATACTGCTGTGGGTAGACGAGAGGAAGGCTGCCTCTGGCCAAAGTGCTCTGCTCTTGTCCACTCAGATATGTCAAAACTCAAATGTCACTCGTTCACCCAGTTTGTGGTCAAGTCACCAGAAAATATAGGGGGCATAAAGAGCAATGTAATGGTATTAATTTGCATAGACAGGAAAAGGGCACAAGCTAATTCCTTGTCAACTCAAAAGTATCCCACAGAAATGTGTTATGATCTGTGTTTCTCCTACGGGAATCCACACAACTCCATTCTATGGACAAAGAGTGTTAAGTGGAATAAAAGACTGAATTCTTGTCCAAGATTAGGACAACGCTGAATGCTGCTGTGAATGATCGCCCCTTTAAAGCAATCCTCTAGATCAGTGGTTCTCAAATGGGGGTCCGGGGACCCCCAGGGGTCCTTAAGGGGGTTCCATGGGGTCCCCAGCCAAAAGGGGGGTACTTTATCTTCGCTATAATTCCATTCATAAGTAACACAATGACTATTTTGGTCATGGGTTTTGATGGAGAATGAAATTCCAGAGCCAAAAGGTAAACAGTGAACCACTTGAAGGAAAACCAGTTGTAATGAAATGATGGAGCCAGGAGTCAGAAGAAGTCGTCTGATATGATGTATTGAACATAGATCTTGGCCAAGAGATGCACTCTTGTATATTCACGGATGGATACACAGGCTTACATACATTGAACAGAAAGTCAAAGACACTTATAGGACACACATCAGATAACATGTCTTGACGCACATCAGATTACATGACATGACGCACATCAGATTGTCTTGACGCACACTGGAAGGCCATTCAGTAGACTCAATCTATCTGTTATTCTGGCCCTGCAAAGAGAGCACTGTGGCAAGGTGACAGGGCACAGTGTGCGATCGAGAGGAGCTGCAAATGTATGGTACAAGTTATCTAAATATGACGTCTATCTGTGTATGTACACAGGTCATCTAACTATGAAATATGTCTGTGTCATAACTATATGTAACTAAAATGGAAATGTATATGAATATATTAATAACTAGTGATTGTCCAAATAAAGGCTAATGTGATGTAAATTTTCTCCATCAGGTTTTATACACTTTCTGTAATAAAACATCTAAAAGCATCAATCTTATTATCCTATGGGGGACCGTGGGACAACATCCTATCAAATGGGGGTCCGTGGTCTAATTTTTGTCAGTTTAGGGGTCCTTCATGTGAAAAAACTTGAGAACCACTGCTCTAGACCCGAACAGAACATGTCTCCTTCCCACCATCACCTCTCTCCTCCACCCTCCCCTCTCTCCCCCACTCCCTCCCCTCTCTCCTCCACCCTCACCTCTCTCCTCCACCCTCACCTCTCTCCTCCACCCTCACCTCTCTCCTCCACCCTCCCCTCTCTCCTCCACCCTCCCCTCTCTCCCCCACCCTCCCCTCTCTCCTCCACCCTCCCCTCTCTCCCCCACTCCCTCCCCTCTCTCCTCCACCCTCACCTCTCTCCTCCACCCTCACCTCTCTCCTCCACCCTCACCTCTCTCCTCCACCCTCACCTCTCTCCTCCACCCTCACCTCTCTCCTCCACCCTCACCTCTCTCCCCCACCCTCCCCTCTCTCCCCCAGCAGTAATAACAGGTAATGACAGAAAACTGCCAACATCCATTCTGTCTCCCTAAGAGACGGAGGACAGAGGAATGGCCGACCTGAGCTTTTACACGGCTGGTAAAAAGCAATCCAGGGTGACGTCTTGGACATCAAAGGGAGGGAAAAAGCACATCTAAGTACAGCCGCTGTAACAATGGACGGTCCTGCTGCTGGAGGACGGGATCGATGAAAAGGACGAAAGGAACACAGCCTCCTCTAAAAATACACAAGTCTATTTCCAAGCTCAGGCCTATTGGATCATATATCACCTGTCTGTAAATGTATGGATGGACCTTTATTGTGTGTCGATATCAGCTGTTGTTGTACTGATTGCACTTGAACACTAAACTAAGATGCAATGTATTTGTTGTGTGTGTGTGTGTGTGTGTGTGTGTGGGGGGGGCGAAAATCAGGAAGCTCTATAGGAATTATTAACAGGCAGTACTAGAGCTCAATGGAGAAAGGAAGCCAGTACCTGCATCTGATGCAAGCAAAGCTGACCTCTGACCTTTGCTGAACTAAGGGGCCATTCAGTCCAAAAGCGTTTTTGGAGCTGCCAGCGTCTTTCTGCAATTCATTCTCTATGTAAGGACGCGCTAGACGTGCTCCTCTTTTAATGAACGCACCTGGCGTTTCAGCGCTGGTGGCGTCTGTTGTTTTTGGAGGAGCGATGTGGGCGTTTTTAAGCTGGAAAAAGTTGAACATTAGAGGAAAAGCGCGCTGCTCGTCATTTTCACTCTTCCTACCTTTTCTCCTCCCGAGGGATCCTCCAACCTCCGCTGCTGCCAGAATTGGCAATAATCTGGCTTTCATGTTGACAGTGAACAACATCAAACAGACAAAACCAGCTGGCTACCGTCCGTGTGGTCGTTGTGTTCTGATCTGTACTGCACGCGACTGCAGGTGAAAACAAAACGGAGCAGAAAAAAACCGCTCCGTGCGCTGTGTTTTGTGCACAATGGAAGCGCTCTCAACATGATTTTCATATCGTTTTGACTGAAAAAAAAACTCTTTAACAACCCACAGAATGTGAAAAGTTCATATACCTCTGCCTTTCCTGGCAAAACATGTGCTTCTACAAGCCGTTTTGATTTGGCTCCTTGTGATGTCACAACGGGATTTTGCATAATGTGCAATTTGGTTTGACCTGTTCTGTCACCGATGTTTCTTCTACAAGGAGCTGCCATTGTTGCTTTTATCTGCACCCTCCCCTCTCACTCAGGTGATTGGCCACTCGGAGTGGCCAATCAGAGCAGTGCCTCATTATCATGGCATCCCCGCGCGCCCATTCAGAACAGCACATAGTTAATGAGAGGAGAGGCCCCACAGAGCCTGGATTTGTGTGTGTGTGTGTGTGTGTGTGTACGTGTGTGTCTGTGTAAGTGTGTGTTTTGCAACATAATTCATAACCTTATTTTAAAGAGCAGTGAGAAAAGTTCTAAACCTCTAGAAAGAGCAGACAGTATAGTCGTATTGTGCTCCATCATCCTAACCCAGGTGAGGAACGGGGTGCTTCCTTGAACCCTAAATGAGTGTCCTTCAGCGTCAGCCATGCCCCGCCTCCCCGGGGGAGCGCTCTGAACCACCATAACAGGTCTGGCAAAAGAATCTCCAGTTACATTTTTCACACATAACCCGCAACCTCGACTCCAAGGTCACAGAACCCCGACACATTTTGGGCCGAATGTTGGGCATCAGCACCGCCTCCTCGGCTTTATCGGCGCCAGTCAGTCAGCGCAAATGAGGTGTGTAAGTCCTTTACGCAGCTGTGGGTCAGCCAATGAAAAAGGTCCCCGCTGGGCTGTGATACAGACACTCCCCCTCTGACACACACGCACACGCACACGCACACACACACACACACACACACACACACACACACACACACACACACACACACACACACACACACACACACACACAAACCCCTTAGGGCTCAGCTACAAGGGACCGCACACACACCCCTGCCCTCTGCTTGGTGTCTCCCAGGACACCTGGTAATCTGGGCGGCTGTGACGAATGGCGCGCCGGTGGCCCGAAGCGACCCCCCCCCCCCCGTTCCCTTGGCGACGAGGCTTAATGATGATTTGGCTGTGAGCGCCTCCTGCAGGGGGAGAGTCAAAATATAGCTCCTGCGAGGAGCAGAGCTGGCACGGAGCCAGCAGCACACTCCACACACTGCAGTGCCGTTTTTAGGATTATACCTCCACGGACCTCTCGATGACCCCCTGATCACTGTGAGCTAATTCTGCTCTTCAATCTTGGAAATGATGTTTCATCTGTGGTGACAATATGGTTTTGAATATAGCTCACTGCTTTAAGTTCACCATGAGAAGGTCATCAAGTTCAGCCAGCTTCTCCTGGAGCTCAGCAGCCTCTCACTTCCCCTGCTGCACCCATGGCTGCACCGCCTCCACCTTCTCTGAGAGACTCAAGTGCTCCAGCAAGATCTTCCTCTCTCACCACCATGTCCTGTCTCACACCCATGTCCTGTCTCACCCCCATGTCCTCTCTCACCCCCATGTCCTCTCTTATGCCCATGTCCTCTCTCACCCCCATGTCCTGTCTCACCCCCATGTCCTCTCTTATGCCCATGTCCTCTCTTATGCCCATGTTCTCTCTCACCCCATGTCCTGTCTCAACCCCATGTCCTCTCTCACCCCCATGTCCTCTCTCACCCCCATGGCCTCTCCTGTCTCACCCCATGTCCTCTCCTCTCTCACCCCCATGTCATCTCTTATGCCCATGTCCTCTCTCACCCCCATGTCCTCTCCTGTCTCACCCCCATGTCCTCTCTTATGCCCATGTCCCCTCTTATGCCCATGTCCTCTCTCACCCCCATGTCCTCTCTTATGCCCATGTCCTCTCCTCTCTCAGCCCCATGTCCTCTCTCACCCTCATGTCCTCTCCTCTCTCAGCCCCATGTCCTCTCCTGTCTCACCCCCATGTCCTGTCTCACCCCCATGTCCTCTCTCACCCCCATGAATTCTCCTGTCTCATCCCCATGTCCTCTCCTGTCTCACCCCCATGTCATCTCTCACCCCCATGTCCTCTCCTGTCTCACCCCCATGTCATCTCTCACCCCCATGTCCTCTCTTACGCGCATGTCCTCTCCCACCCCCATGTCCTCTCTCACCCCCATGTCCTCTCCTCTCTCACCCCCATGTCCTCGCCTGTCTCACCCCCATGTCGTCTCCTTTGCCCTCTCTCCCCAACTTTCCCCATCGTTCTTCTTCAAATCTCCTCCACTCTTTCTCCCCTGCATCACTCCTCCTCCCCTCCCCTCCCCTCCTCCCCCACACACATTTCCCTCTCACCCCACATCGTCCCTGAGCACCAGTGTCAGTTCATCCGACAGAGTGGGAAACAAAGCCAAATGAGGCAGAGAATGATGGATGAAGCCGGTGAGACGGAGGAGAGGAGGGAGAGGAGAGGAGGGAGAGGAGAGGAGGGAGAGGAGAGGAGGGAGAGGGGAACCAGCAGAGGAAGACAAGAACACCAGTGGAGGAGAGAGAGAGAGAGACAGAGAGAGAGAGAGGTGAAAAAGTGAAACAGCGGAAAGGAGAGATGTCGCAGGGAAGAAAGAACAACCAAAAGTAACGGAGGAAGAGGAGGAGGAGGAGGAGGAGGAGGAGGAGAAGGAGAAGAAGGAGGAGGAGGAGGAGAAGGAGGAGGAGGAGAGAAAGATGGGAGGAAGGGGGGAGTCAGAGGGAGGTGGCACACCCAGAGGAGTGAAGACATATCAGCCTGGGATCTGGGAAGCTGATACACATCAGCCCTGCAACACAAATCCCTGATGCTCATCACTTCCTTACACTGAGCCAATCCCTGGAGGTGTACTAACTCCTTATCACATTCTGCTATTACCACCATGCTGCGTGTGTGTGTGTGTGTGTGTGTGTGTGTGTGTGTGTGTGTGTGTGTGTGTGTGTGTGTATGTGTGTGTGTGTACGTGTGTGTGTGTGTGTGTGTGTGTGTGTGTGTGTGTGTGTGTGTATGTGTGTGTGTGTACGTGTGTGTGTGTGTGTGTGTGTGTGTGTGTGTGTGTGTGTGTGTGTGTGTGTGTGTATGTGTGTGTGTGTACGTGTGTGTGTGTGTGTGTGTGTGTGTTAGCACGTCTCTGCCTGTCTTACTTTCCGAGGTGTCTTGTGTGTATTTGTGCGTGCAGCACCCAGTCCAGAGTTGTGCTGGCTTGACTCTGCGGAATGTGGGATGCACACTCAGCATTCACATCGGTATTGGCCGATGTTAGTCATTTTCTCAATATATCGGTGTTGGCCCGATGAGCAACGTAACAGCAATGTTAATATAGGTTATCGCATCAGACACAATTTTCATATTGAGAAGAAACAATGTGGCAATTCTTTTCCAAATGTTTTGGAAATAAAGACATTAAACTTAACTGTATGTGTACATGTGTTTTTCAGTATGTACAAAAATCGATTCTTATAGAAACTTCTTTTTATACAGATAATATTGGCATCGGTAATATCGGTTATCGGCCATAACAGCAACGTTAATATCGGTTATATCGTCAAAAATGTTCATATCGGTGCATCCCTAGTATGTAGAAACAGGGCGGATCCCATGCTAATCCCCTGTTACCACGTTTGACAATGTGCTATCTATTTCTGTTTCCTGCTGATCTGTTTCAGCATCTATCAGCTCGGGTGTGTCTCTAACCCTAACAGCTACTGTATGTCAGACATATGGACCGCCAGCTGTCCAATGGGAGTGCTATCTGCTCCACGCATGGTGATGGTTCTGTTCCAACGTCGTCATTGATTATAGAGCTGCTTAGTACGAGGCCAGGCCTTATCCCGGCCCGCAGAATATCATTCATAAAACATTGAAAACATTGAAAAGGCATCAGAACAGCTCATCCCGGCAGTTATTATTATAGGCTATTGGGATTTTCGCCCAGAAGATGAGAAAGGAGCTTATTGTGGCAAAATCGACCAGAACGAATAACACAGACAATCTCGTTTTCACACCGGAAAAAACCCACACAGCCAAACAAACAAATGCCACCGCACGTTTTCACACACGACCACACTGCCAGCGTTGTGGCGACAACCGGCAAAGCAAAAACCAACACAGCAACACCGATGATGAATGGCCGAGGGAGGCCGAGTGTGTCTGTGTGTGTGTGTGTGTGTGTGTGTGTGTGTGTGTGTGTGTGTGTGTGTGTGTGCTCGAAGCGTGTTGTGCGTGTGTCGGATCAGACGTGCAAAAGTGAACAATCCACTGAACCGGTGACAACAACAATGGATCGGGAGGTTGGGTCAAGCCTGCGAAAAAAAACGGTACGGTATGCAACTGAATCAAGGTAGCGATACACAACACAGACACACAAAACAGAAATGCCATGGGGGTCACTATAGAGAGGCAAAGTGAACGTCACTTCCTGCTTCAGCACTGTACCAGAGATTTTCATCCGCTTCATTTATTTTCCCATAGACATTTCGTAAAATGCTTATAAATATAGTTTTATTGGTCAAACCAAACGATTCAGATATATTTAGAATCGGGAGAGACCATAGAACATTTTACTCAGACCAAAACTAAAGCAAAACTAAACTAAACTAAACTAAACTAAACAAAACAAAACATTGAGAAAAAAAAATCTTTAAATGCGCAGTTTTTTACGTTTTGGTCCGAGTGAAATGTTATGCGGTCTCTCCTGTTTCTAAATATATCTGAACCGTTTGGTTTGACCAAGTAAAACAATTTTTATAAGCATTTGACGAAATGTCTATGGGAAAATAAATAGCGGATGAAAATCTCTGGTACAGTGCTGAAGCAGGAAGTGACGTTTCACTCTGGCTCTCTATTGTAGTTAGTTTACAGTCAATTACACACCAGGGCTTCAAACACATGTGAGCACAGCACAAGAGATGGCAACAGCCTGGAGTCAAGAGTTTTACCTTCTGTGCTTGAGGGAGCTACAGCGATCAGATTAAACAAAGGAGGAGAGGAGGAGGAGGAGGAGGAGGAGGAGGAGGAGGAGGAGGAGGAGGAGGAGGAGGAGGAAGAGGAGGAGGAGGAGGAGGAGGAGGAGCACAGGGGGAGAGAAAGGGTCAATACGTTTTGTGGACAACTGTCAAAAAGGCTTTTACTGCGGTGCGCCCAAAATGCAGTGCCAGTATCAGTGGGCGTGTTAAATCCACCGACATCGACTCTGGCTGCGGCTCCTGAACAATGACTGTGTCAAGAGGAGATGGCTTGATAGCCGGGGGAAGGTCACGACCCCACAGCGCCGCCGCCCGCGCACGACAACAAAAAACAACGACACTCGAGTCGTTACTGTCGTCGGGTCAGACTGTGGAGTGCATCATGTACTTTGACTGCAACAAAACGCTTTAGGACAAGAGAGAACAGGGAAGAGAGAAGCAGAGAACAGACCAGAAAGGGGAGTCGAAGTCGAAGGGTCGGCAGAGTGAACGGGTCCGTTTTTGAACGTGGTGCGGTGGACCGCCTATAGCGGGCGGTTCTGCTAGCCTAGAGCAACCTCGCCTTTGTCTCCTTCCATTTTCTCAAACCCACTCTTTCTTAATCTATTCAGAACCAGCAGAGGACAAATGACTGTTGCTGTTCACACTCCGTGACCAAACACAAGCACTTGACAAACAAGGACTATTGTGCATAGCGACTGCACAGTAACCTATTGTGTGTGGATTATGGATTGCAGAGGATTCTATGCGGTGGCAGTTGTCCTGGTGCTGTGTTGTTCAGGAATGATCATGTCTGTGCCAGAGAGTTAACAAAGCATGTGGAGTGGGATTAGCTATTCGTGGGATTATTTGAGTTTGTTGGGGAGAAAGTATGATGGAATAAGTGAGAGGGGAAGTCATCACTCGGTGACTGTGTTTACATGGACTTGAGTATGCCAGTTATGAGGCTTATCCTCCTGGTTTGGATCATATTCGCGATATGGCGTTTACATGGAACACAGAGAAAGCAGGTTATTCATATCCCTGTATGCATGATAAGTACTAGTATCCAGGTTACAGATTACTGCAGGCGATAGAATTTATTCGCTAACCCCGGACAGCGCCATATTGTTGACATACCGTCCTGCAGCTGACAACTATAGTGACGGCCTTATTGTCGTTTCTGTTCCATTACAAAATAGCGATAGTGATGACAGCAATAAAAAACCCAGAGTTGTTGTTTGTATTGCTGCCGTTAATGCCTGTAATAATAAACTAAAGAAAAAACGAGGTGAACAGACTTTGCTGTGAGGAGCTGTCAGAAAGTTTCACCTGTCTCTCCTAACTATCCACACACCTCTCCTGTGCTGCTGACGTATCCTCAGTCTCGCTCCCTTCACGTCTGTGGACGGTAGATAGAAAAGAAAAACCACGGGGACTTTATTGCTGTCATTACTACAGCCGTGTGTAACGCAGGTCACCATCCGAACACAATTGGAACGATACAGGTAACGCTAACGGCGGCTATCTTCCTATAAACGCTGCTCTTAAGCTTCTGGCATACTCTTCGCGCCCAGCCAAGCGCATAGGGCGCGCGGCGATTATGATGTCATCGCACGGGGCGTGTCGGGGGGCGAGGCCTGAGCGCAGCGCGGCGCGTCCATGGAGATTTTTCTATCAGCGCGTCGGGTTTTGCTGCCTGTGCCTGTGAGATCTCCGTGGTAGGCTATCAGCGGATATCTGCTGTGATTGAGTCCTCACCGTCGTAAAGTCGCCTTTGAAGCATGACGTTCGATTATAACGAACTAGTTGTGTGGCTTAGCCTTCCCAAATGTTGACGGTCGTTTTTTAGAATTGAATACATAGAATTGGGAACGTTACATTCAATTTCATTCAGACTGCCTGGAGGAGCGAGCTGAGCACTGAGTATGTTCTGTTTTGGCCCGCGCAGAGTGCGTGCGCCCTCCTCAGAGCCCCGCCTCCAGCGCGTGCACGAAGAGTATGCCAGAAGCTTAACATAGGATGTGAGCTGCTGCGTTATGTCGAGAACATGGCGGCGGTGGGCGTGCCCGTACGTGAGTGACGTCAATCGAATAAGGTCTATTTGCGCAGGCGCCTGTGATCTCTACAACACAAACCGGCATCATTATTATTATTTTCGGTTGTACTGCGTGTGTGTGACATCATTCACCTTTTTTGGGCCAAAGCTGTGTGGGATTCCCTTGGATTCCCTCTTCACGGTGGTCTGCCCCCGGTGGCGCGCTGCTGCTGCTGCTGCTTCTTTCTTTCATTTTAGTCACAACACCTTCATCCTGTCTGTATACTACAGACTGAGACTACAGACTGTCCTGTAGTCTGTATACTACAGACATGAATGGGTCAGCGCGTAGCCTATATTTAATTCTTTCGTCGCTGAAGCACAAAACTCTGTTTCCTCATCGCTTCTACCTGCGCCTGCGCAGGTAGTCCGCTGCAGTCAGAAGCCAGGATAAGGTGTGCAACAGTATCCCGAGTACTCCAGCCTGCATAACCGGGTTTCTCAAAACCGGGATAAGGGCTTATCCAGGTTTCTGAAATGGGGATATGATGTTTACATCCGCAAACACAAAAACAGGATACTCTAAAACCCTGATAATAACCCGGGATACTCAAGTCCATGCAGTCAGTGTCATTTTTTCATAATGTGTGTGTGTGTGTGTGTGTGTGTGTGTGTGTGTGTGTGTGTGTGTGTGTGTGTGTGGCATGGGAAACAGAGGGAGGTCAGTTTGTAGCAGGTTTGGGAGAGATCAGAGGCTAGCTCACCAATGCAGCAGTATGTTCTACACCCACGCTACACAGCTCCCAAACACACACACGAGGCTCATTCACTTAATGATACCATCTGTCGCGTGCACGTATGTATGCACACGCACACACACACACACACACACGCACGCACGCGCACGCACGCACACACACACACACACACACACACACACACACACACACACACACACACACACTCGCACTCTGAGACATACAAACACAAAACAACACATTGTTCGCCCTCTGTTTGTTGTTTGTCACCAATACCATCATTTGGTGAAATTCATCTGTTTGAAAAATGCAAATGCACATGTTTGATCTGGAGCTGGAAGAAAGAGTATTATCATATATATATATATATATATATATATATATATATATATATATATATATAATACAGTAATATACGTTTGTTTGGGAGCAATAGCAAATGGATTACATTCTCTTAAAGGGCCACTTTGCTGAGTTTTAACCATATTTGTATCATTACAAAATCAGTAGTGTCACAGGTGTGATTGATTGTCAGATACCCCCTGGTTAGTTGTCATGTGATTTATGACTGGGGCACCGGGTTAGACAGGAAGTGGGAGTGGCTTAGAGATAGTTTATATGACGTGGCACTTCAGGTACGCAGCCCCTCTCTGCCAGACTTTGGAAGGAAGCCACGTAGCCTATTGTCTGTCACTCCTGTTCTCTAGAGACTCTTTCATTAGTTTTCACGTACTGTATGGGTGTGACTTTATTGACGTCCTGTGTGATAACCTGTTGCTCAGTCAGTTCTGTTGTTGTTGTTGTAGCCGGTTTCGGTCGTCTAGACGCGAGTCTGATTCTATTTTGAGACCCGACCCCGTCACAGTAGCATTATGCAAATGAACAATGTTCAACTTCCCTCCATCTTGTCTTGCCCGAGAGCTTCCTGGTCCACATCTCTGCAGCCACTGCTCTGCTCTCCCATGCCTTATTGTCTCCTTGTGTTGTCTTCCTTGGCGCGTGAGGAGAGCGGTTTCAGCGGTAAAACTTTCAAACTGCAAAGTTATTGGATGCAATTGAAGGGGATATTTTTTTACACCCAATCACAGTAAAAAAAATTAAATAAAAATAACTAAATCCGAATTATGTCACTGCAGTTGTGGTCTCGACCGGTCTTGAAATAAAATCCCGAGTCCGGCTTGTCCGAGGACGAGGCACGACCAAGACCGAGGGAGGGTGAGTCCAAGAGGAGAAACCATCAAAATGTGGTCTTGAGACCAAGACCGGCCGAATGATGTCATTTGGTCTAAGAAGTTTTGCGACATCATAATGATGTCCTTTGGTTAAGGAATTTGAACATTGTTCATTGGCATAATACTGATTTTGTAATGATACAAAGCTGGAAATCAGCAAAGTGCCCCCTTAATAAAAAACAAATACCCATCTGAATCCATACACAAACAGTTAAGGACCGATGAGGGAACTAGAGTCCAGTACCATGTGAGAGATGGGGGAGCGATGTCCACTCACGGTGCTATCGATGTAGGCCTCGGTCCACACCGTGTCGTGCTCCTGGTCGATCACCTTGGGACGACTCAGCACATGCAGGTACTCCATCACATTCTCCTGCACGTCTGCTAACGTGGAGATCTGAGTGAAGTAGCCTGGGGTGAGAGAGAGAGAGAGAGAGAGGAGAGCAGAAATGATAAATTAGAGTAGATTTATGTTGAATTTATTTCAATGAAATTATATGAAAATTTCGATTTTTTTCTTACCACATGTCTGAGATTACACTTTTTAAAAATATTTTATCAATAATAAACATCATAAAATATTAAAGGTACTTTTCAGGTGGTATTTGAGTCATAACATATAATCATAATACATACATTATGATTGAAATACATTCCATTTAACTTTGTTGACATTTTATTTGACTAGGCATCTCACCGACATCCTCAGTGATGGTATGACATCATTGATGACATCACTGATGACATAGGTAATTAGGGCAATCACCTAATTTAAAAAAAATGCAATACTTTATTAATTCCAGTGAGTAGTAGGGAGGTCAGAGGTCAAAGTCAGCTACTGAACAGCGTCCTCAGAGCTGGAAGCGGACTCAGTGACTCGCTCAAGGACACTTCAGCAGATCCTTGCCGACAGGGGGGGCTTCAACAATTTCCATCTCCCTACTCATGACACCGACTGAGCCCAAACAGGAACTGTGTGTGCTTGTGTGCGCGCACGAGCGTGTGTGTCTGTGTTGCAGGATTATGCAATCTCCATATCTCTGAAACAGATTGACAGTGTAGCACAGTCACATCCCGATATCAGCAGGGCCATCATCAAACTAGCAGATCTGTTTTTTCCAGTACTCATTTGACTCCTCACCCTGGCTGGCACCAAAGCAGAGAAGTTACATCTGGAATACAATAAGCTTGCAGTAGTGCAGGCAGCCGGCATGGGCTTGATGAAGCAGATGGTAACCTGGATATGTAGTACGAGTAGAATAGCTGAAGAATTTCCCGCAGTGATGTACAAGTGAGAGCAAGTCGGCCTGAATGGGTAAGTGTTATGTAAATGTAATGGAAAAAGTCTCCCATTTAAACCAAATGTGATGCCATTTCCTGTGATGCTTATACCGCCATTATGATGCTAATGTCTTATGCGCGAGAGAGAATATACTGTTATCTCAGCGGGAGACAGGGAGGCGCAGACGAAGAGAGCGAATAAGGACGAGAGACAGACAGACAGACAGACAGACAGACAGACAGACAGAGTGAGAGAGTGGAGGGAGAGAGAGAGAGGGAGAGGAAGGATCACAGAGAAACGAGTTACCACCCACATTTCCACCCATCCGTAAAGACAGCAAACTGCCTTCATCACTGTAAAGCAGTCAAGGAGAAAATCATAGCCAGAGGAAATAGATTTTGGGGTCATCGTCCCCGGCAACGACCTTTACTCCACAGGGAGAGAGAGGTACAGTAGAGGGACAGAGCCAGATGAGTCTAGACACAACACACTGATTTACGGCCAGCAACAAATAGCCCCCCGGTTAACCTTAGGATACGATCGATCACCGATAATCTGATCCTAAATCACGATAAAACACGATTTCAGACGGCAGCCCGTCTTTATTGTCACACGGACACTACAACACATGCATGCGGCCACAACACACACTCATGCTGACGGTGGCCGGTGAAATATGTCCTCTGCATTTGCCCCATCCAGGCTTGTCCTTTCCTCCAGGGGGCAGGCCATGAGCAGTGGTCGCTATTTCTTTCCAGCGCCCGGGGACCATCATTGGACCATCATTGGACCAACTTCAGATGTTGTCGTCACTGGTTGGATGACGATCTTCTGCATGTTTTTAGTGGGGGGTTATGTACGGAGGAACCCCCTGGGGGGTACGGGGAGAACATGCAAACTCCACACAGAAAGGCCCTTTCGACGAGATAACCCACGTGGGCAGTAGGCACTGAAGATATGGGGGGGGTCACAACTCCAGCACCCAGGCGAGAATCGAACTCAGGACCTTCTAGCTGTGAGGCGACAGCGCTACCGACTGCACCACCGTACCCCCCAAATCTGTGAGTATGGTGAAAAGCACTTCTGAAACTGAAGGTCAAACTGAACTGAAGGGGCAAAGATCAAAGTCCCCCATCTGCAGGTGTCATGTTTGCATTGCATTCAGTAATGCAGGGCACGTTAAAAGCAGATTACCCCGTTGTGTTCACTAGAGAGCCAAAGTGAACGTCACTTCCTGCTTCAGCACTGTACCAGAGATTTTCATCCGCCATTTATTTTCCCATAGACATTTCGTAAAATGCTTATAAAAATAGTTTTACTTGTTCGAACCAAACGCTACAGATATATTTAGAAACAGGAGATAATCGCATAACATTTCACTCAGACCAAAACGTAAACAAATGCGGGTTTAAAGAAAAAAATCTTTTTTCAATGTTGTTTTAAGTTTTGGTCAGAGTGAAATGTTCTATGCCTATGGTCTCTCCCGATTCTAAATATAGCTGAACCGTTTGGTTTGACCAAGTAAAACTATTTTTATAAGTTATTTTTACGAAATGTCTATGGGAAAATAAATTGCGGAAGAAAATCTCTGGTAAAGTGCTGAAGCAGGAAGTGACGTTCACTTTGCCTCTCTATAGCAACAAGAATGTGCTCGAATCTAAACTTGTCCTCCTTTTGTCTTGGCTTCAGAGCCACTCGCATCCAGCTATTACACCAGACAGTGAAATGACAACACACACCCAATAACACACACACACACACACACACACACACACACACACACACACACACACACACACACGCACACACACCCTTAATCCGGCTTCCAGAGATGAGAAAAGTACACACATTTTTTACTTAGAAGTACAGTTACTTGTGTAAAGAAAGACTCTGGTCAAAGTAGAAGTAGTTTCCACTTGTTTGCTCAAGTAAAAGTAAAAAAGTACAGGCTCTGAAATGTAATCAAGTATAAAAGTAACAAGTATTTCTACGGGCTGTTTCTGTAGCAAAGCTGACTGAACCCCACGTCATATTAAGATAACTAGAATTTTCACGCGTTAAATCTAGGAAATTACCGGTAAAATAGATTCAAGATTCAAGATTCAAGATTCAAGATTTTTATTGTCACTCCGTAGTACAAGTATCACGTGTGAAATTCTTGTGCTGTAGGCTCCGTCACAACATAGTGCAAAAAATAAAAGATATATAAATAAAAAACAAGAGGCAACAAGCAATAAAGCAGTAAGACACGCCACAGACAGTGGCGTATTCACTGCCCATATTGCAAATGGCATGAACATACTTTAAACATAATTAAACATAATAACATTCTGTTAGGTGCAAATAGTGTATACCTAATTAAACATACCATTGAACATTAGTCATACATATTGGTAGCATCTACAGTGCGGTACAGTACGGCTACTACACTATTTGTATATGTTAAGGAGTCTCGTGGCCTGTGAGAAGAAACTGTCCCTCAAGCGATTTGTGCGTGCTCTTGGGACCCTGTATCTCCTCCCTGATATAATATATATATATACATATATATATATATATATAATATATATATATATATATTATATATATATATATATATATATATATATATATATATATAAATATATAAACGGACAGTCCTTCAAGTCAGTTCTGGTGGAGCACAAAGTTCTTCATCACTTGTGTTAGTGGTAGGGAGTGGACTTGGTTCAGGCGATGTGTGCCCAGCGCTTGGCGGATCCGGATCCGACACACGTGGGCCAGACTGCGAGGACATCTCTTAGCCTCCAGAAAGACCCTGAGCGCCTCGGGATCTGCCCTCACCTCCAGCTGTGCCTGCTTCCAGGTCACCAGGGCCGGGTCGGCGCCGTGGTCCAGGAGCAGTTGAACGAAGGGCGCGCGACACCTGAACCTCAGCGCCCTATTCAGCAGGCGAGAAGCCACGTCACGGGTCAGAACGCAAGCGGCCTGGAGCAGGAGGCGGAAGCAGTCCAGGTGGTTGTGTTCAGCGCTGGTGTAGAGAGGAGACCAATCGAGGCGATTGTCGACAACAGCAGCATGGAACCTGATGAGCTCCTGCAGTATGTCCAACCTTCCCGCGTGGGCAGCACAGTAGAGCACGGTGAGTGCGAATGGGCTCCTTCTGTTGGGGTCGGCCCCGGCTTCCAGGAGGATCCGGACGCAGTCCAGGTGACCGCGGACCACGGCCCAGTAGAGAGGCGTGCGGCCGTTTAACTGGGCTGTCTGGTTGATCAGGCAATAGGCCCGGTTAGTGTGACAAACATTGTAGTCAAACAGGCACCTCCTCTCATGGATCTGCCTTCTAAAGCTCTCTTCCTGTAGCAGGGTCCTCAGTTTGTCCAGGTCTCCTCTGTAGGCGGCATCATGGAGCAGCCAGTCATCATCGTGCTCTGCTCGAGCAGCCATTCCTTCAGCTCCGACTATGTGTATGCTGCGTCTATGAAGCGTCAAATTGTTTGACTGACATCACTGATGACATCACAATTGCTCGAGTGACATCAGTGATGACATCACTCACTGATTTCACTACTGATACTGTACTTAGTTACTTCCCACCTGCCAATTATTGTGCCTGTACAGACGGACCCGACCAAGCCGGAGGCAACACGGGGTCGTGAACCTGCGACCTTCGTGTTGGTAGGCGGGGAATCTTACTGCTGCACTACCCAGAGACCCCAGGAGTTTTTATTTTATTTTAATCACCGGCATTTCCCTTATTTCATCAATTTGCCAAAAGGAGTCTTGGCATTACAATTCTCCTTGCTCCATTCAAAGGCTACACAGGGAGAGATTGCAATAAGCATTTTAGGAAAATGAGACTAAAAGCCTTGAGCGACAGGGCACAGAAGCTGACATTGTTTAGCTTGCAAAACTGTTCATGCCAGAATGGATTTGTCAGTAAAGAAATCAAAGTGGATTTCCGTTGTGATGGATGTTGTGCTCAGAGAGCAGAAAGACCACTGAGCCTGTTCTGCATTACGCTGGCTACAGAGTGTCACTTCCAGCCTGCATCATCGCCTGACGCACGCACACACACGAACAAGCACACACACACGCAGGCACGCATGCACACACACGCACACACACGCGCACACAGGCACGCACGCACACACACACACACACACACACGCGCGCGCACACACGCACGCACACACACACACACACACACGCAGGGACGCACACACACGCACACACACATGGACACACACGCACAGGCCAAATCATTACACCTCAAACTGACTGGATAAGACTCTGATATCGCTCCCAAGTGGTATGATGGATGCCCTTGTCCTCTTATCCACACACACACGCACGCACGCACACACACACACACGCACACACGCACGCACACGCACGCACACACACACACACACACACACACACACACACACAAACACCTACACGTGCGTACACATACATGCACATGCACACGTACACACCACTTGTGCACACAAATATGCACACAGAGACGCACATTCACACACCCTGTGTGACCCACGGCTCGCCTGTCTTATCTTAGAGCCTGAGGAAATGGACCCGGGCCGTCTGTGTCACCTGACCTGCCTCCAGCTAAATATAGAACCTGAGACAGCCCTGACCACACACACACTGAGACAGCCCTGACCACACACACACTGAGACAGCCCTGACCACACACACACAAGTGCTCTGTGCACTGAGACAGCCCTGACCACACACACACAAGTGCTCTGTGCACTGAGACAGCCCTGACCACACACACACAAGTGCTCTGTGCACTGAGACAGCCCTGACCACACACACAAGTGCTCTGTGCACTGAGACAGCCCTGACCACACACACAAGTGCTCTGTGCACCGAGGCAGCCCTGACCACACACACAAGTGCTCTGTGCACCGAGGCAGCCCTGACCACACACACAAGTGCTCTGTGCACCGAGGCAGCCCTGACCACACACACAAGTGCTCTGTGCACTGAGACAGCCCTGACCACACACACAAGTGCTCTGTGCACCGAGGCAGCCCTGACCACACACACAAGTGCTCTGTGCACTGAGACAGCCCTGACCACACACAGAACACCTGCAGAGCGCTGTATCACAAAGAGACTTTAGGCTGAGAGTAACATCTAATGTGACTTAATCTGCTCTGTGCAACTGGAACCAGCTGTTACATACACATGCTGATACTCATAATCACAGAAACACAGATGTGCACGCACACACACACACACACACACACGCACACGCACACACACACACACACACACACACACACACACACACACACACACACACAGCACACACGCACACACGCACACACGCACGCAAACACTATCACTTTGAAGCCACAGACCATGTGTCAGAGAAAGTACTGTACCACCAAAACACCAACAACAAATCCTAAGCTCCAAAATGTCTTCACCTGCCCCCTGCTGACAGCAACTTTCTCCTCCCAAACACAGATTCTAGAGCAAAGTTACAGCAGTCTCTCTGCATGTGTTGTGAGATCCCACCTTTGTTAGCGCACGCCATCCATTTCAGATTATCTGCGAAGGCTGACTCCCGACCAATCAGGTAAGGGAATATGCGGACCTGCGGAGAGAAAGCAGATAGCTGCCGTCAGTCATTTTAATCGCATTCCGATAGGGAGAGACATATAGCAGATAACAGCGTCGAAGCCAGGGCAGAAGGCTCCTTCTTTATCTGCCAGTGATTAGCAGGGTCTTGCCCCCCCGCCCCTGCTTAACAGAGGTGATTAGAAACTCGTGGAAGTTTGACATTCTATTTTTAGACTGTTATTTAAATTTTAAATAGCTCTGTTAGACCCGCCAACGTAACTACATCCCACAAACGTAATAAACCACAAATGTAATACAAATCTGCAGCTTTTAATGTGATAATCCCACTAACGTAATAAGTTTCTCCCACAGAGGTAATACGTAGCAGTTGCCTACCACAAACGTAATACGTAATTTCCCCTCAAATGTAATCAAGCACTGCAGGAATAGCATGTTGTGTCTTCAGGGAACAAGTGAATGGGCTTTTAGAATGTGGATTTCACTTAAATAAAATAAGGTCTGTGGTTAAAAAAAAAAAGTTGGTGGTAGTGGTCATTTTGTTTTCAGCAGGATAAGCTTCACAAACGTGAATCACTTTTATGACTTTTGAAATGTAAATGTTTAACATGTTTTAACGTGTTTAACATACCTCAAATCATTCAAACAAAATCAACTTGATGAATTAAATAATGATGGATTAACAGATAGTGTGGACTCAGAATTTGTAATCAGAAAACAGATGATACCATAGGAAACAATATTTTGAGTAGAAGGATCCAGGATCACTTTGTGAAACGCGTCACAGAGTTTCTGCTGGCAAAGGAGTAAAAGGGAGATCTGGGTACAGGCAACATGATGGAGGGAAGCGAAACATGGTTCACTCCCATATACTGTAACATTGTAACGGTATATTGTAACATTGTAACAATAGAAAGTAATCCTTTAATACTCATGCTTCACTAAAATCTCTGCTGCTAAACCCAGAACCCAGCCTGCCCATCAGACCTCTGTCGGCTCTAGCAGCAGGTGTGTGTGTGTGTGTGTGTGTGTGTGTGTGTGTGTGTGTGTGTGTGTGTGTGTGTAAAACAGGTTGCCAGATTGGACCAGATGCAAGCCTCTGGGGGCACAGCTGCCATAGCTCCCTTGTCTGCATTTTTCACAGCCTCCCTTCACCCTGACAGCATGTGTCCGTGTGTGTGTGTGTGTGTGTATGTTCGTGCGTGCGTGCATGTTTGTGTGTGTGTGTGTGTGTGTGCGTGTGTGTGTATGTGAACGCGCACACGTGTGTGTGTATGTATGTGTGTGTGTGTGTGTGTGTATGTTCATGTGTATGTATGTGTGTGTGTGTGTATGTTCGTGCGTGCATGTTTTTGTGTGTGTGTGTGTGTGTGCGTGTGTGTGTGAGTGTGTGTGTTTGTGTGGGCACGCACACATGCATGCAGGCATGGATGAGGGTGTGTGCGTCTGGAGTTGGATGACTGCACACAACAGAAGG
The DNA here is from genome assembly GCF_964638095.1 of Poromitra crassiceps. Taxonomy (NCBI): domain Eukaryota; kingdom Metazoa; phylum Chordata; class Actinopteri; order Beryciformes; family Melamphaidae; genus Poromitra; species Poromitra crassiceps. The sequence continues at coordinate 45,514,346 of NC_139629.1, read as the reverse complement.
GGCTGAAGATTACAAAAAAAAATCTTTTAAGTGCCATTTCTTTCCTGGCAAACATTTCAGTAAGGAATTATACTCCTTGTATGTCATTGTTACTGCTGTTCTTAATAGATGAACTGTTGAACTCTTTATAAATTCAATATTGACAAACAGTTTAAGCTGACAAAGCTTAAGCTTAGCTGCCAGGCTGTCTTCTGTTTTCTATGGATATTGTCTATTGTCCGTTGTAATGGGTTTCACTGTGGATAATTACAGTTGTCAGATTGTCATTTTTAAGCAGCCCTCATTATCAAGACTATAATCATCCTCTATTCTATTCATATAAACCTCAACCGTCTGAATGACAGTGTCTCAATATGAAGACTAATCATCCTCTATTTTATTCACATAAACCTCAACCTCAACGAGTCTAGTGGCCAGAGCCGCCATAGAGAGAGAGGGAGCTCTAGAAAACAGCTCTTGGTGGCTTCTAAAGAGAAATCGACCCAATCATTTAAACTTGGATCATTCAGAGTCGTTTTTGACTTTGCGAGTGACACCCAGAAAAAGTTGCCCTCGAGTTTTACAGCAATTTATTTGTATGTGTATTGTGTATGCACAATGTATCTAAGAAATCTAATGTTTAAGTTTATGAAAAGGCTGGATGTGTCAACAAACGGTATCATTGTAGCTCTTTCAAGCCCCTCAGTGAGCTGTTCACATTATACATCAAGTTTAAGGGTCCACTGGCTAAAATGCCTGTATGTTCTGCCTGTGCGTTAAGTTATGTATCTTTTTGTACATTCTTTTATGATTTTTATTGCCTGTTGTATCTCTTGTATGTTAATCCCGTGTATGTATCCCTATGGACCTGAGTCTGCTAATAAAGTTGAATTGAATTGAATTGTATGGGAAACGGGCTTTCTGAGCCCCATGGTGTCACGTGACTTGCAATACCGAACTTGGCCACAATGGCAAAATAGTTTCACAGCCCGGAGCTGTTCCTGGGGGCGTGGTCTGGAGGTGTTTCAGTAGGGTTTTGAGTGTGTGTGCGATGATGTCCCTCCACTGGGGGTCTGAACTGCAGCAGGCGGACTATTAAATATGGAACAGGTTTACTGCTGTTAAATACAGTGGGGACAAGAAGCAGCACTGACTGAACTCAGAGCATGCAATCTTCAACCTACCCCACTGCACAAGATCTACAGTATATACGAGGCACGCATGAAAAAACACACACACACACACACACACACACACACACACACACACACACACACACACACACACACACACACACACACACACGAAAGAGTGTAAACAAATGCATGTATGTACACAGACTGATTTACACTATATGCACACACGTTCATACACAGGCACATGCATGATGCGCAAATACTGCATTCACATTCCTCAATTATTTACTCAGCACTTAAGTAAATTATTTATTCCTGTGTAAATGTTAACACTTAAGACTGTAAATATGTCTGTAGCCTGTAGGGTTACACATGTGTTTTAATGTCACAAAGGCATGATTTATAATAGATCTTAAAATGTCACGACTCCAAACCGAGCAACTCGGTACAAAAAACAGGGCATCATCAACAATCATCCATTCCAAGGCATTGGTGTGTACCGCAACTTCCGCAAGGCACAAGTGAATGGCTTGAACCCGATAAAGCAAGGCTCGAAATACCCGCAAAATAAAATTCTTGCCTTATTGTAAAGCTGACAATGACAGGCAGAATAGAACTTCCATCCATTCAAAGAGCAGGTGAGCAGGCAGATGGGTAGGCAGAGAGATAGAGCCAGAAAGGCTAGTGAGGTACAAAAGCAGATTGTCTGTGTCCGGGTGTGTGTGGCTGTGCGCGCGCATGCACGCGTGTGTGTCCGTGTGCATGTGAATAAGTGTGCCTGCCTACCAATTATGTGTGCACGGCACATGTGCAGACTGTGTGTGTGTGTGTGTGTATAGTGTGTAGACACACACTGTGTGTAGAGAAAAAGGTTATTTGTGAATATGGAGGTGGTCAGTGAAGGCAGCAGTAATATAAAGGGGGTCACAGTGATAAAAGCCGATAATGCCTTCATCCTGCACTGTCACTCACACTCTCCTGAGACCTCGCTCCCACAAACTTGACAACACAATCTCTGGTACACACACACACACACACACACACACACACACACACACACACACACACACACACACACACACACACACACACACACACACACACACACACACACACACACACAGACACACACACACACACTTGCAGACTGGGTGCCAGATGGGTTCTCTCTGCTTCATTATTCTCTGCGTGGGAGCTGGGGAGTGCATGGTGCCTTTTGTTGTGTTGCTTTGTGTTGGGTTATATTGCCTTACATTACCTTATGTTGAATGCTGTTGCATTGCTTTCAAGTTGACAGTATGTTGTGTTGTTGCATTGCTTTCAAGTTGACAGTATGTTATGTTGTGTTGCATTGCTTTCAAGTTGACAGTATGTTATGTTGTTGCATTGCTTTCAAGTTGACAGTATGTTATGTTGTGTTGCATTGCTTTCAAGTTGACAGTATGTTATGTTGTTGCATTGCTTTCAAGTTGACAGTATGTTGTGTTGTTGCATTGCTTTCAAGTTGACAGTATGTTATGTTGTTGCATTGCTTTCAAGTTGACAGTATGTTATGTTGCATTGCTTTCAAGTTGACAGTATGTTATGTTGTTGCATTGCTTTCAAGTTGACAGTATGTTATGTTGCATTGCTTTCAAGTTGACAGTATGTTATGTTGTGTTGCATTGCTTTCAAGTTGACAGTATGTTATGTTGTGTTGCATTGCTTTCAAGTTGACAGTATGTTATGTTGTTGCATTGCTTTCAAGTTGACAGTATGTTATGTTGCATTGCTTTCAAGTTGACAGTATGTTATGTTGTTGCATTGCTTTCAAGTTGACAGTATGTTATGTTGTTGCATTGCTTTCAAGTTGACAGTATGTTATGTTGTTGCATTGCTTTCAAGTTGACAGTATGTTATGTTGTTGCATTGCTTTCAAGTTGACAGTATGTTATGTTGCATTGCTTTCAAGTTGACAGTATGTTATGTTGTGTTGCATTGCTTTCAAGTTGACAGTATGTTATGTTGTGTTGCATTGCTTTCAAGTTGACAGTATGTTATGTTGTTGCATTGCTTTCAAGTTGACAGTATGTTATGTTGCATTGCTTTCAAGTTGACAGTATGTTATGTTGTTGCATTGCTTTCAAGTTGACAGTATGTTATGTTGTTGCATTGCTTTCAAGTTGACAGTATGTTATGTTGTTGCATTGCTTTCAAGTTGACAGTATGTTATGTTGTTGCATTGCTTTCAAGTTGACAGTATGTTATGTTGTTGCATTGCTTTCAAGTTGACAGTATGTTATGTTGTGTTGCATTGCTTTCAAGTTGACAGTATGTTATGTTGTGTTGCATTGCTTTCAAGTTGACAGTATGTTATGTTGTTGCATTGCTTTCAAGTTGACAGTATGTTGTGTTGTTGCATTGCTTTCAAGTTGACAGTATGTTGTGTTGTTGCATTGCTTTCAAGTTGACAGTATGTTGTGTTGTTGCATTGCTTTCAAGTTGACAGTATGTTGTGTTGTTGCATTGCTTTCAAGTTGACAGTATGTTGTGTTGTTGCGCATTGCTTTCAAGTTGACAGTATGTTATGTTGTTGCATTGCTTTCAAGTTGACAGTATGTTATGTTGTTGCATTGCTTTCAAGTTGACAGTATGTTATGTTGTTGCATTGCTTTCAAGTTGACAGTATGTTATGTTGTTGCATTGCTTTCAAGTTGACAGTATGTTATGTTGTTGCATTGCTTTCAAGTTGACAGTATGTTATGTTGTGTTGCATTGCTTTCAAGTTGACAGTATGTTATGTTGTGTTGCATTGCTTTCAAGTTGACAGTATGTTATGTTGTTGCATTGCTTTCAAGTTGACAGTATGTTGTGTTGTTGCATTGCTTTCAAGTTGACAGTATGTTATGTTGTGTTGCATTGCTTTCAAGTTGACAGTATGTTATGTTGTTGCATTGCTTTCAAGTTGACAGTATGTTATGTTGTTGCATTGCTTTCAAGTTGACAGTATGTTGTGTTGCATTTAGGGATGCACCGATCGATCGGCACGTGACCGGAAATGGCCGATTTTCACGTGATTGGCCTCGATCGGTGATCTGCGCCGGTCACTCTAAATAGCCGATTCTGTGAGCCGATTTTCACATGACGTGCGCGCACCCCAAAGCACCGAGACAGGCACCCAGCCACCACACCACACACGCCAGCATACCTTCCTCGTTGTGGATTTTTTTCACCGTCAGTGAAGTAGACAAATCTCACAGTTTGTCACACATGCAAGTCGTTAACGCGGTTCACGGTCTTAAAGGGATACGCACACAAATGAGGGCTATACACGCAAATGCTGCATCAGGTATCAATGGGTTAATGCATAAGTGAGGGCCAGTAAACACCCCCCATATACAGTACAATAAGCTGATCCACTGCTTGTGGCCTGAACAACACAGCGATGCCGAGCAGTGTTTCATCTCTTTGAATTGTTCTGTCCCTCGCTGTGCTTTGGTCTCTGTGGATGGAAGCGGTGAGAGTTTGAGCAGCAGTGTGAAATGGAAGCAAATTAACTTGTTGACTGAGCCGACACAATAGCTGAAATGAGCAGGACTCTCTGTGGACCTGCAGATCATTAGAGAACCAGAGGGATTAAACGTGGAACACGCCACACTCCTCTCAGCTGCACAGAAAGGTGCATCTGCAATCGTAAGAAAAACAAACGAAATTCTGAGACACCAACCAAGAATATTACGTTAAAAGAAAAATGTGGAGCCTATTCTATACCCTCTAACCATCTACTTCAGCGTAGTAGACCTCTGGGCTCTCCTGGTTCTGTGCCTTGCAGGAGCCTGGTGGGTGTTAAGGCTGATTGAGTAAACACCGGGGCCCAGGTGCACTCCACCAGTGGGAGGATCGTCACAGCAGACCCATTTCACAGCAACTGTTTTGAAGTGGCAAAGCAGGAGTAACCAATACATTCATGATGGTTCCATTCCATTTAGGCGTTCCAGTGTCAGGGCCCTCATTTCTTTTTTTTTTATCATTCATTTTTTATTTTGTAGGCAAAGCATACATTCATACAATATATACAGTATCCTATGACTACCATACAATTATGAATATTTATAAACCCACTTATCCCTCTACCCCCCCCAATACCCTCCCCACCCCCCCACCCCTTACCACCAATCCGGCTATCGCAACTGGCCATATAAATTAAAACAAAAATAAAAACAGAAACAGGCAGACATCAAATAAAAATAATCACCTAATCAGAAGATCTTTTAACTTCGAAATTAAATCTGTCCATACTACAATCGTGTTTGGTTTTGCATTGTTAATTCTTGCTGAAGATAGTTCCAGGTATGAAATGTCCAGAAAGCTCCGAAGCCAATGAGTATGTGATATATCATAGGGCCCTCATTTTTGGTTACACCTGCTTTACCACCTCAATTTTTCTCTCTTCCGCGTTCAACGCAAACGTATTTGTTCTTCCGGTTCAGTGCTAGTTGCGAAGGCCACTAGTGGCTAATAATATTAGCCACTAGTTAGTTATGTTATATGGCAGTAAAATGCCACTGAATGACCAAATTGATATAACCGTTAACCATTTCGAGTAACACTGATTCCATACGGATCACCAGCGTTAGTTTGTTGTTTATAACGTGGCTATATTCATAACGTTTCTATCTCGGATGCGTAATTTCGAATCGCACATAGGTTACGCAACCTAAACATAGGTGCGCAACCTAACGTCCACTCCACTAACGTCAACTTAAGAGCACAATATTCCTGGAATGCAAGTTTAACTAAACAGTTACATGTCCTCTGCATTCTACATAAAATTAAGATATTACGGGTTGTTTTATTTTGTATGTTACATACGTATTGGCCAAGATATGTTAGTTTATGGGGGAGTAATTTTGTCACTTTAGGAGCGGCGTGTGCGCAGCCATCTTGCCTGCGGAGTTTTTGGCAAGTCAAAACGGAAATACTATTACAAAATGACGTAATGCGGAAGCGTCCATGTGTTTGCAAAGAATAAGGTGAATAGAGGGTATGCATGTGATGTCACAGAGGCAGAAGTCACTGCAGGGTCACGCCCACTGAGTCACAGCAAGACTGAGCTTGAATGCAGTAATCAGCCTAGATAACTGACACCTGCTTCTCAGGGAGGAACTTGACACTCATTTTGACACTCATTCCTGATTGAGGGGGCGTGTTCCAGTGGGTGTGCATACCCTCTATAGACCGTTTCAACTTGACAACAGAAACGTTCTAAATCGGTCCTATGCTTACTTCCTGTTGCATTGTTTGCTAATACAATAACTGACAGGAAATAAACTCGAGTTCAAACTGTTCCCTAGTAACATCATTCCAGTGAAACAGTCTTTACAGTAGCTGTTGAAGATGCAGTACATTGTAAAGTACTAATAGGCTACTGTAAGTTAAACACAATCTGGATAGAGAATAGAGAATTTCTGCTACATTTGAGTTTCATTCAAAAACGAGATATTCATCATTTTGGGGGGGGGGGGGGGGGGGCTGTAGCTACTCTGAAATGATTGCTGGCATGAAAGTAAAAATTATTACTGTAAAACTAATGTTAGTTAGTAGATATTTCAAGACTGTTAATTGCCAACAAAATAACATTTAAAGGATGAAATCATCTATCACTTTTGAAATACTTTCAAAATATACTGTAATACACAGAATGTCTCACCCACTGACAATTCCAATTTAAGTGCAGCATTAGATTAGCACAAAAGATAGGCTTTGTGTTGTCATGTCGTCACACTGGTTTGGCGTTGTGGTTTAGCCTGGGCCTTTTCCTGTCAGTTAACCAGCTGCAGGCAGGCAGCAGACAGCAGGTGGCAGGCAGCAGACAGACAACAGACAGCAGACAGACAGCAGGCAGCAGGTGGCAGGCAGCAGACAGACAACAGACAGCAGACAGACAGCAGGCAGCAGACAGACAGCAGGCAGCAGGTGGCAGGCAGCAGACAGCAGGTGGCAGGCAGCAGACAGACAACAGACAGCAGGCAGCAGACAGACAACAGGTGGCAGACAGCAGACAGACAGCAGGTGGCAGGCAGCAGACAGACAACAGACAGCAGGCAGCAGACAGCAGGTGGCAGGCAGTAGGCAGCAGACAGACAGCAGGCAGCAGACAGACAGCAGACAGACAGTAGGCAGCAGACAGCAGGCAGCAGGTGGCAGGCAGCAGACAGACAACAGACAGCAGGCAGCAGACAGACAACAGGTGGCAGACAGCAGACAGACAGCAGACAGACAGCAGGTGGCAGGCAGCAGACAGACAGCAGACAGCAGGCAGCAGACAGACAGCAGGTGGCAGGCAGCAGACAGACAGCAGGTGGCAGGCAGCAGACAGACAACAGACAGCAGACAGACAGCAGGTGGCAGGCAGCAGACAGACAGCAGGTGGCAGGCAGCAGACAGACAGCAGACAGCAGATGGCAGGCAGCAGACAGAAGACAGCCAGCAGGTGGCAGGCAGCAGGCAGCAGGTGGCAGGCAGCAGACAGACAGCAGACAGCAGATGGCAGGCAGCAGACAGACAGCAGACAGACAGACAGCAGGTGGCAGGCAGCAGGCAGCAGGTGGCAGGCAGCAGACAGACAGCAGACAGCAGACAGACAGCAGGTGGCAGGCAGCAGACAGACAGCAGACAGCAGACAGACAGCAGGTGACAGGCAGCAGACAGACAGCAGACAGACAGCAGGTGGCAGGCAGCAGGTGGCAGGCAGCAGACAGACAGCAGACAGACAGCAGGTGGCAGGCAGCAGACAGCAGACAGACAGCAGGTGGCAGGCAGCAGGCAGCAGGTGGCAGGCAGCAGACAGACAGCAGACAGACAGCAGGCAGCAGATGGCAGGCAGCAGACAGACAGCAGACA
>NC_139629.1:45491349-45498849 GCF_964638095.1 Poromitra crassiceps | reverse complement strand
ACTTTACCTCCTGTGTGTGTGTGTGTGTGTGTGTGTGTGTGTGTGTGTGTGGGTGTGTTAAGATCGAAGTGATTTGTCTCAGCACAGTGGGCTGTGTTCAATCCCTGGCAAAGCAGTGCACAAACGTGGGGGATCAAGGCTGTGACTGTGTCCGTGCATGTGGTGTGTGTGTGTGCGTGTGTGTGTGTGTGTGTGTGTGCGTGCACTTGTGTGTGTTTACTGTTTGTAGACCTATGTGTTATCTGCTGCACGACAGGTACAAAGCTCTGAAATGTGCAATGGACATCAAACCCTTTAATACTGCAGACGTATATATCTGACAAATGCATGGAAAAGAGGAACAGAAAAAAAACGTGTCTGAGCAAAAACAGTACGTTTAACATTACTGTATGGTGTTGCCTAAATGATGCATGTTTCAGTATTAAATTAGTTTCCAACAATCCAACTTGCCGTTTTCAGCGTGTAGCAACGAGCTAGCGTGTAGGTTTCTGCCGTTAGCTTGCTAGCTAGTTAGCGTTGTTGTTTTCACTGAGGCGGCAGGGCACTGTTTACAGCGACACACAGGGAGGAGGGAGCGGAAGCCGCTCTGATTGACATGGTCGGAGCCAATGACAAAGCTTGTAATAAGCCGGGAGCAGACATCCGGCTGCCACCGAAACAGTCGCTCCAATGGGAGAGCAGCTGTAGAGCAGGGGAGGGTTTATCCCAGTTGCCTGTTTCCATGGCGCCAGACTCTCTCCCGGTAGGGAGGGGAGTCTGGCCAGCGAGACTAGTATTAAATTGATATCAAATACTTTAATATATGTCGTGCATCTTCCTCGTACTTGCAAAAGTAGTGATGAGCTCACTCAGTGGGCTCCCCGAGATGTGGAACGAAAATAGTGAACTAAAACACTTTGCTTGAGCATATTCACTGCCAGCGCTGGGTTTGAAAACAGTGTGCTTTTTAGCTATCAGCCAAATCACATCGATGCTACCACGTACTGGGGGAAAAATGTCAGTTCCAACTTTTGATACCTCGGTACTCAGTGAAATTGATCTACAATTTTGTGATTGGAATGGCACTAACAGGGCCTAAATAATTATGTGTCAGGCTTTTGGCCAGATACAGACACGGCCAAACACAAACCACCGTCTCCAAATGGAGACAGTGCATCACATTTAGTAAAGAAAGCTTCAAATGCTTTCATCCAGAGAGATGGCATTGATTGATTTATTACTCGCTTGAGCAAAGGACATGAAGTGTGTGTGTGTGTGTGTGTGTGTGTGTGTGTGTGTGTGTGTGTGTGTGTGTGTGTGTGTGTGTGTGTGTGTGTGTGTGTGTGTGTGAGGTGTGCGTGTTAAATGGAGAGAAAATTGGTGGGTTCAGGAAGGAGAGGCGTTCTCAAAAGCTCTCCGCTCCTGGTAAGAAAGAGTGCCCCTGCTGCCACTGAAGAAAGACATTTTCCTCCTCTTCGAAATGTCCTCGGACGTGCTTAGCACTTTCAATTATCTGGAGTGTGTGTAGTGTACTGTATGTGTGTATGTGAAAGAGAGAGAGAGAGAGAGAGAGAGAGAGAGAGAGAGAGAGAGAGAGAGAGAGAGAGAGAGAGAGGGAGAGAGAGAGAAAGAGAGAGGGAGAGAGAGGGAGAGAGAGAAAGAGAGAGGGAGAGAGAGAGAGAGAGATGTAAGATAGATGGAGGTAAATTTAAGAGAAGAGAAATTAAAATGGGGAACCATATTTGAAAATGTTATAGTGTCCGTTAATGGGAGCTACCAGACATCAATAGAAAAATCCCTTCCCTCCTATCAGAATGGAAATAAAAATTATATATTATACAAAATATATATAGACTTTTCTTCTCCCACTCAGTCTGTATTTCAGTTCCCATTACAACTGTATGAAGTATTAAGGCTCTAAGTAGAAGTGTGTGCATGTGAAGCCTGTGTTAATCCGTCCACAGAGGGAGAGGATGGATTTCACCATGTGTACTTCATAGAGAGGCAACTGTACCAGAGATTTTCATCCGCCATTTATTTTCCCATAGACATTTCCTAAAATGCTTATAGAAAGAGTTTTACTTGTTCAAACCAAACGATACAGATATATTTAGAAACAGGAGAGATCGCATTTCACTCGGACCAAAAGCAGGTCTCCTCTGCTGCAGACGGGACATGCCCACACAGTCCGCGGGAGAAAATACACTCTAAAATCGAATTGATTCTCATCACTTTTGCCATGACTGTCAAACCTAAATTTATATACTTTGCGATGTTCATCATCGTTCAAATTTGGCTGGTGGCTTATTAACATAGGTTCCTGTGATGTGATGAACTCAAAATGCTAAATAATAAAAAATTATTTCTGGTTTCCAGGGACTTTAAATAAAAACACTCAACTGGAGCCTTGCAGTGTACTGCTACAAAACCCGGTCATGATTGTTTGCTGCCAGCCTGTCCCCAGTTCAGTAGAAGCAGACGGCCTGTAAACTATTGTCTGTATCCTCCGATTCTGTTAGGCTGCTTTAAAATGGAAAAGCCTAAATCTAATCCATTATGGGCCAAGTTATAATTGGCAATACAGCCCCCAAACACAGCCCGATTTCAGCACAGTGGACTCGTATTACCGCTAACAAACGGTTTCCGCTGCCGCCAGGTGTGAGTTATCCACCCGGAAGTATAGCCAGTCTGTTTGTGAGTTGGACTGGGAAGTGGAGAATTCACACCGCAGTAATAGCAAAGGATAATCATAGGTGCCATATAAATGAAAACGTCCTGCACAAACACTCTGATGTACACACACGCACACGCACACACACGCACACGCACACACACGCACACGCACACACACACACACACACACACACACACACACACACACACACACACACACACACACACACACACACACACACACACTCACTCCGCATTGCCTGTCACTCTGACACTGGCATTACTTTTTTTTTTTTTTTTCCTGTTGAGCATTCTGTTCAAAGGCATTCTCTGTTTTTTCTCTGCTCGGCTTCTCTGGTCTGGTCAGAGGGTCAGTCACAAACAAATAGATCAGTGACCAATCCAGTAGGAGACAAGAGTAGGAGACGAGGAAGGAAACTTACATCTTTGTTCGTGACATCTGCTTGGACCAGAGTATCGTTTAGGCACGGCTCCACGTAATGTATCCCCTCGTTGTACTGGAAAAACACAAAGACGATCGTATTGTTTAATCAGTATAAAAATGCGAAGATGTGAGACACTTGTGTGTATGCACTCACACCCACACACCCAGACATGTACACTACACACATGCACACACACAAGAACGCACGCACACACACACACACATGCACACACACACACCCACACACCCAGACACCCAGACACGTACACTACACACATGCCAACCCGTTCTCACTCTGAGCGCGTCGCATATTGACGCTTTGTCCTGTCCCTTGTGCGTTGCTTGTTACTAACATGGTACCCTTGAGCGACACATGAAACGACTTGGGCTTTCCGACTAAACTCAATGCAAACCCATGGAAGTCATCTTTGACGCTTATGGCAACTGCTCCCCTATTAGCCTAACTGCTCCACCATTAGTCAACTGCTCGCCCATTAGGGTCTGGAGGAGCTAACCTCTCCCAGACCCTAACCCTAAACCTAACCTCTCCCACCCCATGCCTAAACCTAACCTCTCCCAGACCCTAACCCTAACCCTAACCTCTCCCACCCCATGCCTAAACCTAACCTCCCCCAGACCCTAAACCTAACCTCTCCCACCTCCCACGCCTAAACCTAACCTCCCCCCAGACGCTAATGGTGAGCAGTTGACTAATGGGCGAGCAGTTAGGCTGATGGGGGAGCAGTTTCCATAAGCGTCAAAGTTGACTTCTATGGGTTTGCATTGAGTTTAGTCGGAAAGCCCAAGTCGTTTCATGGGTCGCTCAAGGGTACCATGTTAGTAACAAGTGGCGCATAAGGGACGGGACAAAGCGTCAATATGCTACGTGGTCGGAGTGAGAACGTGTTGCACATGCACACACACACAAACACAAACACACACATGCACACACGCGCACACACACACACACACACACACACACACACACACACACACACACACACACACACGTATGTACGCATGCACACACACATACCAGATGCCTGCCATTCTGTGATAATACTCAGCATTTAATGCATGACTACAAATTAGACTTCAAAGTGCAAAATGGAAGATGTGTGTTCTTCCAGAGCCAGCCCTAATCTGTGTGTGTGTGTGTGTATGTGTGTGTGTGTTGCAACTGAAACATGAACATTCTCACTACATGAGAGATATAATTATTCTCTCAAGTGTAGGCATGTATTGCCAATTACACGACTAAAAAAGGACTTCTGTCATACGGCTGATTGTGTAAATCCTCCTTCTTTCCATTTTCCAAAAGAGCGTTCATCACAATCCATAATGTGATTAGGATATCAAATGATAATGAAGACTTTGTTCTGTGGAGAGAAAGAGCGAATGAGACGAGGGATGTTTTGATGTGAAATAGCATCAGACAGAGATATAAGACACATGATATGCGTGCACACGTGTGTGTGTGTGTGTGTGTGTGTGTGTGTGTGTGTATGCACACACACATACGCACATACACACACACACACACACACACACACACACACACACACACACACACAGTTTCATCAGAATGGGATGCGATAACATTGGTTTGGGCGCCTGAGGCGGGATCCAATCACAGCGGTCTGTTTTGCAATTCAAATCGTCATCCAGCTGACTGCTAATTGGCTGTGAGCGTGACCTGGGAGAAAGCTGATTCGTTCCAGCACTTCCTCTGATCTGAAGAGGAGAGGGTGTGTGTGTGTGTGTGTGTGTGTGTCTGTTTGAGAGAAATAGAGTGTATCCCCCATACCCGAAGTCCCCAGGAGCAGCTCTAAGCTGTGTGAAGCAATTTTGCAAGTCACATGACGTACAGTACTGGACCCAGAAAGCCTTTTCTCATATACATACATGGGGACAGAAAAACTCTGGGGGGGGATTATCTCTATGGCTCACACACACACACACACACACACACACACACACACACACACACACACACACACACACACACACACACACACACACACAGACACACACACACACACACACACACACACACACACACACACACACACAGACACACACACACACACACACACACACACACACACACACACACACACACAGACACACACACACACACACACACACACACACACACACACACACACACACACACACACACACACACACACGGGGGCACACTCACGGCGATGATGTTGAAGAAGTCGTCGTCCCCCAGCGTGTCCAGGATGGAGGAGACGGTCTGTCTGGCGATGGTCAGCCTCAGGCCCTTCATGCTGCCGCTGACGTCCACCAGGATCACCACGTCCTTGGGAGAGGTGGCCGCCTGGATGTACCACTTCCTGTTACGACAGTCGAAGGCTATGACCCCGTGCTCGTCCGGCTTCCACTTGATCCCTAGACGAGAGACAGAGACAGAGACAGAGACAGAGACAGAGACAGAGACAGGATCACAAGAGACAGAGAAAAAGAAAAATGGGGATCTAAAGTCCCATAAGGTTTAGAGCGGGGTATCATTAGCCTGGGTAAACCCAGCCTCCACGTGACTTCTATGTGCTATCAGTCACGAAGACGAAACCTACGCTACAGGCTAGGGTATCGTATCGACAGGAAATAACTCAGTCCAACGATACCTGCATTTGATCCTCTTTGCACACAGATCTAGAAAAAAAATTAAATTCTATGGTTTTGCTCACTGCCAATCACCGCAAGCATTCTATATATTACTCTATTGACCGTGTCTGTGGGTGTGAATGTATGTCCTGATTGCTGCACTAGTGCCTCCTCTGGGTGGGGAGGGGAACTGCGTGATCCTCCCACACGCTACATCCTGCCAGTGAAACTCCCCGCTGTCAGGAGAAAAGAAGCAGCTGGTGTAACTGCACATGTATCGGAGGAAGCATGTGCTAGTCTACAACTCTCCCCAGATCTGCAGAGGGGGCGGAGCAACGACCGGGACAGTGGGGGGGGAATTGGCCAAGTACAGTTGGGGAGAAAACAAGGAAAAAATCCATTAAAAAAAACAAAAAAAACTTGAGTAACAGAATCTGTTCCTCCTTTCAAGTAAAAGAGAAAGGTCATGTTTATTAATGCTAGCTATTCCTAAACACGATTATAAGGAATGAGATAGAATGAATATACTTTTTTTAGAGCTTTTATACAGCGATGACTTTGGCTCCTGGGAGGGCTCCAGACCACACACACACCGCACTGCAGACAGTGAGTGTGTGTGTGTGTCTGTGCGTGCGTGTGTGTGTGTGTGTGTGTGTGTGTGTGTGTGTGTGTGTGTGTGTGTGTGTGTGTGTGTGTGTGTGTGTGTGTGTGTGTAGTGGAGAAGGCCATTTGATCACCAGAGCTGCACAGAATCAGTAAGGAAGATATATAGAGTGGTGTATGATAATGAAAGCTTATGAGCGAACACTCATATGAAGGTCCAAAAGATAAATCTATCTCGATCTACCGTAATTCCTTCATAATTGCTCCTATACCTCTGAATATAGTCTCCTATGCCATTCAAGAGGCTTACTTTTCTCATTTATCCCACTGATGTGCTTAATGCTTATTCATTCGGCTTCTGCTAAAAAGTTAATTTTATCTTTCTTCTTCATCCGTTCTTCTTTTAATCTCTTACAAATTCCTTCCCCTGTCTCTCCTCACCCCCCCCCCCCCCCTCTCTCTCTGTCTATCTACTCTCCCCTCTCCTCCTCTGTCTCCCAGGCGCCAGCTGTCAATAACTGTGACTGAACACTCCCATACGGCCCTCATCCTGCTTTAGGGAGACAGCTACCGTTAACTTAATTACAAACACACACAGACACACAGACACACACACACGCACACGCACACACACACACACACACACACACACACACACACACACACACACACACACACACGTACACATTGGCACACAGCACACACACACACACACACACACACACACACTCACACACACACATACACATTGGCACACAGCACACACTTACCTGGGTACTGTCTGAAGAAGCCTTTGGCGCTGCCAAAGTACTGCCATATGAGTGATGGGTCTCTCTCAAAGTTATCCACAAACACTTTGTTCAAGGCCTCCGACCAGTACACTGAATTGACAATCGCTGAATCTAAAATAAAATAAAATAACAAAGGAAGACGGGAGGAGAGACAAAGAGAAACACGGAGACAAAAATACAAAATAGTGAGTTAACTTTGCTGTAAAGCACTTCTTGTGTAAAATAGTGAACGGGTAACACGAACAGGTTTGGTATTCCCTGGTGCCTACAGTACTCATCCAGTCATATATTGTATCATACTGTACAGTGCACATGCACAGATCACTATCAGCACCTATGCATTACACAGAGATAAAGAGAAAGTGATGGCAGAAA
>NC_139629.1:45478849-45486349 GCF_964638095.1 Poromitra crassiceps | reverse complement strand
AGCCAATTGATCCAGATTATCACTACCAGCCAATTGATCCAGATTATCACTACCAGCCAATTGATCCAGATTATCACTACCAGCCAATTGATCCAGATTATCACTACCAGCCAATTGATCCAGATTATCACTACCAGCCAATTGATCCAGATTATCACTACCAGCCAATTGATCCAGATTATCACTACCAGCCAATTCATCCAGATTATCACTACCAGTGAACAAAGCCTGCAGATATAAAACACTTGTTAAAGCTGCCTGCCTCTCTCTCTCTCTCTCTCTCTCTCTCTCCCTCTCTCTCTCTCTCTCTCTCTCTCTCCCTCTCTCTCTCTCTCTGTGTGTGTGGTTGTGCTTATTTTACCTGTGAATCAAATCAAAATGACTTTGCCTGCGTCAGACTGCCAGCCTCACTCTCCTCGCACTTTCATTCAATCCCTTTCCATTTCATTCACTCTCTCTTTCTCTCTCTGGGTTTCTTTTCGTTTTTTTTTCCACCGAGCTGTAATTAATCTTTCGCTCAGACCTTCCATCAGTCTGACTTAACCTACTTTCTCTCTCATGTTCTCGCTTCCCCCCTTTCCCTTTCCCTCTCTCTCTCTCTCTCTCTCTCTCTCTCTCTCTCTCTCTCTCTCTCTCTTCTCTCTCTCTCTCTCTCTCTCTCTCCAACTCATTTCTTTGCCTCTGGTTGCTGGGTTAAGCCGACATGACATTCACTCTGTCCGCTGAGCATTGGACAAGGCTTCGACTGCATTGGTTGGACTTCAGTGGATGGTACATTAGCAGAATCTCTGATTATTTAACCGCTAATTAGGTCGGTGTGTGGTAGGGATGATCTTCAATCAAAAGAGTCCCAGTTAATTAACTCAAATCCTGACATAGGCTAGCCTAACATGCATGCGTGTACACACACATAGTAAAAACGTGCTGGAGTTTTAGACTGGCATTTCAATCATTGTCGCACATGTTGTTGAATATATCGTTATTGGGGGTGATGATGGTCGTACCTTTGTTGTACATGTTGGTGGGCACCTGGACCACGCTGAGGCTGAGGTTGACTGACAGATTGTTGAAGTGGTCGTTAGGTTGCAGGAGGAATTCTCCTCCCAGCTCCACGCTGTTGCCCTCCTCGTCCACCTCATTGATCAACACTGCATTGAAGTATTCATACTGGTGAGAGAGAGAGAGAGAGAGAGAGAGAGAGAGAGAGAGAGAGAGAGAGAGAAAGGATATACACTTATATATTGGAGTTCACCATGTATTTCAATCAGTACTTAAGTAACTCAATCCCAATTAGAGCTGCAACAATTAGTCGACATAAAATGAAGCGCCTATTTTTATACGATTAATATCGATTAATCATTTAGACTAATTTTTAAGAAATTATCTCATTCCAGCTTCTTATAATGTGAAATCATATCTTCTGGTTTCTTTAGTCTTCTATGACAGTAAACTGATTGTATTTGGGTTCTGGACTGTTGGTCAGGACAAAGGAAGACATCTGAGAATGTCATCTTGGGCTTTGGGGAAAAAGGAAATCGACAGATTGATCAATAATGAATATATAATCGTTTGTGGCAGCAGCTCCTAATCCTAATAACTTTGAATTGCTGAATCACGTTATCAATGTATCGGATGACTGGATCACTAAACTGCTTAGTCAGCGAGCAGCTTGCCTGCTGAGGTAACCTGAATCCCTGGATCATCCCAGAGGTGCATGTTGTTGCAGGGAAAAGCTGCTGAGAGGACAGATCTCTCCTCAGCCTACGCACACTCCCCTTCCTGGCTGGATGCTGTATGTGGCGTTCGGCCTCCGCTGTATTTTTAGTACTGCGCATACTGGGGAGACTATTAATAAATCATAGAGCTGGATAAATATAGAGCAAATGGCTCTATGTATTCCCGGCTCTGAAGACTAAGAAACCACACAGGGGCACAGGCTGCAAAAGACTAGCCGATAGAACGTGACAGCAAAGAGATAGAGGGAGTCAAGCAAGCAAAACATAATTATGCTCTAATACTTTGTAATATACATACAAAGGCATGTGTATTTTTGTCTGTGTGCATTTTAACACAACCATAAATACAGAAGCAGCCAAATTAGACATTAAAATGGTGTTGCTTCGTGCTCGTATCAGTCAGGTGCATCCTGGCGTTTCTTCCCATCCTGAATTGACTCGGTGACAAAAGTCACCGTGTGGTCAGACTGCACAGGTGCAGCATTTAGTAACCAGCTGGCACTTACAGTAGTATACTACACACACGTGTAGGCTGCAGTGAAGTGTAGCAACTTACAAGTTGGGAGTGTCGCCCACAACTGTAGCCAAAAGGTAGCCACCAACATATTGGTAACACTTTATAATCAGTTTTGGGCAAGTTACTTTCAAAATGTAATATACTACATATTACTTTCATTTGAAAGTAATAAGTTACTTTACAATATTACTGTCTGTGTAGAGTAACTCGTTACTTATTACACTACTTTTGCATTACTTTAACCAAAATAACAGCGGCAACAGAATGACATCGCCGCCCCGGAACGATCAGGAAAAATAATTTCAACCGTCTTGAAGTCAGTGTAAACCGACCAAAATTCTAAATGTTATCCTTTTCCTTTGTTATTGTCATCTATAGTGGTTATTTGCATAAAAACACAATTTAGGAAATTATTGTATCTTTAAATAATGTGCTTTGATAAAAAAAAAAAAATCAATTTGTAACTTGTGTTACTTGACAAAGTAACTGGTATAATATTACTGAAATCCTATTGGTAATAAGTTATATTACTGAGTTGCTGCTAAAAGTAATATTACCTGTAATATGTTACTTTTGGAATGTGTTACCCCCCAACATTGTTACCACAGCTAACTCCTTTTAATTCCATCTTTCTTTTTATTACATTTGTCATCTGAAACAGGCCTAAATTCACTGAAGTTTGTTTTATATTGGACATACGTACATATAATTTTATTTATCTCAATGTTTATGTAAAAAAAAAAAGTATGTAGTGCAAATCAATGGATGATGGAAACACAGTCTGCAAGTATTTCTTTTCTATTGTGGAGAAATGGCATCTTTTACTATGAAGTAGTGTAAATGGCAGCGGCACAGCCTCCATCACACATAGGGCTGAACGCTGGTGATTACGTGGCTTAAGGCCACATTGATTTCTGGTGTAATGTCACAGGGGAATAGGATTGGAAGAGGGCCTGTTCCCCTGAGAGTCCAATACACAGCCCTCAATATCTGCCATCATTCAGGCGGGGACAGACACTGTCTAGACTTTGATTGTTTAGAATGTTGCAGTGTGCGACTGAGGCGAGTGCTATGAGTCCCAAGTACTGCGTGTATCTGTAAGGAAACTTAGGGACAAAACTTAAACTTAGAAAACAAGTACCCATCTCAAATCCACTAGGGGTGGGGGTAGAAAATCGATACAGCATAGTATCGTGATATTTTGTGGGCAATATATCGTATCGTATCGAATGCAGAGTGATATTTTATTATACAAAATGTCAAGTGCATGCAACATTTATGACAGGTTTTTATGACAGTGTTGGTCAGTCCGTCTGCTTGACAATCCCATTTTGCTCCAATAAAAATGATTGAAGTGAGATGAACAGACTGGAAACTTTGTCTGATGAGATAAAACAGATGTTGACAAAGTTGTTACCTTTGGGACATCATTTGCAGGTAATAAATCACAATTTATCCCAATATCGCAATACTCAATATATCGCAATACTAGCATATCGCAATATCGCAATACGATCAGATCGTGACTTAAGTATCGTGATAATATCGTATCGTGGGGCATCGGTGATTCCCACCACTAAAATCCACCATACCCTGCCTATTCATCAGACCTCAGAAATACGACCATTCAACTCAATGGAAACCACCTCTTCAACAACTACGTCTTCCTCTCTCCTGCCGTCAGTAACCTTCATTTGGGCTAAAACCCCCCAGCTCCCCCCCCCCCCCCAGAGAAGCGCAGTCATCCCCTCGGCCCGGTGCAAAACACCGATAAAGCCATCAATTAGGCTGGCGAATGGAGCGCCTATCGGGGTAATTAATCAGGCCTGATTAGTCTTATTAGCCCTCTATCAAGGGAAACGTTGCCACTTCAAGGTGAAGGAGCGCAGCGGCGCATCTCTTCCCCACTATCTCTTCCCTCTTCCCTCTTTGCTCTTTCTAACCCTCTGAAGGCACCACATAAAAAAACAAAATCTATTTTTCAAAAGCAGCTCTTCTCTGCTTTTCCATCTTTCACTCCTCTCCCTCTCTCACCAGGAGCTTGCAGAACCACCACAGGACTTAATTTGGTTGAAGGTCGGAGAGAATGCAACATTCATCTTGCAAAATGAGTGTGTTGATGGTGGGGAAAGGCAACGCGGTGGGTGCAATCGGGACAGGGAATGCCGGCGGGCACGAGGCAGTGGTGAGAATGAATGGACAAACTTACGGCTAACGCGCTAGCCACATATACAGCAATAATCTCTAGGACTAATGTTGCTTTGGTCAGCAGGTTAGTCAAGACATTAGTACAACCCACTATTGGGTCCCAATGCACCAATTCAGAAACACTGACCTATGCTGACCTTTTTTGTCTACAAGTTGTTTTGGATCGGCCATTTTCTCATACCAGTGTGTGAAACCTATCGTGCAGAGAGTACAAATAAGCTACTAAGGATTTTTTTTTAACAGCCATTGACAGCCATTTAACTCCTACCCCTTGCAGAGGTGAACTCTATTTCTATAATCGATATATATATATACTCATTCTAATGGACTTTGATGAAACTTAAATTAGGGGATGGAAAAGGGAAGGAGAGGAGAGGAAATGATGAGGAGAAGCAAAGATATGGGAGCAAAGGAGAGGAGGAGAGGATTGTCGTAAAGAAGTGCTGATCTAACAGGGGTCGCTAACAGCTGTGTCAACAGAGTTTGAGAGCACACAGCGGTTAACACATGCTGTGTGTTTGTATCACAGAGAAGCTAACCTCACAACATAATGCACACAATGCCATTTGAAACGCGTAATCAACATGATTTAACACAGGGGTGGCCAAACTTTTTTGGTTGTGGGCCGCATACAGAAAAATATAAGGAGTCGCGGGCCAAACAATATTAAGCGCGGTAGTTTTCACGGCAAAAAAATTGGACCAGAAAACCCTTGTGCCATCAAAAATCGAATTTCTACCTAAATAAATGACATATAGTTTATTGATGTGCTCACCTATTACAATGGGTATTTCTGTATGTTTTCAAATTTTCTTTTCCTGTGCCAACAGGTTAAGACAGAGATAATTTAACATAACATTAGTATTAAACATTCATTCAGTATTAAAAATCTTTAAAAATAAATAGACCAGGTCAGGGTACTCAAGTATAACCCATTTTCAATGCTTTTAAATTGAAAAAAACGAAATGGGGGGGAATCAGTTTCCGTTCCCCCCCCCGTTTTCGTTTTCCATTTTAAACTTTAAAACAGAAAAACGGAAAAACGTTTTTAGCAACAAAAAAAAAAAAAAAAAAAAAAAAAAAAATTGCTAAATTCATGGCTGGCCACTTAAAAACGGGCAGCGGGCTGCAGTTGGCCCGCGGGCTGTAGTTTGGCCAACCCTGAACAGAAACAAAACCCAGTACCTCAGCTTTCACCTGGATTCACTTGGTGAGTCTATTCATAGAAAGAGTCAAATGGATGTATTATTTGGTACACTCAGCACAGTATTCCTTTCAGAGACAATTAGCACCTGAAGGATTCTGTACTCACAGTAGGCTAGATCTACTTACAGTAGATCTTGTCATCATCAGCAGCACCATGTGCCACACTGAGTTGAACTGTGATTGAAAAAAACGTATGAGGCCGATATGAGAAAGTGTCCCGTGGCAAAATGTGCAACCTCTCCAACAATCTGGTGAGGTTGCAGGAAGGAACGATGACCTTCAGACGCCGGGGACACTCGGGGCACCGGGTCTCACTGCGCTCGCCTCGCTCGCCCCCGTCCATCCATCTCTCCCTCCCTCGGCACATGACCTCCCTCTCTCTCTCTGGCTCCACTGTATCTTTACTTCCCCCCCCCAAGAGGGACATGGAGCCCAGAGACAGGTCTTAATTAAAGCTGATTATCACCTTAACAAGCCCTCCAGCTCTCTCTCTCTCTCCCTCTGTCTCTCCCTCTCTCTCCCTCTGTTTCTCTCTGTCTCTCCCTCTGTGTCTCTCTCTCTCTCTCCCACTCTTTCTCACACTCTGTTACTCTCCGTATTGCGCTCTCTCTCCAAGCCAAGGGAACCACACACACCACACACACATACTCATACGCACAGATGCAGGATCGGAACTGTAATTACAATAGAGAGGCAAGGTGACCGCCTACTTCCTGCTTCAGCACTGTACCAGAGATTTTCATCCGCCATTTATTTTCCCATACACATTTCGTAAATGCGTACAAAATGCGTTTTACCGGTTCAAACCAAACGGTACAGATATATTTAGAAACAGGAGGAGATCGCATAACATTTCACTGGGACCAAAACGTTAAAAAAAAAATGCGGGTTTAAAAGAAAATATTTTTTCAATGTTTTTTTTTTGTTTTAGTCGAGTGAAACGGCCTATGGTCTCTCCCGATTATAGCGTTAGCTGAACCATTTGGTTCGACGAAGTTACAACTATTTTATACGCATTTTACGAAATGTCTATGGGAAAATAAATGGCGGATGAAAATCTCTGGTACAGTGTTTGAAGCAGGAAGTGATGTCCACTTTGCCTCTCTATTGACCGTTAACCTTTTTATGCCTCCATGCTTATATTTTTGCCACTCAATTATCATCTTTGATTCTTTGTTGAGTCTCTTTTATCTGAAATGTTCAGTGGGCTTCATAGCATCCTACAGTGTTGATGGGTGCAAATGATCTCCATCTAAAGAATGATATACAGTAACGAGCGGAATAGAAACTGTAGAGGGGAAACAGAAAGCAAAGAGTCTGCGATGAGTCAGAATACTGTATCTTGACTATTAATGGTAAACCAAAAACTTAAAATGCAGACCAAAAAAACAACAAATACAGACTTTTACGCTTTGCAGCTGAGAGTTAGGATGTGATGACAACCTGACACCATGGGTTAATGAAGATGAGATAATGATAATGACCTACAAATTGGAACCCATGTAACACCAAAGACACACACCTACACACAGATACTCAGAGACACCTGAACACACACTTTTCTCAGCTCATTCTGAGATGATGCTGATAAGACCAGGTCAAAGAAACTCTTTACCTCAGGTTACTACAGGTAGTCACTTTAAAAAGTATCAACCTATACGTAGGCTGTGCGCGCACCTGTGGTGAATGCAACTATAATGACTCTGTTTATCTCTGTGTCACAGCTACACCCTGGTGTATTTTCATGATTCCAGCCCAATGAATTAAAGGCCTTTTACATTTTTCAAACCTCATTGAGTGCCTGGCCTGGATTTCTTTATGCCAAATTAAAAT
>NC_139629.1:45468853-45478649 GCF_964638095.1 Poromitra crassiceps | reverse complement strand
CTCATTTTACGCCCCACCAGAGCCTACTTTACCTTGGCCCACCCTCACACACCCATCACAGCTGTTTGCCCCTTTATCGCTCTGCTCTCTTGTCTCCCTCTCACACACGCGCACGGACGGACGCACATGCGCCACTTAAGCACACACACGCACGCACAGCGCACACACCACACACACACACACACACACACACACACACACACACACACACACACACACACACACACACACACGGCAGTTGGTAAAAATTGCATGGTTTCAAAGTCTTATGTCTGCATTTTCCATTGTTTTATCATTGGTTTTGATGGTTTTCAACTTTTCTTCTGTTTTGCATAAAAGCATGAATTCTCTGATGTTAGGCATTCATCTTGGAAACAAGGCTTCAAATTTGTAGTTTTTTACTGTGTTTGACTATTTTCCACGATTTTCCCAAAAATGTCTGGAAGAGCAAAATTCACGCTTTTTTCTGTTTTGATATATGGCAGGCTGATACCCCCCCTCGCCCCCACCCCCCCCCCCCCCAAAAAAAGAGTTAATTTTGCAGTTATGGATGGGAAATAATTCATTTGTGCTTTGAAATGTTGGTACGTCAGGGGAGGACGGATGTTACTAATGAAGAAGGAAAAAATATATATATTTGACCTTTGACCTTTGAACCTTGCGTCCTCTTTTCCTGTTAGAGGACACTTCCTAGCCTCGATGCAAGTGGATAAAACTTGTGATGGTGCACAACATGGTGAAAACATGAAACATGCATGGCAAGACTGAGAAGCTCAAATGTAAACAGTGTCGGTGGGCGGTGTGGGTGGTGTAAACAGTGTCGGTGGGCGGTGTGGGTGATGTAAACAGTGTTGGTGGGTGGTGTGGGTGGTGTAAACAGTGTCGGTGGGCGGTGTGGGTGGTGTAAACAGTGTTGGTGGGTGGTGTGGGTGGTGTAAACAGTGGGGGGTGGTGTGGAGTGGGCAGTGTGGGGTGGTGTAAACAGTGTGGGTGGTGTAAACAGTGTGGGTGGTATAAACAGTGTGGGTGGTGTGGGGTGGGCAGTGTGGGTGGTGTAAACCAGAGGAGGTTTTTCCAGTGAGGCATAGGAGGATGGTCCTCCTCTATTAGATTGGGGATTTTATATAAAAAAAAAAATATATTAACTCATTGAGTGCCAAGGACGGACATGTTCGTCATTTCAAATAGTAACGTAGAGTGCCAAGGACGGACATGTTCGTCAATTGCGTTTTTTGACGGTGGGGCGTCGATCAAAGCCTTCTGCCTCTGATGTACAAATATTATAGCTATTGGATGTGTCTAACCTATTTTACAGAACCCTTAGGTGGCGACAGTGCTCTCCACATAACAGAAAGGCAAGGAAAAAACAAAGAAGAAGTCGTTATGGAAACGGAAATCGCATCGCATCCGTATGCATCGATATGCTGAAGCACGTTACTGCAGCTGTGCCTGCAGCAGCCAATCTGCTCCCACAATTGAGCCGGACAGCACATCCGCACATCCACCACCGTGGAGTTGTTATTATTCTCAACTGGAAGCATCGTTGCCGGTGACAAACACACGCGGAACGCTGTAAAAAAGCAGGATGTCGATGTCCCTTCACTGTGCGCACAGCAAACTCAGCAGAGAGCCACCACAGACAGGAGGAGGAGTGTGCAGTTGAGGCGAGGCGAGGCGAGGCGGGGCGGGGCGGGGCGGGGCGGGGCGGGGGGGGGGGGGGGGGGGGGGGCAACGCAGAGCAGCGCGCAACACCCAGACAGACCCAGGCAGCAGGACAGGATTGACAAACGCAAGCCAGAATATCCGATGCCCACCAGCAGCAAATCAAGACCAGCAAGAAGCTGCAACCAGCAGCGCACGCAGGGGCCAGCGCTGCTGGTTGTAGCTAAAAAATATTATTCTGCCAAACAGAATTCCCTGGCCTTCACTGTTTTATTGAAGGAAATTATTTTTGAGGTGTGACTACATTAGAAAAGATTAGCTTCAGAGTCAGTGATGTGCTTGAAATGTTTAATTTCACAAAAGGCCAATTATCTCAGCTTCTAGAAAAAAATTGCTGTTTTTGGATGAATCAAGCTATCTTCTCCGGCTCATAACTAAAGAACGGAAAATGGGATCAATAAACTTTTTTTTTGCAGATGATAAAATAGAGTCTCCTCGTTCTTTGTGCGTGTTCAGTGTTTACATAGTAATATCACACAATATTCTGTGGGCCTCGAGAAATCACTGAAAACGCTCTGAAACTCTGGCACTGGGAGCATCCGTTCTCCAAAAGTGGCTGGCACTCAATGAGTTAAAAAAATATATTTTTTATTTTTATTTTTATATTTTTCATTTTTCATATTTTTTTTTATAATAAAATATCAATCAAATGTGTTTTTTCTTATGTGCAGACGCTCATTTTTTCATTCATTATATAGCTCCATGCAGACGAGTCACTCTGGCCCTGGTCCCAGCATGGGGGAGGGGATTAAAAAAACACCCGCCCTGTGGGCTTGATTTATTTGGTAATTTATCTAATGAAAAAATAAGATTGGTTGAAAAAGACTTGCAATTCACAGAAAACAGTGAGAGTGATGTGTTTTCCAACGAATCAGATTGAGGAGGAGGGGAGCTCTCCCTTAGCCCGTGAAACCAGCTGAAACCCTAATTGGTTGTTGTTTGATTGATAGATTGCTTGACATTCTGTATTGTCCAATGCTGAATACGTCTGAAAATCGGCAACGTTGTTCCACTGGCTGGTCTGTGGTCACGCTGAATCAAGGAGGTGAAATCCACTGCTTGACCTGACAGGAAGGATTTACTGAGACAGTAGCAGCATATCATATTTCCCTCTTATTTTTATTTACTTTTTTATCAATCAGTAAGTGTTCACAAGCCAGACAGTCGTTGATATTGGATTACCACCAAAACGAGTTTCGAGTTGCGGGGAGACTTGAGCTGCGCGATACGGGCTTTTTGCAATGTCAGAAAACTGGAATATTTGCAACGTCTCGACTGCAGCGTTTCCCCTACAGACAGCACGGATATTCAAGTAAGTCAATTGATTTCAAGTTATCCGAACCTTCTATTAAATTCGGCGTGGAAATGGTTCACCGAGCAGCGCTATTTTTGTCGTATTGAAGTTTCATCCTGTAATTTCTTATACTATAACCCGCGAACTTTAGATTCACACATTTTTTAACTGAATTTGGCCTGTAAATCGATAGCTGACAGCGGGCTCAATTTTAAAGCTTGAGTGGTGATCTTTATATCATATGAAAGTAGAAGAAATAAGGAATCGATTGGGATGAAGCATGTCAACCTAGGATGTCGGGAAGGGGGGGTAAATAACGCTCCAAAGTTGATAACTAAATGAGTAGTGCAGCACTGTTCACAGGAAGACACACTCTCGTTCCAGATGCAATTAAGTGTAATTTAACGCTATTTGACAACAGTTTCGGCCATAGACTTTGTCAAGTATCATACAAACAGTGCAAGACAGCCATTATAAAGACAGGTTAGCTGATTGAATGGACAACACCTGTCTTGTGAAAGCACACCTGAGTGTGAGACATCATAGGATGAATCAAAACATTGATGTCACAGGTAGGCTGTATACCATAATATATCATGAATCTATGTGAATAAATAGATTTATATAAATAGTAATCACAGCCTAATGCATAGAGATAAATCCTGAAACCTTCTCGCAACAGTTCTAGCCTAAGCCAGTGGTTTTCAAAGTGGGGTCCCCAGCAAAAAGGGGGGATAATCTATTTTCACTATAATTCCATGCCATCCATAAGTAACACAATCTAAGATAGTGTAGAAGTGAGTAACTAGGCTAATTATAACCATAACAGCACAAATAATTGACAAAAATCTCGAAATAAATATACAGTATTTACTCTGAGAAATGAAATAATGAGAAAAGGAACAATTATTGATGGTTAAAACTGAATAATGACATCACAACAGTCTAATCCTAATGCTAATTTAAAATGAGATTTGGGCGTTTTGGGCAAAAACTGCTTGTGGGTGAGAGTATCAGCAGCAGAGCACACGTCATATTTCCCTGGGACCGCCTCAGGTGCCAGGTGCTGTTCCGTCCTGTAGTCCTCTCACTGGGTGCTAATGCAATGCTCCTCACTGGGTGGAAAGCTAAGAGGCTTGACAGCATGGGAAACATGGCAAATACACACACACACATATGCGCGCACGGCGCTGCGCGCACACGTGAAAAAAAAAAGCCCAAATTTTTTTCGGCGGCGACCTTCGGTCGCCGCACTAGCTTCCTCCCCTGGTTCCAAGCTCACCAGCCACCACTGGTGTAAACAGTAGGGGTGTGCCACCTTAGGCACCTCACGATTCGATTCGATTACGATTAAGGGTGCTACGATTCGATTATTAAACGATTACGATTAATCACGATTTTCGATGCATCTTTTTCACCAAACAGGATTTTTTTTTAAGCAAGGTATATTTGTCAGTATCCATTAATTAAAGTAAACAAACAAATGTACCTCCATTATCTTCAGTTGCGACTGAAGTCCACGCATCACATGTTACAGCCACCCTGCATGCTTTCTTCAGTGATTCCAGTTTCCAGTACTTCGGTTTTGGTCTCGTTTTACAGTTAAGGAACTGCTTTCCGGGCGAAATACCGTATTTTTTGCAAATAAAGCAACAACAAAAAAATTGCCAAAAAAAATAAATAAATAAAAATATATATTTTTTGCAATTTTTTGCAAATCGATAATTGAACATTGTGAATCGATTTTAATCGTCACGTGACTTATCGCGATGCATCGATTATACGATTAATCGGCACACCCCTAGTAAACAGTGTGGGTGGTGTAAACAGTGTGGGTGGTATAAACAGTGTGGGTGGGGTGGGGTGGGCAGTGTGGGTGGTGTAAACAGTGTGGGTGGTGTAAACAGTGTGGGTGGTATAAACAGTGTGGGTGGTGTGGGGTGGGCAGTGTCGGTGGTGTAAACAGTGTGGGTGGTGCAAACAGTGTTGGTGGGTGGTGTAAACAGTGTCTGTGGGTGGTGTGGGGTGGGCAGTGTGGGTGGTGTAAACAGTGTGGGTGGTGTACACAGTGTGGGTGGTGTGGGGTGGGCTGTGTGGGTGGTGTAAACATTGTGGGTGGTGTACACAGTGTGGGTGGGTGGTGTAAACAGTGGTGTGGGGTGGGCTGTGTGGGTGGTGTACACAGTGTGGGTGGGTGGGCGGTGTTAGTTCAGCTGCTGAGACGTTTCCTGCCTCTCTCATTGTCATTAATCTTGCTTGTTAAATGAAGCCCGACACAAAGCAGAAAATGAGTGATAATTGGGAAGCACGTGGCAGGAAGCCAAGCAGCCTTCCAGGAATCTCAAGTCTATCATCACTGTGCGTGTCATATCCTGTCTATCACTGTGCGTGTCATATCCTGTCTATCACTGTGTGTGTCATATCCTCTCTATCACTGTGTGTGTCATATCCTGTCTATCACTGTGCGTGTCATATCCTGTCTATCACTGTGTGTCATATCCTGTCTATCACTGTGTGTGTCATATCCTGTCTATCACTGTGCGTGTCATATCCTGTCTATCACTGTGTGTGTGTCATATCCTGTCTATCACTGTGCGTGTCATATCCTGTCTATCACTGTGCGTGTCATATCCTGTCTATCACTGTGTGTGTCATATCCTGTCTATCACTGTGCGTGTCATATCCTGTCTATCACTGTGCGTGTCATATCCTGTCTATCACTGTGTGTGTCATATCCTGTCTCAGGGGCCCTTTACACGAGGACAGTTTCTGAAAGAAACGACACAATAGCGTTCCCTTCACACCTTCTCCCTGTTTACATGAGCGCTGTTGAATTTTTAAAATGCTGTAATGTACATGCCAGGTCGCTAGGTGGCAGTGTGATCACCTTATTCTTTGCCCATACATGGATGCTGCTGCATGACGTCATTTCGTAATCGTCTTTCCGGTTTTTAAACACGGAAGTAGAGTCCGCCTTCCGCAGTCATTTAGACTTGCCAAAAAGCTTTTTTCAAGCTAAAAAACCCCCAAACTGTTTTAAAGTTTTAATATTTGTCGGGTGAGAATGTAACATATACATGTATGTGACCAGTTTATCAGAATAACGCCTATTGGAAATCTTTAACGAGCAGCGATGACCGGGAGCGCTGACTGTGATCTGTCAAACCCTACTGTAGGCTACTGGCAGTGAGAAAACACTGTCGACGTGCTTTTGTAACTAACGTTAAATGCCGACCGGGTACAGCCATCGGCTCCTCGCAGCAGTAACGTTCTGAACATGTAACTGAAGTTGGCCGCAGTGTAGCTTAATTCTGAATGTTGCCAAACTTCATTCATACTGACGTTTTATTTGGTTGCCAACTCGCGCACGGCTATGGCGTAATCGCGTGTGTCGCGTGTGCAGGCACGTCAGAGTTTCTGAAATGTGCCGTTCCAAAGCGATTACATGGAGCCCTCAGCGGGAAGCGTCTCTAGCAATTCCACTCTGGAGGGTGGTTCCAAAATGTGTCGTTTCCTAAGCGCGAATTCGCCGTCGCCGTCTAAAAGGGAGGCACTAACGATACAATAATTCCCCGTTTCCATAGGAAACCGTCCTCGTGTAAAGTGCCCCTCATTCAGCCGCCATTGAAACCCTGCTGTTTGCTGTTGATTCACAAAAAATCAGCCCTGTTTGTTTTGTTGTTTGGCTTCTTTGAAGACAAGTGTGCGTCTAAGAGATGCCTCAGAGAAGCCTTTGTCTGTGTGTGTGTGTGTGTGTGTGTGTGTGTGTGTGTATGCGTGTGTGTGTGCGTGTGTGTGTGCGTGTGTGTGTGTGTGTGTGTGTGTGTGTGTGCGCGCACGTGTGCGTACATGCATGTGTGTGCGTGATTGTGCATGCTTGTTACGCAAGGATGTGTACAACCTTCCAGAAGCCAACGCATACAGCTCTTACATTTCAGGTGATCACAGACCACTCAAAGAGGAAGGTCTCTGGCAGAACTACTGTAGCAGCCACCAGGAAAATTGGAGAGAGAGAGAGAGAGAGATAGAGAGAGAGAGAGAGAGAGAGAGAGAGAGACAGAGAACAGAGACAGAGAACAGAGAACAGAGAGGACTAAAGTAGAGAGGCTAGATGAGATGACAGAGATGAGAGCAACCAGAGAGATCATAATATGGGAGAGAGCTGGGTGAAGTGGCAAGGTCATCAAACAGCAGAGAGAGAGAGAGAGAGAGAGAGGGAGAGAGGGGGAGAGAGAGAGAGGGAGAGAGGGGGAGAGAGAGAGGGGGAGAGAGGGGGAGAGAGAGAGAGAGAGAGGGGGGGAGAGAGAGAGTGGTAAGAGGCAAACAGACAGCAAATCACAGATAGGAAAACCTAGAGAGAAAGAAAGAACACAATCCAACAAAGAGCAGAGACCAAAGTTTTAGCGCTTTGGATATCAAAAATATCAAATAAGTAAAATAAAATAAAAGTGCACAAACAATTACAGGAGAGTATAGCTAACATTAGCTAGCTAGCATAACAAGGCAAATAGCAAGCTAACATCATCAACCCAAGAAGATCATTCTCATGTGGAACCCCCCCAAAAAAGCAGAGATATCTCTCCAGGCCTTAAAGTCTTTTTAGTCCCGCTTCATCCTTGATTTTGATTGGTCGGTCGAAAAGGTGACATTGATGAGCAGCGCTCTTCTCCAAAAGTTTTTTTTACTTGTTGCGCTCAGTGCGCTTCACCCAAAAACACTAGCGAGGAAGGCCAGGCGCAGTGCTGCTGGGAAGATGAGCGCTCCTAGAGCATCGACAATGAATTGCAGAAGGGAGCTGGCAGCTAAAAAAAAACGCTTTCTGTGGGCACGGCCCCTAAAAGCAGGCACATTGTAGCCACAGTCAATTCCCTCTGTGTGTGTGTGTGTGTGTGTGAGAGAGAGAGAGAGAGAGAGAGAGAGAGAGAGAGAGAGAGAGAGAGAGAGAGAGAGAGAGAGAGAGAGAGAGAGAGAGAGAGAGACATTTGTTATTATATTGTTGGATAAGCTGTGAAGTGTGAACAGTGGTTGCAACACATGGGCACACAGAGGCCAATAAGTCCACTTAAAGGAACACTCCGCCAATTTTCAATGCCGAGTTATTTTGCACATATCACAGATATCCGAAAACTGTGAACCGTTTTGCAGGCAGTCATTTAGTTTGACAGGTATTGAGAGTTGATTTGACTTAAGTTGTGGACCAGTGATGTCATTTGTGCATGAATGACATCACTGGTCCACAACTTAACTCAACTTAACTCAACTCTCAATAACTGTCAAACTTAAATGAATGTCTGCAAAACTGCTTACAGTTTTCTGTTATGTGTAAAATGCATTGTTTTTCAGTGGCGTGTCCCTTTAATGGACTGTCTGATGCGTTAAGAGCAGAATATAAAGAGGAAAAGAAAAAAGGGGGAGCTTGAACAGTTGAAACGGGGGCAGCAGGAGATGTTCCTCTGTCTGGACTGTCACACTCAATCTGTATCCCTCTTCTCTCTGTGGCTGTTTCATCCAAAATAATGTTTTATGATATTCCATTCAATCACCACTGACATCCCATAATATCAAACACTAACATATGGCATTCATTTGTAATACTTTCTTAGGTATAGCAGCAAATCACTCCATACACAATAGAAGGTTCATCAAACTCAAGCAAAGCTACACAGTAATATTAAGACATCTGGGGGCGTACGGACGGATAGTGCAGCAGTAGATTCCCTGCCTACGAGTATGAGGGTCGCAGGTTCGAGCCCCCGTGTTTACCTCCGGCTTGGTCGGACGTCATCGTCCATACAGACACAATTGGCCGTGTCTGCGGGTGGGAAGCCAGATTAAGGGGATATGTCCTGGTACGCTGTACTAGTCCCTCCTCTGGTCAGGCCAGGGGCGCCTGGAGGAGAACTGGAGAAAATCCTCCCACGCGCTACGTCCTGCCGGTGAAACTGGAAACTTGAATATTTAATAATACAGGTTTGTAAAAAGGTGCTAAATGTGTCAGAAATAGACCTTGCTGAATTATTTAGGTGAGTCCCAGGACAGAAATGCATAAGTAGCAAGGGAATGATCGATTAAACAACACTTAAAACGTGTGTGTGTGTGTGTGTGCGTGTGTGTGTGTGTGTGTGTGTGTGTGAAAATGATTTCTCCTGAAACATGTTCAGCAGAATAACAGTTACTCTTGCCGCGTCATCGTTGTTACAAAGGGCCATTGATTCCCTAAAGCCATGTTTGCAATTACAGCCTACATGGTTTGGAGGAGAGGGGAGCGGGACGAGGGGAGGAGGAGAGGGGAGGAGGAGAGGAGAGAGAGAGACTGAAAGTGTGGATCTGGTGAAAAGAAAAACAGAAAACGGGGGAGGGCAGAAAAAATCCGCTCATGGGGGGCAGGCACTACGGCAATATTAAAAAATATAAAAGATTCACACGCCATCCTTCCCTGCTTCCCACTGATGACGTCCCCGATGATGTCATCAGTGATGTCAAGCGAGCAATTGTGATCTCATCAGTGATGAGGTCATCAGTGATGTCACTGAAGGAATTGTGATGTTATTTTTATTAATGTAATAATAATCACGAAATGTCTGTCCGTCTGAGCACATTGATCTCCTCAGCCATTCATTCCTCCAATCGCCTCCAAAATTTGCCAAAACACTTTTCAGGGGTCTGGAATGAATCTGGTGCAAGAAAGACTTTGCATCCCCGAATAAGTGTCTAATAATTACTATGTCTTTTGTCATTGTGTTTTATCTGGAGACTAAGCAGCCATATGCTTTCGGTTGT
>NC_139629.1:45448853-45463853 GCF_964638095.1 Poromitra crassiceps | reverse complement strand
CTTGAAGCTTTGGGCGTAAAATGCGCCGGGAGGTGACGGAGCTCGGCTTGTCCGGGGACGAGTGGATTTCTTTCGTAGGACAAGCGGAAGAGAAATCGATTTGTCGGACATTCCTCAGAAACAAACAAACAAATACTGTGTGTCTTCTCTTCACGTTGTGTCCCACTGATTAAGGTTACTTTGCTATTTTACCGTTTTGAAACAAATGCAGTTCGCCCTCCGCCACGATAAATCCTACCAGCATCCGACCTGGCGCACGCTGTATCACGTTTCAGTTTGTTTGGGACCGGAGCCATGACAGAAAGAAAGAACGGCGAAAAGCATGGCTGCATTTCACAAGAGTCGATGACAACAGTGGGTTTGGAGGTGCCTGTGTTGTAGTGTTATGGTTTGGAGGTGCCTGTGTTGTAGTGTTATGGTTTGGAGGTGCCTGTGTTGTAGTGTTATGGTTTGGAGGTGCCTTGTGTTGTAGTGTTATGGTTTGGAGGTGCCTGTGTTGTAGTGTTATGGTTTGGAGGTGCCTGTGTTGTAGTGTTATGGTTTGGAGGTGCCTGTGTTGTATTGTTATGGTTTGGAGGTGCCTGTGTTGTATTGTTATGGTTTGGAGGTGCCTGTGTTGTAGTGTTATGGTTTGGAGGTGCCTGTGTTGTAGTGTTTTGGTTTGGAGGTGCCTGTGTTGTAGTGTTATGGTTTGGAGGTGCCTGTGTTGTATTGTTATGGTTTGGAGGTGCCTGTGTTGTAGTGTTATGGTTTGGAGGTGCCTGTGTTGTAGTGTTATGGTTTGGAGGTGCCTGTGTTGTAGTGTTATGGTTTGGAGGTGCCTGTGTTGTATTGTTATGGTTTGGAGGTGCCTGTGTTGTAGTGTTATGGTTTGGAGGTGCCTGTGTTGTATTGTTATGGTTTGGCGGTGCCTGTGTTGTAGTGTTATGGTTTGGAGGTGCCTGTGTTGTAGTGTTATGGTTTGGAGGTGCCTGTGTTGTAGTGTTATGGTTTGGAGGTGCCTGTGTTGTATTGTTATGGTTTGGAGGTGCCTGTGTTGTAGTGTTATGGTTTGGAGGTGCCTGTGTTGTAGTGTTTTGGTTTGGAGGTGCCTGTGTTGTAGTGTTATGGTTTGGAGGTGCCTGTGTTGTAGTGTTATGGTTTGGAGGTGCCTGTGTTGTAGTGTTATGGTTAGAGACGCATGCTTTTCTTGGTCTCAAGACCGGTCTCGGGACCACATTTTGATGGTCTCGATCTCGTCTCGGACTCGCCCACCCTCGGTCTTGGTCTTGACTCGGCGGACTCTGGATTTTATTTCAAGACCACAAGGCTGTTTTCTATCGTCGTGTGAAATTATTTCCTAGTGCAGACCAACAGGTTTACCATTCAAATAAATGTTTGTTTCAACATAACCACCATTGCAAAAAAGGCCCTCTATGCCTGGGAACACCCATGGGCCGGATTCAAACCAGCGACCCAACGATGATGTCACTGTAGCATGTCAGCACGGCAGGTGCACCTGTGATGTCATAGTTGTTGCTATGATGTCATCGGTGATGTCATACTTGCTCCTGTGATGTCATCAGTGATGTCATACATGCCAAGTATAAATAAGTGAATCTTGAAGTCTATCGATGTGAGTGAAAATTATTGATTGTTCATTGATTGATTGTTGATTATTATTGACTGTATTCAGTGTTAGTGGTGGCCCTTTCCCCTCTGAGACCTGCTGATATTCCAAGAAGATCATTGAGATGAGTGAGTCAGCTGCAATAGACATAGAAACATCGCTTACTTATACTTGGCATGTATGACATCACCGATGACATCACAGGTGATGACATGCTACAGTGACATCATTGTTGAGTCGCTGGTTTGAATCCGGCCCTTTTCTACAGCTATAGACGAATGCGTCTGTTAATTAACAGCATACTCCCACATAGAGATCATAATACTGTATCATCATACAGGTTATTATATATTGTATAATTTACCAATCAGTGGCTGACAGTTTGGGGAAGTCATAATTTAGCAGCAGCAAGGTGTCTCTACACTTCATTCTGTGTTGAGCCTTTCAGAAGGTCAGTGATATGGAATAGCAGTTTTTCAGATTCAGAGTATATAAGTATATACTGTACAGCCGTGGTCTTGACTCGGTCTCGCACCCCCTCCTCGGTCTTGGTCTTGGCCTCGCCGCACCCATCACCCCCCCCCCCCCCCACCACCACCACCACCACTGACGAAGGTAACAGATTACTTATTTGAAAAAGTAACTACTTAAATTGCAAAACTAACCGCGTCACGTTGCTTGCTCGTTAATCGTTCATTAATCTGGGTACTCTTAACGCGCGTTACATTGTAACACTCTGCTTCCGGCCCTGTGTTGGAGTGGTTTGCCTGCCTATATGAGCGTGTTTGTGCAGCTTTATGAGGACAAGTACAGGTGAAGGTGACGGGGAGGAGGGGCTGTTGGCCCGGAGAGATGGGCTTTGGCAGCAGTCTCTTCGTCTAGGAGAAGTGTTGTGCGTGTGGGGCGGGGTGCGGCGCTCAGTCAAGTACCATCAAACTAAGTGTGTGTGCGTGTGTGTGTGTGTGTGCGTGTGTGCGTGTGTGCGTGCCTGTGTGTGTGTGTGCGTGTGTTGGCAGAGCCCATGCAGAGGCAGAGGGGGGGGGGGGGGGGGGTGACTGGTGACACAGACTGAGGCCGACAGAGAGTGCAGCGGGTGCAGCACATTGTGCTGGGCCAGCGGAACTATTTTTAGGGGGTGTGGCCGGCACCCACTCCTGCTGCTCCGCCCCGCTGAAGTGTCCAGAGAGCCCCTCCCCTCCCATGGATTCTGTTTTCTACAGCTGCATCCTATCCATTATTGAGGCGGTGGGAGAGAGGGAGGGAGAGAGGGAGGGAGGGAGGGAGGGAGATAAGGGGAAGAGAGGAAAATAAGGTGTTGGAGGCAGGCGCAGGAAAAAAACACATCACAGCAATGGTGGAAACAGTTATAGATTTTGTTTGTTTATTTGGATCAAACCCCCCCCTGTTTTCTCCCCAATTGTACTTTGCCAATTCCCTGGTAGGGTGTCCCGGTCATTGCCACACCCCCTCTGCCGTTGTAGCCGTTGCACTAGCACATGCTTCCTCTGAATACATGTGCAGTCACCAGCCGTAGAGCATGGGAGGATCACGCTATTCCCCCCGGTTCCCCTCCCCCTGCACAGGTTGCCCCCGACCGACCAGAGGAGGCACTAGTGCAGCGACCTGGATATATAACCCTTAATGCGGCTTCCCACCCGCAGCCATGACCAATTGTGCCTGTATGGACGGCCGACCAAGCCGGAGGCAACACGGGGCCTTGAACCTGCGACCCTCTATCGCCGCGCTACCTGGACGCCCAGAGAGGGAAGAGTTGAGTTAACAGAGGTTGACGGAGAGAGAGAGTGTGAGACAATGAGGTCACTTTCTGGAAAAGACACTAAAGACTTGGAGGATAGATAGAAAGCAAGCAACAAAGTGAGGTTATCTGAGTGCACAGAGGGTTTAGGAGGTAACTTGTGATGGATGGAGCAGCTGTAATAGGCCTCATGTCCTTTCTTCTCTTCACTGTGTTACTTTATTAGTCATTTATTAGGCCATCTTTACCTACAGCACACAGAGGGCGGGGCCAGACTCCTGGCAGGATGATTGATGGGGACAGCAGCGAGTCGCAGACAGTCCTTCACACAGTGCTGCACACGGTAAATGTGCTTAATAGTACTAGTCCCGCCCCTTTCACCAAGTTGCCGAGTGTTTGCTCTCTGCACACATTCTACAGTCTGCAGCGTACCATTTAAACAATCTGTCATAATTACAGGTGTGTGTGTGTGTGTGTGTGTGTGTGGGGGGGGGGGGGGGGGGGGGGGGGGGGGGGGGGGGTTGTGTGTGGGGGGGTTGTGGGGGTGTGTGTCTTTACACACACACACCCACACAGCCACGGTGTGTTGCTCCTTATCCACAGGCCAGAGGCAGAGCCAGACTTGAGCAGCCAATGACAGATGACAGTGGATATTTATCTCCAGTGTTCACATTCATCATCCTAACAGCACAGAGAACAAGGTGTTTGGCTGCATGCAAGCGGTGTGTGTGTGTGTGTGTGTGTGTGTGTGTGTGTGTGTGTGTGTGTGTGTGTGTGTGTGTGTGTGTGCGTGTGTGTGTGTGTGTGGGGGGGGGGGGGGTAAGAAGCAAAAAGAAAAACATTCGAAGTCAACTTCCTTACGAACACAAATGAACTACTAAATCAAATACTTTCTGCACTGGCAAACAAACTGAATAAGAGGGATTAGGGGTAAATCAAAGAGGCAAACTGCACAACAAGTCATCAAAACACAAAAACTCAAAACTTTTTTTTTCAGATTCAACATGTGCCAGCCACTTCTTTTCACCTGACAGCGAGGAGTTTCGAGTTTCACCGGCAGGACGTAGCACGTGAGAGGATCATCACGCTATTCCCACCAGTCCCAGTCACCGTCATCGTGGACATTTCACCAGTTCGGAGGTTGTCACAAGAGCGGTATGTCTGCTTCATGTGTGGGCGTGCCGATTTCCCCCCCTCTCCTCTCTGCTCGCTCTCTGGCCAGTCCTTCACTTCAGTCCGCACTCCGCAGCAGCAGCCCGACACACAGGGACAGACACAGCGAAAATGGCAGCGGCTTGTTCTAGTCTGAAGCCACCCAACGCTTGTTGAGAAAGCAAATGCACGAAGCGAAATGTGGAAGAATTTTGCTTACGTTGCCGACAGCGAAGACAAGCCCGGACACATCAAACTAAGCCAGTCTGTAAAAAGTGCTTCAACGCGACGCAGGTGAACGGATAAACATCGAACCAGCCAGGCTATTTCTCTCAGACAGGGATCCCTACTTCTTCAAAGATTTCAGTTCAAAGACTGCATGTGAAGGATACAACATACATGCCCTCTTAAGTCAAACGAGTGTGATTTGTGTGACAAGCAAACTTATTTCACCATTGGAGTTTTGCCGACCCCCAAAATAAGGACGATTCCCCATCCAAGTGCACACGTCACTCCCCACCCGCTCTGCAGTGCCCCCCCCCCCCCCCCCCCGACCCCCCTCAAATACAGGTACTTTAGCTGCTATTTTCACACATGTGATCTCTCAGGTGTGAAGGGAAATTCCGGGAAATAGCCAGTCTTGGTAATTTCCCTGTCTGTATGTGTGAAAACAGCTTCTGTTACAGTATCTCAGTCCACCAACACAGCATCAGTTGTGCTCTTAAAATAATTGAAGCTTAGTCTTTCGTTAATCCCGCAGCAAAGGGTGTCGCTCTCTGCTCCTGAGCTCTCTACAGTAAGCAAGGTGTTGTGAGAGCTTTTTCATGCGTTCTGCCTCCTTAACAAAGCACTGATTACAGAGTGAGTGAGTGAGTGAGTGAGTGAGTGAGTGGCTGTGCTGCCTAATGCTAGCTAGCCTCGCTAGGACATGAAAGGATGGCAGTGCAGGCTGCACTCTGGCCTGCTAACGCGGTCATTAACTCTGTGACATGTCATCCCTCCTTCCCCCTCCCTGCCTGGCTCTGCTCATGGATGTGCGTGCCGTGCGCTGAAGGAAGCGTGCAGTTTGGACAAAGTCAGAGCAGGCCTTGGCCAATGACAATGAGAGAGAGTAGATGAGGGCGAAGAGCTGCAACGTGTAATCGATTAGTCGATCGACTATTTTCATAATTTATTAATCCTTTAGACTTTTTTTTAATAGACCAAACACTGGGGCGTCCGGGTAGTGCAGCGGTAGATTCCCTGCCGACCAGCAAGAGGGCCGCTGGTTCGCGCCCCCCGTGTTAGCTCCGGCTTGGTCGGGGCGTCCATACAGTGTACAGACACGATTGGCTTTTGTCTGCAGGTGGGAAGATGGATTGAGGGTATGTGTCCTGGTCGCTGCACTAGCGCCTCCTCTGGTCGGTCAGGGCACCTGTTCGGGGGATGGAAGGCAACTGGTGGGAATAGTGTGATCCTCCCACGTGCTACGTCCTGCCGGTGAAGCTCCCCGCTGTCAGGTGAAAAGAAGCGGCTGGCAACTGCGCATGGTGCTAGTCTACGGCTCTCCCCAGATCGGCAGAGGGTGGAGCAGCGACTGGGGCAGCAGGGGTAAATTGGCAAAGTACAATTGGGGAGAAGGGGGAGTGGGGAAATCTCATTCCAGCTTCTTAAATGTGAATATTTTCTGGTTTCGCCATGCCAGTAAACTGATTATCTGTTGGTTGTGGACTGTTGGTCAGGACAAAAGAAGACAGTTGAGGATGTCAGGAGGAGGTTTTTCACCATTTGTGACATTTTATCGACCAAACAATTAATCGAGAGAAGAATCAACAATCGTTATTGCAGCCCTAAGAGATAAGACATAAGAGGAGATTGGGGGAGTTATCCCATGTCTCCCCCCACACCCACTCCCACAAACCCACCTCACCACCCCCACCTCACCACCCCCACCTCACCAGCCGTGCTGAACCACATCTGACAGCTATTCAATTTTCCCAAAGCTAAATTTAATCTGCAGCCGCCCGTCTCCCCCTCACTGACACACCGTTACATTGGAACGCCACAGCCATCACCCGCCCTTGGCAGCGGATTGGCACCATCACACATCGGTTTCCCTCCACTACACACACACACACACACACACACACACACACACACACACACACACACACACACACACACACACACACACACACACACACACACACACACACACATGAAAATGCATATTCATGGGGCAGCAAAAAGTAAATGTAGGACAAGCAGAGAAATAAAATAAAAATGGTCTGCAAATTATCCTGAAGAAACAAGCGATGGATTTAATAGGCTACCGGTCCATAACATGGATTATTTTGGTAAATTAGATGCAGATGCAATAAACCACAAAATCTATTTGGTCATAAGAAAATATTTTTGTGGAAAAGCAGGTGAAAGTTTTTCCTTGATCAGCTGAAACCTACACGGACCTACTATAATAAATAGATGTAAACCTAATTCTCAAATACACCCCTTAAATACACCATAATAACAGCTGAGTAATATAACAGATTAATGAATGAATGTAACAGAGATTATTGTAGTAATAGTGCATCAGCAAAAGCCTAACAAATGATGTATGTCTAACATTGACATGTTTCTCTTGAAGGCAATTTGCATGAGAATTACTCTGCACTTCTAGATACGTTAACTCAGTTCCTTTTCAACAAGTATGACAAATGCATTACGTTTGTAGATAATGATAAAAACCATCAAGCAAGTTAAATGGAATCCATTTAATTAAAAGATTGCAATGCTAAATCAAATGAAACATTTAAATGTTGTGTATCATGAGGTAGTGAATGGAAAGTATACATATAACATATTGCATTTTCCCACTCAGTGAAAGATTCACTCTCCCAGTCCTGTCAGCCAAATATGTAATTAATTTGAAATGAAAATGAAAAAAAATAATGATGTCATTCATAATCACTTCCACTTCTAAATTGGACAATCAGTCATGCTCTTAAATCTAGTCAGTGTGACTAAAATACCTATTCATTACAAAAATAGATCTCTCACCAAAACAGAAACATAAATTGCTATGCTTTGTGATCAGGAATGAATACCATTGCTCTGCTTAAGGAGTCTTTAAGCCTTCTGTAGAAATATGAAATTATGTTACGAGCAATATTATATGTTTCAGTGAAGCCAGTCTCTCAGAGAGGTGCAGCCGACAATTAGATCAAGGCGTATCACTACTGTTGTGTGAAAACCTCGCAACTCTAATTGTGGTGATTTTTCATATTTCAGAAAAGTATCCAACCTGTTATAATGGAACCCGTTCAAAACCCACTGGATAAAGCCACGCTAAAAACAAGGCTGTTTTTCTTCGTCCCTTTAAAAGGTGACACAAGGTTTTCTCCCGAGTCCCGACAGCAACAATATATTTTTTTAATCAAATTTGTATTATTCATTAGTTTTTAAGTGACAATATTAAATACCGTGCTAATAAATCAAGTTGATTGAGCTAGAGAGGATTTTTAAAATGGTATTTCAGTTGACGTTTGATATAATTTATCTGATTGAATCATTGAGTGATAACAATATTTTTTTATCAAAAGCAAAAGGACACCAGCACACATACAGTATCAGTTTACAACAGAAGGGCCAGAATTCCATAACTACTAGAACATCCATAAGCGGTCATTTTGACCTCTAGATTCCAAACTGTATCATCTCTCATGATAAATACCCAAATGAGAGATGAATGCATTTATTGTGCTAAGATATCTTATTAAAGAGACAAAATAACACCAGTGGGAAAAGATAGGCCTAGAACCCCAGGAAATTCAGTCAGGTCAAAATGAATGACCGCCTATGACCATTCAAAGTAAAAATGATCATATTTTCTTTGCCTTTTGTGTCATTCATA
Source organism: Poromitra crassiceps (assembly GCF_964638095.1). Taxonomy (NCBI): domain Eukaryota; kingdom Metazoa; phylum Chordata; class Actinopteri; order Beryciformes; family Melamphaidae; genus Poromitra; species Poromitra crassiceps. The sequence goes on along the minus strand of NC_139629.1, from coordinate 45,455,444 downwards.
TAAAAACTATTTTAAATTAAAATACAGATACTTTTAGGAAAAGTCAGACCACCAGCATCGTATTTTTGAATTCAACAAAGTTATTGCACATATCAATTTCAAAAGGTTCAAAATGACCGCCGTGGCCATTCTAGTGTTAAAGAGATTTTATGACATTTTCCTCTCCTGCCTCTCTCTGGAACTGCATCGTTTTTTGTCGTTGTTGTTGTTTTGTCCTCTTCCTCTTCCTCTTCTCAATAAAGTACCTAAGTCCCGCCATTGTGAGATTGCCTGAGGGACCTGAGGAAGTGAATTCTCCATTCATTCCTCCATAGACGTTTCATCAAATCCTTATGAAAAGAGTTTTGATCGGACAAACCAAGCGGTTCAGCTATAATTCAGAATCACGGGGGACCATTTCACTGGGATAAATAAATAAATAATTGATTGGATTTATATAGCGCCTTTCAAGACACTCAAAGCGCTTCACGTATCAGGGGAGGGAACACAAACTCATCCACCACCCAAAAAAAAGATCATCATTGTTTGTTTTGGTCTGAATGAAATGTTCGATGGTCTCTCGTGGTTCTAAATATAGCCCAATTGCTTGGTTTGACCGAGTCAAACTCTTTTTTATAAGGATTTTACAAAACGTCTGGGAAATGAACGAGGAAATCCGATTTATTGTTCATTCTCTGCTTCTCTTTGAGGCGCCACTCCACTCTCTCTCTCTCTCTCTCTCTCTCTCTCTCTCTCTCTCTCTCTGGCTCTCTCTCTCTGTTTCTCTCGCTCTCATTCTTTAGGAATATTGTCAGCGGACATGTCAGCGCCTTGCTTTACTAAGCTTTATGGTGGTAAACAAGAGTGGTATCATGGCACCACTCGATATCAGTGGTCGTGTGTAGGGGCCATAAACACACACACACACACACACACACACACACACACACACACATCACACAAAACACACACTCTTCTTCCCCGCCCAGGCAAATCGATTCTAACATACTCTTGTCACACATCATTACACCATGCTATCATCCGCTGCTCTTTATGTGTCTGTGTCACTGACTGCGAGTGTGTGTGTGTGTGTGTGTGTGTGTGTGTGTGTGTGTGTGTGTGTGTGTGTGCATGCGCGTGTGTGTGTGTGTGTGTGTGTGTGTGTGCGCGTGTGCGGGCGCATGCATGGGTGTGTTATTGACCATGTTTGACTGTAAGCAGGACAGGTATACAAACTTAAAGCACACATACACACTAGCACAAAGTAACACACACACGCCAGCTGTCTCCCCGATCCCGATCGTTCTCGGAGACACGCTTACATCACATTTATAGGAAAGGAAAAGCAGACGAGCACCGCTAACTTCCCGACGGTCGTTATTGTTGTCTTGTCTGCATCTTCCATTAGCATGAGGCTTGAAGTTATTCCAGCATGGCATAATGTGCCAGTATACGTTCACAAGAAGACATAACATCAGTGAGATGAGACTAGCCCAGCCAGCAGCACACGCACACACACACACATACACACACACACACACACACACACACACACACACACACACACTCGCATGCACACACACACAGTCACACACATGCTCGCACACACACACACACACACACGCTCGCACACACACATGCTCGCACGCACACACACGCGCGCAGAATAACAGACAGGCTGCCTTCATGGACAGGTTGCTCAATGAGACATGAAATTAAAGATCAGAACAGAACGTCTGTGAAGAGGGTAAAAAACAGAGCTCATTCTAACCAACGTGTGGGAGAATGGGTATGAAACAGAAGTCTCCTGTCCTTGGTATCTAAGCGTGTGTGTGTGTGTGTGCGTGTGTGCATGTGTGTGTGTGTGTGTGTGTGCATGTGTGTGTGTACACACGCATGCACTGGCTAGTATACTGCCAACAGCTGATTTGTATAACAAGCTGAAGGGGCTATTGATCAGTTCTTCCTTATTTTCCCCCTCTCACTGTCTCTCTCACACACACACACACACACACACACACACACACACACACACACACACACACACACACACACACACACACACACACACACACACACACACACACACACACACACACACAGCACAGTCCTGGCTGATCCCTGTGCTGGTGTAACCTTGAAACCAGAGCTGTTTCCGATGGCTACAGGAAGTGGGTTGAGACAGGAGGGGAGGGGGGAGGGCAGAGGAGGGCAGGGGGTGAAGTCAGTGAAAGGCTGAATGTCTAAATATAAAAAGAAGAAGACATGAAACCTTTTGATTTTGTCCCTGGTGGACAGACAGGGAAGTGTTTGTCCCTGGTGGACAGACAGGGAAGTGTCCAAAACTAAATGCAGGAGAGAGATATAGCTTGTCGAAAATGTTGGGACAAAAAGGAGCAGTGGTGGAAATGGGATGAAAAAAGGTTTGTTTATAACCCTTTTTTCTGCCTACTGTACCATTTGAAATCATGAGATTCATGCTATAATTTCATTAATTATTTAATAATAATAATACATTACATTTACATAATTGGCACTGCTTTGGTTTGATGGTGCAAAATTACTCCTCAGATAAAACATGACCTGACATAAGCAGCATGAACGTGCTCTTTGTACACATATAGAATTGTGTGTGTGCGTGTGTGCAGGCGTGCGTGTGTGTGTGTGTGTGTGTGTGTGTGTGTGTGTGTGTGTGTGTGTGTGCGCGTGTGTGCGTCACTCATGCAGAGCAATGCTTATTTCCAAAGGAGTTTTGTTACGCTGGGGTCAGAGAGATTACCAAAGAGAGACCGAGTCCATCTGTCCCCAGCCCAAGGGATACACACACGTGACGCAACAACACACACACGCGCGCGCGCGCGCACACACACACACTGGCACTCTCTTTCTTTCACACACACACACACACACACACACACACACACACACACACACACACACACACACACACACACACACACACACACACACACACACACACACACACACACACACACACACACACACACACACACACACACACAAGTCTTGATCTTTTCTCTCCAGTGCCATCCTCCTCTCTATAAGACAGTGTATAAGGCCCATATTCTTTCTGCCTATTTAAAAGCATATGTGCCCCCGGGGGATCTGTGGTCCCTCAGCATCCTGGACAGGAGCTGCTAGTTAGACTGTACTGCACTTACATCCTACTACAGGATGCTGTGATGTGTTGACATCATAGTACAGGTAGGGCTTGGTATCGAGTTTCGATACTTACTTGGCACCGAAATGAAAGCATCGATCCTAAGGGGTATCAAAGCCTCCCTTGTCAATCAATACCAATTTTCGATACCAAAACAAAACAGCGTCATTGAGCCTATAAGCATGCAACATGCTTACACACCACGCTCTAATACGGCTGGTGATTGGCTGTCATGTAGAAGCATGCACGAAGTTACGCCCACTTTAGCCGGTGTGTGTTTGTTGTGAGCGGCATTGTTGTGAGGCAGGCAGCGTGCGGTGCGGAGACAGAAGTGGAACTAGCAAGCTAGTCTAACAAGCTATAGTCCTATCCTGGAGTACCATATGGCGAAGATGATGAAAAGCAGGGTTAAAATCATCAGTACACAGGTGTGTTAAGAGTGATCAGGGGCCAATCAGCGGACCAATCACTAGACAGCATACCAGACAATTATGCAATCAAGGATGACAGTGAATAAGCACCCAGAATAACCTGTACTCATACAAAAAACAACAACATAAGCAGTGCAATATCAAGCACAAAATATAGACCATGGCCAAAGTCAGGACAAAATTGCATAATTGTCTAGTGATTGGTCGGCTGATTGGCCCCTGATCACTCTTAACACACCTGTGTACTGATGATTTTAACCTACCCCTGATGAGGGCAGATGTACTGCCGACACGCGTTGGGTTTAGCCATTCTTAAATAAAGGCTTTTTAACTTGGAGACTGAGTGTCTTTGGTTTTTGTAGTAGGGCCCACTGCCCAGCTACTTTTCTTATTTTTCATGGACAAGAACCCCACCTCTGAATGAGCACCTCTCCACTTTGATCACACATTTCTAAGCCAAGCAGCGTTCCTTTTTTTTCTCTACTTTTCCATTCTCGCCTCAATTGGACTGTAAACAAGAATGGCGGCGCACGGAAGCGGAAGTCTTGGCACGGACATCCCCACTATATAGCAGAAACCCTGACATACAGTATCGGCCGTCTGTCCCAGAGTAATATTAGTCGTCAAACTGATCTCTGGGTTCCCAGATTGATCGATAGGGTATCGCCAGCATTTTTCCACGAGGCAGCATAAATCAACAGAACAACAGATCGCATTACCGGCGGAGTTTCGACGGACCTGACGGATCCACTCCTGGGAGGAAGATCCACTCCTGGGAGGAAGATCCACTCCTGGGAGGAAGGGCATTTGCCGATACCCGAGAAAATCGGACTCTTCTTCACAACCTCATGTTGGCAGGTGTGGTGAAGGCCAGGGCAGAGTTATGCCAAAGCCAAAAGGACAGTGCCATGGATGCCCTGTGTGGCCATAATGCCCCTTCTGAAATTAACTAGCCACACGGCCAGTGTTGGGGGTAATTCATGACAAAAGTAATATAGTACATGTAATATATTACTTTTAGCAGTAACTCAGTAATATAACGTATTACAATGGGATTTCAGTAATATTATACCAGTTACTTTGTCAAGTAACAAGTTGAGTTGCTTTTTTTTTTAAATCAAACTGGCTGTGTGACACAGTTTGGCATGCCTTGTTTTGAACTGGCAGTTGTGCCCTTAAAAGAAAGTTGTGATGTCCTAATTTAAAACTAGACATGCAACGCCGCAAAATAAACACAAACATCATCAGTAGCAGTAGTAGTCTGCATGGGGCATTTAGGGAACGGGACGGTAAATTGTGGCGTTTAGGAGACATCTCTAATTTGTAGCTAGAAAAAATAGCCTGCCTTATAACTTACGTTATCATTTGTTACTGGATGTGTAACTAACTTTGCACTCTGAGCGTTATACGAGCTATATCCAGTGTCGGGGGTAATCACGGGCGTAGTGGAGGGTAAATGCGAGTAAACGTAGTTTACCCACCTCTTTGAAATGAGGAGTTTACTCAAACTATTTTCAGATCACCTGTATCAATCAATGAGGGGAACCAAGGTGGGTAAACTACTCACCTTGGATAGTTTACCCACCTCTGTATTTACCACTACACCCCTGGGGGGGTAATGCATTACAAAGTAACCTGTTACTGTAATCACATGACATTTATTTGTCTGTAACGAGTAGTGTGTAAAGCTGTGTTCACACCGAGATATTTATTTTTCTCTCTGTCGCTTGATTCAACCCTTTGGAATCGCTCTGTCGCTCTGTTTAAATCGCTCGTCAACAGGCACAAGAATTGATGGACATCTGGGGGCTATAACGTTACGCAATGTCATGATATTTGTCCACTACGAGCCACCGTCATTGTTTACAAGCTAAAGCCTATCAGCGTGCTCCTAATGCAAGCTCCATACCGGTAGGACAGACTTCACTTCATGTCAGCTGTCAGCCTGTCAATGCGGTTTGTTGCCACACAATAAACCAGCGGTTTGTTCCAACTAGCCAGTGTGATCCTTGACTCACTCTCACACGGCAGCCAATCAGCGTTGAGCGGCGAGCGACTGATGCCAGCGTATTTTCGCTCGAGTTGGGATATTTCATCTCGAGCGACGAGCGTATTTTCTCCCTATCGCTCTGTCTCTGCCGCTCGGACGCCCAGCGATTTTTCTCCCAGGCGAATATACGCTCAATCGCTCGTTTGCATTGACTTTGTATGTAAACTCGACGCCAGCGAAAAACTTTAATAGGTCGGTGTGAACGCACCTTAAGGGCCTGTGTCCACCTAGCATCTTTTCCTCAGGTCCAGCATCTTTCTTCAGTTGTTTCCAATGAGGAGAGAGCGTATGCGAGCGCACACAGACGTCTAGACAAAGTGCGCAGCGCCCAGCGTCTATTTTCACAGCGCTCCAGCGTTTTTTTTGTGCGCCCGACTCCCAGCGCTTCCAGCTGAAAATAATTTAACTTTTCAGAAAGACGCTGGTGTCGGGTGCTCCTTTTCTGGCAACTAATCATATGGAGAAACTATCACAACAGAGACAGAAAGGCTCAATTGTGGGAGCAGATTGGCTAGACACTTAATATTTCTGGTGAGTGTTGTGCTTACTGCTTTTAATAACGTAGCGTACCTGTGTTGTTAGCTTGCTAGCGGTCAGCTATCAAGCTGAACTAACGTTAGTTTCAGACTGCTTCCTTGTATATTGTGCGCTGGGATCAGCGCTCCCCAGTGCACTCCCAGCGTTTAACAGTCGAAAAAAGACGCTAGGTGGACACAGGCCCTAAGGCACTAGGGTTCCTAAATCCAGTAATCACATTACAGTTACTAATCAAACACTTATGCTGCCACTTGCGTTACATACATTCTTCAATTATCTGCCGGATCGGGATTGAATCTGCATTTCGATTATCGAAAAAGCATCAAACGTGCGGCGCTTTCATGCAGGCGATTGTGCAACACAATTAGCTGACTGTAAAAAGACATCTTTTTGGTGTTAGAATGGATGGGCTG
>NC_139629.1:45433853-45443853 GCF_964638095.1 Poromitra crassiceps | reverse complement strand
TATTCTTATTACAGAAAGTGTTTGAAATCCATGCCCAAAATAGTCCTACATTCTGTCATTGTGTTACTCGGATGGAATTATAGTTAAACTAAATTACCCCCCCCCCCCCCCCCCCTTTTTGCTGGGGACCCCCTGGAACCCACTCAAGGACCCCCTGGGGGTCCCCGAACCCCCACTTTTGAGAACCACTGAATTAAATTAACGAGACACTGGTTGAGTTGGACAGGAGCACACTTTAAAAAACTCCAACTGCATATTTTGTCTGATTTTCCCAGCTTGATTATCGCCTTTTCTTTTGATAACTCAGGGACATATTAGCCTTCAATGCTGTTTTTTTTTTAACTTTAATATGAAATGGTGTGCAGAGAAAATAAGATGGACTACCGGTACTCATTAAATATGTTGTTGATTGTTGGAGACGGAACGATTTTGAAAAAGAAGGTGCATCACAAAAAACGTCAGACACCAGATGAACTGCATTGAGTGACTGCATTTGATCATATCGGGGTGGTACAAATATCGCTATTAATTCTTTCCTTTTGAGGAGGATGTTAGCCTGTGGTAGTTTTCTTCAAGTTATGTCTGTCTGAAACATCAGAGAATGCGCGGCGGTAGCGCTGCGTAAAAGAGCCGATCTACTTACACAGACGGAGGGATGCTCTGGTGCGAGCCTCCCCACCTCGGTGACCCCGGTGCTGAGAGTTGAGCAAAGTAGCAGCAGACACGCACACCACGCACTAGAAAAACACACAGCTCCTCCGGTGCACCTGCATCTTGGGGCGGGGGGGGGAGATAACCCTCCCTACGCGCACACTGCGAGCTTTGCTCTTGTTGCCACTGTAGATGATCTATTCTCCTGAGAGTCCAGAGGATGAAATGGGGGGAAACTTAGAGTAAATCCAAAGTCACTCAAGCTGACTGGCTAATAATAATAACGCATGGCAACATCTTTAGCTGTCCTCATCCCCTTGGCGTGATGCGCGTTTTGGCTCGGCGAGTTTTTATTCCAAAGTGTAGCGGTGCTCCCCGCTGATGACCGGACCGGAGCGCGGTACCACACACACGGCTCTGCTGCTGCCCGGCCGAAAGTCCAGCTCGACTCCTCCTGCGGCACGCAAAGTCCTCTGTGAGCCGCGGTGGTTCTAGCCTGCGTACAGTACAGTACCCGCAGAGAACAGAGAGGGTGCAGAGGGGACAAGAGCGACACTGGGGCTACATCAAAGAGTGGAGGTTTTTTAGGGGAACTGGGGAGATCCTAAAAACGATGTGGCGCACAACAAGAGCACGCCTACTCCTCTTGAGTGATGCGACGAGGCTGTTCTCTCTCTCTCTCTCTCTCTCTCTCTCTCTCTCTCTCTCTCTCTCTCTCTCTCTCTCTCTCTCTCTCTCTCTCTCTCTCTCTCTCTCTCTCTCTCTCTCTCTCTCTCTCTCTCTCTCTCTCTCTCTCTCTCTCTCAGGACATCATCTAACACTGAGGATAGGCTAGGATGCTGTTATTGTTGTCGAATTACGCCATACTTCTCTGACCTGCCCCATCCACCCAACACTAGGTGTCTCTCTCTCTCTCTCTCTCTCTCTCCCTCTCACTCTCTCTCCTCCTCTCTCTCTCTCTCCCCCTCCCTCTCTCTCTCCCCCTCCCAACCTCCCTCTCTTGGGGTATAATACAGAGCAATAATGGCTTTCATGTCAGATCAAGTCAGGCAGTGTGTGGCCAGTTCACTGAAGCAGGAAAAAGTGCAAAAGTGCGGACGAAAAACATAGACAGGGGATGTGTGACAGCCAGGGGATATGTGTGTGTGTGTGTGTGTGTGTGTGTGTGTGTGTGTGTGTGTGTGTGTGTGTGTGTGTGTGTGTGTGTGTGTTAATCAGCAACTATTTATCGACGATTGTTTAGATTATTTTTTAAGAAACAAATAATACCTCTTTCTTTAGTCTTCTATTATCTTTGTCCTGAACAACAGTTCAGGACAAAAGAAGACATTTGAGTGGACTTTGGGGAAAAAGTGACTGACATTTTATAGACCAAATGACTAATCGATTAGCCGAGAAAATAATATACAGATTCATCGATAATGAAGATAATCCTTATTTGCAGCCCTAGTGCGTGTGTGTGTGTGTGAGAGAAGAGAGAGAGTGAGCACAGAGCAGCGGGCAGAGGGAGGGACGGAGCAGATGATAAGTCAGTTACGCTGCATATTAAATGCACTTTGCAGCAACGATGTGGCGCTGACAGTGTGTGGGCATTATGGGCTATTGGCAGTGAAAGTGGATGAGAGCCCACAGGCTACGCACCCCATGTGACAGATCGCGTTTCACATAGAGCTCCAAGAAGCTCTACTGTATGCGTATAAGAAAGCACCGGAAAGGGATAAACACTGACTGAATAGCCTACAGAGAGGCAAAGTGAACGTCACTTCCTGCTTCAGCACTGTACCAGAGATTTTCTTCCGCAATTTATTTTCCCATAGACATTTCATAAAATGCCTATAAAAATAGTTTTACTGGTCAAACCAAACGGTTCAGCTATATTTAGAATCGGGAGAGACCATAGAACATTTCACTCAGAACAAAACTAAAAAACAACAACATTGAAAAAATATTTTCTTTAACCCGCATTTTTTTTTTAAGCGAAATCTTATGCGGTGGATTTTTAGACCCCAAGAAAGGTATCATTTTTCACACCAGACTAGTCCGGAAATATATGGCTAGACCGTCAGTGTGGGTAAACGTGCGTAAACTGTCCGTGCAAAATGACCCAGGTCAAGATCAGCAGGAGGCTATACTGCCCATTGTTTCCGATGGCCCTATGAAACCCCAATAGTCAGAAAAATGTCCACCATATTGGACCCAATGTCCAGTACGGCATCCAGGAGGTGGTTGGGTTGAGGCATGCGGTCGCTGAGCTTAGGGTTAGACTAGAGCAAGCTTACCTAAGCCACGGTTGTGGTGGACATAAGCATGGAGCTTCCGGACTATTGGGGTTTTCGGAATGGAATAACGGGCCGTCGGAAACAATCAGAGTTGAGAGTAACTTGCCAGCAGTTACTCTGTATAACTTCTGCTCAGCTTGGGGTGAAAGGTCAGTGCTTAAAGGACTATTCAAGTGATCAGACTTTTTGCTAATTATCTGAATTCCCATCACTCCAGATCACTTTTGACTGCTTTTTTTATATGACATAATATGTGCTATTTTTCCTTTGTCCTCGAGACCCAAACCCAGAACAAAAGGGAAGGGGAAGGCAGCTTCTGATCATTGCTGCTATAGACCCTTTTCACAGGGGCCATTTTGTGTCGAAAGGGCAGGGTAAACACAGGTGCAAGCAAAACATTAATGAGGGTTTTCAACTTCCATGATTGGAATTTGGAGAGTGGCCGTGGGCGGTCACTGTTGAGCTCTATAGAGTACCGCAGGAATGAGTGCGGAATACCTGGATTTGAGCACGTCTGGTTCCTACGTGTAAAAGTCAATGGGATTTTTGTACGGGGATTTTGGTTAAATGCTTGAAATAAGGTCTGTGGTTAACAAAAGTTTATGAAACAAACAGTGAACTTTGTGTTCAGCAAGATCATCTTCACAAATGAGGACCACTTTTATCATTGACTTTTACACATAAAGAACTAGGAAGTGCAGGGACTTCTGGGTAAGCTTACAAAAATACGTCATCCCTGCGCTAATAAACACAGGTGGAAAAGTAGGCTACTGAAGTCTCCTCTAGCCTATGAAGCTACTCTTTCTTTGTTAACATTTTTTACTATTAAAAGTACTGGTGTAAAAATCTAGCATCCCTAAATAAAGCCACATTATTCTGTGCTAACTTACCTACATGCTAGTTGGCTAGCACTGCAGCCATAGACGAAAGCACAGCAATTTGTAAGAATTAACCTAATTTCTACTCTCTTATCGGCACACCAATGGAATAATGGGTTGTCCAGCCATGCACACAACCATTCAAACATTGTGCAGTCCAATATCCAACTCCTACCTCCTCCTCTTCCTCCTCCTCCTTCTTCTTCTTCTTCTATGAATTTGATTGGCGGTTGGCAACCAGCTTAGAGGTGCCTTACCGCTTACCGCCACCTACCGGACTGGAGTGTGGAACATTAGATTTGGACAGAAAATATAAAAAGAAAAGAAAAGAAAAGAAAAAGGTATCTAAATCCTATCGACTAACCCAGTTTCTTTCAAATACTTTATTAACTGATTGTATATTCCTCTTACTGCTTTTCCTAGTAATGTCCCTACAGTGAAGTTTAGCTTAGCTTTCTGTAATGCTGATTTCAGTACCTTCCTCTCCTCCTCATAACTCTCACATTCCAGCAACACATGCTGAACAGTTTCCCGATTGTTACAACTTGCACACTTGCCAGTTGGGTGTTTTCCTATTTTATTAAGTGTACTATGCAATCCAGTGTGTCCTATTCTGAGACGAGTCATGACTGTCTCTTCAATTCCGGTTCCTGCCCAGCCTACTTCCTACACCAACCTTCTTCTGAATATTATACAGATGCCTACCTGTTTCATTTACATCCCAGTGCTCTTGCCATACTTTCTGCATATATATTTTAATAATTGACTTGCCCTCCGCTTTACTTATTGGAACATCCATATCTATTGTTTTCAACTTAAGTGATTGCTTTGCTAATATATCCACATCCTCATTTCCCTCTACCCCTACATGGGCAGGAACCCAAACAAACCCAACAGTCATATCCCTTTTATACAGTTCATATATAAGATTATGAATCACAAAAACAATATATTGTCTACATGACTTCAAAGAACTAATACTGGCAAGTGCTGCCCAGCTGTCAGAGGCAATTACTGCATTGTTTTTCCTATTGTCTACCAACCATTGCAAAGCTGTTAAAATAGCTATGAGCTCCACTGTGTATACTGACAAATCTTATGAACCATCTGTAAATAACATCAACTTGTCTATAAAGTGATGATCAATGTAACTTTGTGCAAACCTACCTCCTTCTTCTTCTTCTTCTTCTTCTTCTTCTTCTTCTTTTGAGTTTTATGGCGGTTGGCAAACATTTAGTGCATTACCGCCACCTACTGTCCAACTCCTACGTGTAGCTACCTGTAGCTAGTTAGCACAGAAAAACAGACTCCTCCAGGCAGGGGGTAGCCTCAACGCGAGACTCGAAGTCGGAAGGAAGAATGACTCGCGTTGAGGCTAGTCAATTGGTAATTCATGAACTGGAAAGGGTCTAACCTTTTGGTACCCTTCAAAACAAATACAGCTAGCAGCAGCAGCCAGGTAGCTGAATTGTAAACACCTGTGAGTCTTGTTTGTGTCTGTGCAGCCAAGTATATGCCAGAGTAGCTGTGAACTTTTCTGTCCTCATATGATACAACTCTCTAAAAAGAGCATGAGATATAGTTACGTATGACTCAAATGTAGCCAGGTGGTCAAATCCATTTAGTCGCTACCAGGCAGGCAAAGTTTCCTGGACGATTAATAATACTATTCTAAAGTTACGACGTGAGCACAAAGTATATGAAAGGGATTCGCTCTCTTAGTTACGGTTGTCCGCCACTAGAGGGCGTGCTTGAAACAGTTTTTTCTCTCTCACTGAGCCCAGTGCATTGTGGTCCTTCTTACTGTTGGGCGATAGTGGTTAGGCGATAGAGAGATGACTGACTAGAAATGGGAGTTTGACCACTGTAGCCTGTAGGCAATCTACCATTAAAGGTGTTGCCTATCTATGTTTTAGGCTGACAGTTTCGGCGACACTTTGTTAACAGTTCCAGCTAAAATTGAGGGACCGAAAGCAGCTAGCAAGGTATGTAAACACATGTACAGCTACTTTGGATTATGTCGTGAAAATGGTGTTTTTGTTCAATTGCACAAATGTTGATGTACGCTATTTCATTGAACGAACCGTGAAAGAATTGTAATTTTATTTCATTTCATCCAGACTGAATTGTGAATTTAATGCACTCATCGTCCAGAAATCCGACCTGGGAGCTGTATAAAAGAACTGATGTGAGTTTGCTATACTGTAGCAGTAGCTGTGTCTAAAGCAGGGGCAATTTAGGATGAGACTTACTTAGAAAAAAAATAGCCATGAGCTTCTTCCCCAGTATTTATATTATTTATTTAACATTATTTAATCATGTTAAATTTGACCTTGTGTCTGTCAATAAAGTGATGATGATGATGATGAATGTTATATTGTTAAATACTGTAGATATTGAGTTAGCTATATACATGAGTGGGATTTTATTTATGCATTAAAAAAATGAACATTTGGATTTTGGACAAGCTACTTATTGATGGCCCGAGATCTACAGGTAGATCACGATCTACGTACCTGTATCGGGCATCCCTGACCTATAGTCGGTTAGTATTTTAGTGGTTAAAATCCAGGAGATTTGAATGGTCATGCAGTTGTTTCTCAAAAGCAACAACGGATTGCTGGAATGAAGGGAAATAAATTCAAGTTTTAGTAGACAAACATTGGCGTTAATGGGAAGTCTCCTTATCTCGGGCATTCTCTTTCTTTCCAGTCACCTTGTTTCTACCTGTGTGGTGCTGATGTTCGGCCAGTCCACACGGCGTGGAGAATGGATTGTCAGCCAAGTCACGGTAGCAATTCCTCATCATCTCCCTGCAGGTAAAGAGGAGTCATACTGTGAAAGTATATTTCAGACAGCGACTTGTCTCAGGAAAAAAAAGACAAAAAAAATCGACTATATGATATGTCAGATTGAGTTTTCTTTATTGAATGGGATTTTTCTTTTTAATCTGCAAGGCAAAAGTCTCCCTCCAGAATTCCTGTGTGTAGCGTATTTGTGTACAGGGATCTCACAGAGCAAAGCGGGGCCATTTAACGTGACAGCACTGTCTGGTAACAGCAACACAGTGGAGCGATGAGCAGGTAAAACCAGCGCAAAGGGAGAACCTGGGATAAAGGGGAGAAAAACGGTTGTATGCTCTGCATTTGATGGAAGCCTTCAGTGTATTCAATGTGACTCTGGCATATAATATTCATAACCCTATGTAATGATATCAGGACCCATACAGATAGAGCTAGTTTGGAGAGAGCTATGGGTAGGGGGGATACAGCAAGAGTAGAGAATCTGTAAATGAGAGAGAGAGCAAGGCCTAGGAATATTTAGAAAGAGGACAGAAGCAGCGAAATGCATTGAATTAACGGTTAGATCAGGGGTGGGCAATTATTTTTCCTGGGGGGGCCACATGAGCGAATGAAATTATAGAAAAACATAGTGTGCACTTATTCAGAAAGAAGCACACTCATGACACACAAGTATTTAAAAATAAAATCCAATTTGGTCATCTCATTAGATTTTTCTAGCTTCATAAGTAAAATGGTGTGGTTTGTCTTAGACCCCCCCGGGCCAGGCAGAACCATCATGAGCGCCGCTGCATCTGGCCCGCGGGCCGCATAATGCCCGGGCCATTGTCCATATCACAATTAAACAATACTGTACATGGCAGTAACACCCCCCCCCCCTTTCTTTTCTTCTTTTTTAAATCAAAATCCCATTACTTTTACTTCCTGGAAAAGGCACCCTGTGGGCAGTAGGCCCAATGCTTTATTTATTCATTTAGAATAATTTATTCATTTAGAAGAATACAAAAATTGTCACAGTCAAGATTCCCTTTCTCAGTTATATGTCCCACCCCAACATCATGTTTCAACTGGAAACAAACAGGATTAGAAGAAGCAAGACACCATCAAAATGCTCTTTCCTAAAGCAACATCAGTATCAAAACATTATTTGATGAAAAAAACAAAACGTAGAATTGTTTTAAATCTGAGAGTTGTGCACTCTCTCGTCTCTTACTTGCAGGAAGTGTATTATACAAAATGTGCAGGAGGACTATGACCAGCGTGAGAACATCAATATGGCTACCTTTCAATTTGTGTTGTCCCTCTATTGACCTGAAGGCTACCAGCTATTCTGTATCTCTAGCAGCTCATTAGCATCAAGGTCAATTCTGCATATCATTAGAGAAAAGCGGATCAGAGGAGAGAGGAAGCTCAGGAAGGGGGATTGGCTTGATTGAACTTGAGTTTTACTTGCACTATGTGATTTTTTCCCCCCTCCACATCACAAACATGCAGGTTTTCCATGCTGCCAAATCTATTCATTTAGCCATTCATTTGACAGTATATGACCTGTTGTAAACCTGTTAAGCCGGGCGTACACTCTATGAATCGAGCCCGTTTCTGACCCGATTTGTGAGCCTGCACGACTCATTTTAGAGTCGGGGCTGAATTTGAGCTTTTTGTTGGGCGCGTTGTTTTCTGTGCAGCGTACGGAGAGGAACGAAGAGCGATCAACTGCTCCTGACAGGCCGCCGGGCGCTCGGACGAATTTCGGACATGTCAGAAGAACTTTTGGTCGGCCGTCGTCAGGCTCTCGCGCAGTTGAAGCAGATCCACGAGACGATTCCCCGCTCAGTGCCTATTAATGCTTTTTGCCTGCCCGCTACGCCTGATCGTAGATGCGCCCGACAGGTTGGTCAAGCTGTGGCAACAGCGTGCCTCTTTCATGTGTCAGGAAGGGAATTCAAAATACAACTTAGAGGGCAAAGCCCCCCCCACAAGCACCCCATGGCGCCAGGCCCGCCAGTAGCTAGGCCAAACCTGCCGGCTGTTTGCCACTGTAGGCTGTGGTAAATTATGTGGAGATGCTTATATTTTATCATTTGAGCGAGTCACTGTTTGGCTGAAGCCAGTGTTTTCTGGCCAGTCTGCTTTGTGTTTTGTACTAGAAGCTCGGAGCTGGGAGGGCTGATCTTATCCAGATCGACAGTGATCTCAATCCCATTAAAGCCTTGGAATCTCCGAGCGCACCATAAATAATTCTTCGTTCCCGGGCCCAGAGCTTCACCTTGCTCCAGAAATACCTCCCTTAATTCAATGATGAGGTACCAAGATTTGTATCCTCTTATCGGCGCTGGTGGAGAAACGGTATGGCTGTATTTGACGTGAACACAGCAGCCTGTGGAATATATGCATGCTTATGGATCAAAATATCCCCTGCAATGAACATTTGTAGCTTTAGGAATGCAGGATAAAGTGCGGCAGGCTTGCCAAGGTGAGCAGCAGGGGGCAGCGGTCTGCCCGGCACCGTGCCTCCACAGTTAAATCGCTGGGCTAAGCGAGTCTAACTGTGGTTAGTCCTTCAATGGGATGCCTGGTGCTGGAAGTGGTGTTAAGAGGACCAATAGGAGGTGCTCTTTCTTCTGGTCTCATGATTACTCTCAATGCCCCCCAGGGCAGAGACAGGGACCAGGGACTCTGTCTTGTGAGTGAGTGAGCACGGTCCTTCAGATGAGATGTTAAAACCGAGGTCCTCATTGGTCATTGAAGATCTCATTGTCACTCTTCTTCGCAAGAGTAGGGGTGTAACTCCTTTGCCCACACAGGCCCTGCTTCCATCATGGCCACCTAATCATCCCTAATATCTAATTGGCACTTTCAGTCCTCTTATTCTCCACTGTGATGATAGCTGATGATGTGCTGAGCGTTCTGCTGCAGACTGGCTGCTCCTGCATCACCCGAGTGGGGTGCTCCACTCAGGTGGAGGAGGACGAGGAAGTTGATGAGGATGAGGGAACCGGTGTCGGCAGATGAGAGGAGATCGTTGAGAACCTTGAGGAGTGCAGTTTCTGTACTGTGGACTGGGCGGAATCCAGACTGGAGGGGTTCAAATAGGTTATTGGAGTGCAGGTGGGTTTGGAGTTGAGTGGCAACGAGGCGTTCCAGGGTTCTTGAGAGGAAGGGGAGATTGGAGATTGGCCGGTAGCGGTTGAGGCAGGATGGATTGAGACATTTTTTTTTTTTTTAGGGGGTTGGAGCGACAGTGGCAGTTTTGAAAGCAGCGGGGACAGTGCCATGGGACAGAGAGGAGTTGAAGAAATGTGTGATGTAGGCCGGGGGCGGAGGACAGGAAGGCATGTCTTCAGCAGGGGGGTGGGGAGGGGGTTGAGGGAGCAGGTTGTGGGTTTTGGAT
>NC_139629.1:45391353-45428853 GCF_964638095.1 Poromitra crassiceps | reverse complement strand
CCGTCCGTCATAGTTTACACTTTACACTCTATCTACACACACACACACACACACACACACACACACTCTTAAACAGACAGTAATACTAAAAGCACTATGAAAACATGCATAATTAAAGGCCGCCTAATAATAGCAGCAGGGGAGAAGGGGAGTACAGAAACAAGAGATGAGGAAGAGAGGAGAGAAAGGGTGATGTGAGTGCATGCATGGCCGTAACCTATTCTATATTACGGGAGTATATGTGCATATACAGTACAGTTCTCATCAATACAAACACATTTCAACAACAACACATACTACAACATACCATATTGGTCCGAATATAAGGCCTTTTTCAAGGCTCATTTTTGGATGTTTTTTTTTAATAAAGAAAACAACAAAACGAATTGAATAAGGTAACATGGTATGCTGTTTTAAACTGTCTCTCTTAAATACAATCATATTTTCACTCTCTTTTAGATGAAACTGTCACAGTTAAAAGTCAAAACTTAAGCGTCAGGATTATGCTGATGTTTCCATGGTTACCATGCATAGATCTGTGGCTGGCGTTTACTTTGCGGAGTGCTTTAGTAACCGAGTCTATCTCGGTAAACGCTATAAGTGCTGGAGTACGTATGCATGCTGCCTGCAGCAAGGTAAATACACCGTCCATTTTCTCATTGTCTCTATGATATAATAAGGATATGAGCCGCCGCGTGGCAGAAAATAAGCTACTTACAGAACGTAAATGCACGCATTACCCATGCCCCTACTTCCTCTGTTCCAGGCCGATGCTCGGCGCGTTCTAGAGTTGTAGTAAATGGTAAATGGCCTGCATTTATATAGCGCTTTTATCCAAAGCGCTTTACAATCACTAGGTACATTCACCCATTCATACACCGATGGCGGCAGGCTGCCACGCAGGGTGCTGGCACACCAACGGGAGCAATTTGGGGTTCAGTATCTTGCCCAAGGACACTTCGACATGCAGACTGGAAGAGCTGGGAATCGAACCACCGACCTCTTTTATCCAAAGCGATTAGTGGACGACCCGCTCTACCTCCTGAGCTACAGCCGCCCCCATTGTAGTGGCTGGATTTCAGAAATTCCTTTTCAGAGGGAGTTCTGAAGCATAAATAAAGCTGGAGTGGACATAAGGTCCAGGTTGTACAAAAAAAAAAACAGAATTCTCCTTTAAGTAAAGTGACAGCACTATATGAGGAATCGGCGTGATGTCACGACACCGCAAAACACCCGGAAACCGCAGAAGTGAACTAGTATGAGTTGTGCCAA
Source organism: Poromitra crassiceps (assembly GCF_964638095.1). Classification (NCBI taxonomy): domain Eukaryota; kingdom Metazoa; phylum Chordata; class Actinopteri; order Beryciformes; family Melamphaidae; genus Poromitra; species Poromitra crassiceps. Next base: position 45,427,581 of record NC_139629.1, on the reverse strand, counting down.
ACAAACGTTAATATCTCAAAAACGACATGATATCGCTTATATTTTGAGATTTTGAGTGAGAAAAGAAGTACCGTAGCTCAAGAGTCTGATGTATAATATATGCATGGTGTGTTAAAGTTGTGTGAACTGTTAAAAATGTAAGCAACACAGCCGGGGCTAGAGTGAGACACTCAAGGCTGGCTCCATAGGGTCCCATTGCCATTTCCACCCAGTGACACCGTTTGTTTACTAAAATTCTGCTCGGCTGATCCCTCATATAGGGTTATTAATTGTATGATACTATAACACAGTTATGAGGTCTTTTATGAGCAGTATTTGCTGGTGCCACCATGCCAAAGTGACAACAGTGTTTGAAAGAAGAATATTTTGTGTCTTACACTTTACTGCAGCCAGCAAATACTGATCATAAATCCTCATAATTGTGTTATACTGTAGTATCATACAATTACTAATAACCTTATAGTGCTTACACTTAAAGCTCACAAAGTCATGCTATAGTGTATTATTGATGTTTAGTATAATACATTATTTGTTATAAGTTGTCATGCATGATTATACACATTCATAAATAGTTATAACGTATTATAAATGCATTATAATGTCTTATGAATGTGCTCATAATAATGCATTATAGACATGACCTTCACAGAAAGTGTTACCAAAAGAAAAAATCCATAAACTCAAATTGTTTGAAAGTCTTAACTCGTGTAGAAAGTTCACGTCAATTTTCTTTGCTATCTTCGAACGTACTGGGAGAAATGACTCGGGCAGCCGTCTGATTGCCTGAAAGAAAATGACTTGCCGGAGAAGTGGGTTCATTATGTGGAAAACTAACAGGCGGCCGGCGAGGACGCCGTCGATGATAGTTGCATTATTTTGCGCAGCAGATTAGAAACGGCTCCGAAGAGTTCTACATTCACAACATGCTCACGATTGTTTTTGCCCAAAGCGTCTCTCATTCCATTTTACATTCCCCCAGCCTCTTCAATTAAACGAAAAAACACCTTGCTGTTACAAGTCCACCCCTCTCTCTCTCTCTCTCTGTCTTTCCTTTATTCCCCCCCCCCTCCCTCCCTCCCCTCATCAGCTTATTTCAGATATGCAATCTCCTTTTTATCTTTTGCTGGTGTCTCGTTGGCCGTGCCTCGGTGCACCTTATTAAAATTTATATTTTCAAATCACTCTTCAAAGGCGAGCTGTGTTTGCCTGGAGAAGCACAGCCCCGCACGTTACAGGAAATTACAGGGAGAGCGAGTAGCACCGGATAGCCCTGCCCTCTTTCTTGTCTTCTGCCTCCTCTGCATTGGATCAGCCATGTGGTGCTACGCGGCTGCATGTCAGCCGGGTGACAAAACACCATACTGCTTTCAGTCATTACATTACTGTGCAGTTTCTCCAAGCTGGAAGTATAAGCAGCAACCTGGCATGACCCTCCAGTTCTTTTCTACCTAGCAAATATCCATCTCTATCATACTGAACCCCTGCCCCAAACTCAAAATCAAGACTAACACAATTATTCACAAAACCAAGCATAAGTTATACTGACTGATGGAGGCCTACTGTCTGTGGACTAACTTTTTTTCTTTTTTTAACTGTCTTGTCAAGTATTTATAACTTGACTCATTTAGCCACTTGCTTTTTAGCCATCATTCAATCGATCTATCGATCTATTGATCTATCTATCTATCTATCTATCTATCTATCTATCTATCTATCTATCTATCTATCTATCTATCTATCTCTCTCTCTCTCTCTTGGGATGCACCGATCCACATTTTTTCACTTCCGATCCGATTCCGATACCTGAATTTGGACATCTGCCGATACCGATATTATGCCGATACCAATATTTTTCTTGAATATAGGCAAAGATTTGGCCAATTAAAGATCCGATCCGAACCGTGAATTAGTGCCAATATTGGCACCCGATACCGATATTGGATTGGATCGGGCCCCATCCCTACTATCTCCATCTAATTTCACCCGCAGATTGTTTATTTAAGTCCTATAGCTGAGGCAGGGTTGTTGATAACCAATTCATTTGTAATGGCAACGTGGCCAGGCTAAAAGGAGGTCATTCAGCTGATGGTGGTTCAGGAATATAGACTCAGAGGCTGTGATTGGCTCGTCTGTGATGTTCAATTAACAGTGGACTCACTAAACCCAAACCCTAACGTACATCAAAGTGCCCCATTGGGGCCAAATCAATGATTGACAGTGCAGAATCATCCCAGCCAACGAAAGAGAGCTGAAGAATATGATCTCAAACTATTTGCCAATGCTGACTCAACAGACCGCCGCGCAGAGGAGGAGCAGAAGAAGAGAAATGGGAGGTATGAGGTATGTCGAGGAGGAGAGAAACCGAAAGAGGGGAGAGAGAGCGCAGTTAGATTCTCCTGCCAAATTCCTCTCCCATCATTAACGAGCAGCATGCTGTCATCCAAGCCAGAAGCGCAAGACTGATTCCTGTGAATGGTCCAACTTTGCAGAACAGTTCAAAAAGGCACGCACATCCAAAAACAACAACAACGACGATGAAACTAGCTTCTGGAAGGAGGTGCAAGTAGAACTGGAAAAAATAAGAGTCTGCACACTAGAAATAGCTCCCATGAAAGATGTATTGCTAGCCTATCGGCATGTGTAACGTTTCGGGGCGCACACGCCCTTCCTCAGACAAACGGTCCAACTTCACTCACACTAGTCCTCCGCGTCCTTCCCGTCTCCCTGTGCTCCCAGAAAGCAAAGCAGCTTAGACAGTGGGTCCCCACCGCCACAGTTTGGCTGCAACAAAAGCCTGGTGTGGAATACCCTCCGGGCACGGCGCTTTCTGCCTGCCAGCTTTACATATAAAACAGGCAGGCCCTATCTTTCTCTGCACAGACTGCTGCTGCGGCCGCAAAGTCCGAATCCGCGGCTTTGAGCACTCAGAGGATCGTCACTCTGGAGTTTCTGTGCGGGGAGATTAACAACAAACACCACGCGCACGCACGCGGCCGCTCTCTCTCTCTGCATGTCTCAGTGAAGGAGGGGAATGGATGGATGATGTATCACTGAGGGAAGTTTAGCTGGCATGAAAGTCTCCTCTGTCTTCTTCTGATGCTCCTCGCAGAGTCCTTGGCCCCGCTGCCTCGACACTGTTGATGAGTTTTCTTTCTTCTTCGCTGACTTGTTTTTTAGGCACAGTTGCAGCTTTTAGTGTTGTGATGTTGCTAAGCCACCACCGGGCGCTGTCCGTGGTGCTGAATATCTGTGGTAAAACTATTCTCAGGGCTCCCTGTCTCCTATTAGAACAAATCACAGCATTTTGAATTGTACCTTTACTTGTGGCGTGTATATACTGCACCAGGCGACGTAGGTGCACACCTTTTATGTGCAATCGTCCTTCATTTATTAGGAGTTGCAACATAGCAGCAAAGACTGAAACGTTGACACAAGCAAACACTGACATCTAGAGGGCATTCTGAGAGGTTACACATTTCAAGTACAGACAAAAGCAAAGTTAAGAGACGAGCCTTTCACCACAACTTTGTATCAGACCTTTGCAAAATACACGACAGGGCTCTCAGCTACTGACTAACTTGTTGAGCGCTTCAACTTGTGTTTGAAAAGCTTTTGGTTAAGAAGGTTACAAAAGAACTGAGTAGCCTACAACAGAAAGTAAGACTTTTTTGAAAGGTCTCTGTGTCAACATTTAATGAAGGCTTGTGGTGATTCATTCATATATACTTAGACCTACATAAACTAAATATGAAAACAAACATTGAAAGGGATACCTCGTAACATATTTTCATTGGTAGTGTAGATTCTGCCATTAGCAAGTTATTAAACAGTTTATATACTATAATTTACAAATCTACTTTCTTATTTATTGAGCAGTAGCTATTTAATAAAATAAAGTAAATCTAATCTCTATTTATTGTTTAAAATCAAGGGGGAAATGCTATTCTGCTGTTTCAAGGGGGAAAACCCTGCTCTGGGGAGGGGAAGACATGCTGTCTCACTTTGATGAAGATCTTCCACCATCGGCATTCAAAACGCATACCAAGACAACATCATATCTCCAATAATTACCATCACAGTTAGCATGAGAAAGATATGGAAAGTGAATTTGATCAATATTCCTGCATTTGTATGCGTATGAAGATGTAAACGTCTTTCTCTGCTCACGACAGAAGGCCAGAAGTTTGTCTGTTGGTGTTTTACAGAGGAGAATACGCGGCGCAGTACATCAGCCTTTTTCTTTGATCGTGTATTCCTGCATGTCAACCTACATCATGCTGTGGTGACGGCTATGCTATGGTTTGCCCGCCTAAGCATTATGTCCTCTTCCTCACCACTACCCGGCGCTGACTCTGCATTATAGCATCACACACACACACACACACACACACACACACACACACACACACACACACACACACACACACACACACACACACACAATGAAGTTATGGGTCGATTGTGAATTCTGTGTGCTTGTACCGTCAGTGTTTTCAGATCATTTCTTATTTTGTAAAGTTTAGCATAAAGGTTTTCTTGTGGAAAATCATGCGTGGTTTTGCTCTAAGTGTGAAGAAATTATAATTATTCTTCTCTTGAAAGATTGATTGAAACTATGCTACTTCACAGAGTGGCTTTTAATCTGTACGCTGTCTAATGAAAAAAAAATAGATTGCTTATTAAATATTTTAGCGAGCCTATGAATAAGATGAAGATTGCTTTATCGTACAACAAAATGTATCATCTGCTTTTAACCCATCGCTATTCACTAGCATAGGAGAACATGCAAACTCCACACAGAAAGGACCTGGGACAGACCCAAGGACCTTCTCTCTGTGTGACGACCCTCCCACTCTCCTGGCCCCTGTCTTGCCTGGAGGAGGAGCCTGGTTGGGGTCATTAGGCTGATTGGGTGCACCTGGGCCCGGTGTGCTCCTTTCTTTGCTTTAAGAAAACCTTCAGACCATCCCCCCTCACCAGTGCACCTTTTGTTCTGTTTGTTTAAAGTAATTTGTGTTGTCTAGTTGTAGTTTCAGTTAATAAATTAATACATTTGTCTAGGCAGGTTATGATTCTCGCTTCATTCAATCTTTATTTAAACTAGAAAACTCATTGAGGACGAAGGTGCGTGCGAGAGGTCCCGGGTTCAGATAATGGACGAGCCGCCTGCTACAACCCAGCTCAAGGAAGTAACAAAAGGTGGGAATCACACACCAAAGCAAAAGTTAAAACAATAATTGATTAGCTAACAACTAGACAACACAAACCAGTCCCTCCAGCAAATTTCTCAGCAAAAATGGCAAAACAGGTTCCGCAACTTGCAATTGACCAGTTCCCGCAATCTTTTTAAAGATAATTTTTTTAAAGATAACTTTTTGCGCATTTTTGCCTTTATTTGATAGGGCAGTAGGCAGACAGGAAAGGTAGGGAGAGAGGGAGGGGATGACATCCGGCAAAGGACCTTGGGTCGGATTCGAACCCGCATTGGCCGCTCGAGGGACCGAGCCTCTATCGTACGCGTGCTACCAGGTGAGCCACCAGGATGCACAGTGCCGCAATTTTACTGCAAAAATAAATAAATAAAATAAATTGCAAATTGCAGACTACATTAAACAGAAGAACAGAACAAAAGGTGCATCAGTGAGGAGGGAGAGAGACAGAATGGTCTGAAGGCAGGTGCACCCAATCGGGGACTACAGATGCAAATTAGCTCTTAGCTATTTCTGGTGCAATATATTTATTGTGTACTGTCCCTGCTCAAATAAAAAATATAGATAAAGATAAAGATCAGCCTAACAACCCCGGCAACCAGGCTCCTACAAAGCAAAGCCAGGAGAGTGAGAGGGTCGTTGCTACCCACTGAGCCACCATGCCAACTATGTTAAATATAGAAGCAGAGACAGATGATGTGAGCATTCGCCTGTCTAAAAGGCAGGAAGTAACACTGGTGCAAGCAAAAGATTAATGAGGGTTTCCAACTTCCAATCCATGAGTTGATCCAATGCCGGGGCCCTTGTTGCCGTCTTGCTTGCACCTGTGTTACTTCCTGCCTTTTAGACACAAAATGGGTGAATTGGGTGGGAAGTGAAAAAGGCTAATGCAGGTACAAAATTCTTTACATCTTCTTGAAATGCTTGTTAGCAGAGTAGGCTAGATACTACATAACAGTATTTTTCAGAAGTAAGAGTAAACACGACAACATAATATCATACGACAACATAATATCGTAAAAACCTCTCAAACTCTGACATCATTCTGTCTATGTCAGGGTGCTAGTGTTCTTTAACTGCAGTGACTATCACTGAGTGCTATTACTGAACTCTGGTGGACACACCATGTACATGCATGCTTAATGAATGCATAATGCAGGCAACCAAAATACACGTGTGTTGATTGAAGCCAATGGCCAGTCCATGTTCAGTTTTACACATCCTTATTACATTTCAACTCCTTTAATTCTATATAGCTGCCTGTCTAATTCTCAAGTGCATCACTGCCTTTTCAGATCCTATTCAGATCTGATCAGTGTTTTGGATAGTGATGACACACAACAGCCTGAAATGTCCTGGGCCTTGGCCTTGGCACATCAACACACAACTGGGAAATACTGAAGTTGTAGAGAGAAGTCACTCTAATACATGCACATCTCAAGATCTTCCAACACAGTGAAACACTATAACACAGAGGGAGGGAGTCATTCAGAATCAGCTCCTTCCCCATTTCCACCTTGCTTTCAGGTCCTCTGAAGGTGTTGCCTCTGAAGGTGTCTATGGTCCATGGTCTAAATTAGAAAACAAGTTTAAATGTTCTCTAATGAAAACAATTGATCCTCTAATACTTCCTCTCATACCCTTCAAATTAGTGTAAATGTGACATGAGTACATTAAATAGATGTGAGGTATTAAGCGTTTGCACAGATTTGCAGCTTGTATCATTCAATAGCAATAGCATGTTATCTTTTCTTAAATAGCTTTTTGGTTTTGTGTCGAAAAGACAGGAAGCAGAGGACTTCACGGGTCCAAAATGACAGACCCGGACCCGAATGGATCCAGTAGATTTGTGCCCGGACCCGAATGGACCCGTCTATTATTAGAAAGCTGAGACCTGGACCCAGACAGACCGGATAAATGTCGGACCCCGGACAGACCCGTTAAATGTCGGACCCGACCCAGACCCAAAGTCACTTCTTTTGAACGGACCCGAGACCCGGCCAGAAGACCTGTAGTAGGTTCAAGTGCAAATTTTTCTGATAAGTTTGTTTTTCATTAGTTATTTGACAATGTACAAAGGGGTGATTGACAGTTGTGAAAGCCACTCACCGGGTCCAGTCAGGACCCGGCATTTCACTGTTAGAGGCCCGAGGCCCGTGGCAAATAGACCCGGACCCAGAATGGACCCGAGACCCGGCCGGGTCCGGGTCGGGTATTCGGGGGTTCGGGCATACCCGAAGACCTCTAGCAGGAAGTAAAACAAAGAAGATGCAGTTTGCTGTTCCCCTGCTGCAGGGAAACAATTTAATTCAGTGCAAATTTTTATATTGTATTACTTTCTGCATTTTAGACACAAAATGGCTGCTTTGGGTGTATTGTGAAATAGGCTAAGGATTGACTACATGAAGGACGGTGTGTGACTTCACTGGACAGGTGCCGACAGGTAAAATGCCCCAGTGAGGGATACTGCTGACATGTTAGGTCAGAAAGAGGTGGTTGGGGCAGTGGGCACTGGGATGGAGATTTTGGGGTTAAGTAACAATTGACAACATGATCAAAGGTTTGGGAAATGCATGATAAAAAAAAGAAAGAAAGAAAATGAAGTAGAAAATAGCATTGGTAGCAGTTTGATTACAATTCAGTCAAGATGTAAGTCATTAATAGTTACCATATCAAACTCAACCAAAAAGCATGTCTCATAAACACACACCACTTTCTCTCAATACCATTTATTGTTCAATCTACATCAGTTGGTCCGTGGACAAACCGCCTCTCCACTCGTTCCATCGTTTGCAGGATACATTTATGACCAAAGAACACATTTCACACTGCTACAGATTGACAGAACTGCCATATCGAATGTTAAGATATCTATTTACTGTCATGCTGTGTTTTTATCAGTGGTAATGACTCGACTGATGCTGTTAACTGCTGCTAGTGTGGTTTTCTGTAATAATAACGGCCTCTATATGATCCAGTCGGCGGACGGCATTCCGTAGTATCGTCCCTCTATGGTAGGAGTTTTTGTACTGTCATTTACAGTTAGATGGAAGTGGACCGTACATTGGTCTGGCCCAGCTCAAAACAAAGAAGACGGACAGTGTAATATGTTCATATTTTTTGTAGAAAAACTCATACGCATCGATACGTTCACCAATCCTCATAGTAGCACAATGTCTTACTTTGTACCTATGTTTTATTAGTTGTGCAATATCTGGAGATAGTAAACGGCTATGATCATATAGAGATCTTAATGTATCTACAGCTTTTGTATATCCTTTTGGTTATAAGGATTAGCATAGTCATCCTGTACCTAATAGTATTTCATGGTTACATTGAATATAAAAAAAAAAAAAAAAAGACCTCCGCAGAGTGACACTTCTGTACATGTATTGTTGTTTTTCCTTTTTATACACATAGCTGTAACCTCTTAGCGTTTCATGTTCGTTCACATTGTCTCACTATGTCTTTTCACCATTGCAGTTTATGGCAACTCCTTTTTCCGTAGCTTCACTTTGGCAGTCAAACCCCAGCGGTGTGGACGGAGGCCTCCGGACGTCCCCAGACGCTCGACTCTCAGAGAGCCGTGTCGTGTCATCCTCCTAAAGACCCGCGTTCCTTCCTCCCGCGCGCCCTCAGACGGGCACGTCTTGTGCAGCATAGTTCCTCGTTAATAGTCTTTGAGAAGTTTGTCGTTAGTCGCTCTCGCGCAGCTGACCAACGGTGTTGTGCTAGTTTAAGTAGAACCCCCTTCCCCCCATTTGTCTGGCTGGTCTGTAAAAATGCCATTTCACAGTAAAAGTCCCAAGCAGCCATCTTGTTTCCGGGGGGTTTGGGGTGAGAGACCCCCCCCCAGAGGCTCTGAAGGGCCCAGTAGTGCCCCCCCCCCCCCGGGTCCGTTAACTCCAGCCAGATGCTAGACCCCCCCAGTGGTTTCCTGATATATCCCGCTCCTGTAACAAGCTTTTCAAGCTCCTCCCACTTTGTGCCACATCGTATCGTTTCGAGCTGCAACTCATGCAAGACTGTAATCCGTATTATTACTAGGAGACACTGTGCTAGCCCAAATAGAGCAACTTATCATGGCATGCAGCTAATACGACTATTTCAGCTATAAAATTGGCTGTTTGAAGAATATATTTGTTGCAGCAGTATTGGACAAAATACACTGTAATGAAAGCTGGAGAAAGGTTGATTTGTATGAGACGATGGAAGCCTGTGATAATGACACTTGTGAGCCACGTGATACGTAAGTGTAATCAGGAGCATCTGGTTTTAGCTGCATTAGCTACAGTTGCTAGCCCCCGTTGTGGTTTTCTAACACCTGGCTGAGGTAAGGCCTGAATGTGGTGATGCCCTTCAGCGCCCCCGGGATTGTCCGTGACCTTCAACATTAGGACCATCGTGAACCGTCTCTGTGGGAGCTGGCTAGAACATCCAATAGCCTTATTTAAAAAAAAAAATGGATGCCAAGATGCAGGTCAATGAGGAGAGAAGAAAAAGTATCCAACCACAGTCTTCATTTACTTAAAGTAGTTTAACATTTAAGAGGTTTTCATATAAACAGGCAAAAGTGTTGTTTTGTTGAACAAATATAAGCGAAGGATACTTTTTTCCTCTTTTATTCACTTGCACTCCCCCTCTCTGCCTCTTATGCCGCCATCTTTCTTTCGCCCCCCCCTCTCTCCCCCCGTGGTCCTCCTCCTCCTCTTCCCCTCACAGGCTGTTCTTGTCTGGCAGCTCCGCCTCTGGACTGCGGGGGAAGTAGACGGTGGCTTTGTGCTCTTCGTAGCGGTCGATGTGCTTGAGGTGGACCACCATGTGCAGGGCGTAGGCCAAGACCAGGAGCAGGATCAGAGAGGTCACCAGGCCCATCAGGATGGCCGGGGTCAGGAAGGTGGCGCAGTCGCTGGCCGACGCAAACTTGTCCGACTGCACGTTGAAGGCCTGGATCTGGAAGAGCGGAGAGAGAGCAGGAGAGAGGAGATTAGGCCGAACTAAAAGAGGACAACTGGCTCTTTACTGGGCTTACCGGACTGAGAGACACTGGGCAGATGGACATGTTGGGACAGTCTAGCAGATGGCTCTTATCAGGACTCGAAACGGGGAAATCTCTCCGATCTCTCTCGGTACAGCCCTTGCACTTTCTGTTGATCTTCCCATAGAGCTTTTTTCTCTGCCTATACCACCATCTTTATTTTATTTAACCTTTATTCATACATACAGGGGGAGTGCCCTGTTCACATTCAAACACACACACACATCGATGCCTGGAAGCTGACTAGTACAACCACAGTCTGATCTGTTGGCCACTATGCAGCTCCACTGGAGCAGTTGGGGTTAAGGGCCTTGCTCAAGGGCACCTCAGTGGTGGTAATGAGGGAGGGGCAAGCGCTGCCTTTTCACTTTCCCCACCCAGATTTATCCTGCCGGTCCCGGGGATTGAAGCGACAACCGTCCGCTCACAAGCTCGCTTCTCTAACCGTTGGGCCACCACTGCCCATCTCTAGACATTACATTCATTGGTCACTGAAGTGAAGACGGTTTTCGAACGATGACAGCCTTTTTAGACCCACACGTTTGTATAAAATCCACTTTTTTGCAATTAAAAGCATGTATCCACCATCTTGTACTCACTGCTGCCACATATTATGGAATACCACCACACTACTACACCAAGGGTCAAACCAACAGAGCGTGCAATGGCTCTACCGAGAGAGATTGGAGAGATTTCCCGGTTAAAATCCTGATAAGAGCTAGCAGATGGCTAAACAAACAGTATACAGACAGACTGACAGACAGACGGTAAACAGACCGACCGACTGTCAGACAGACAAACAGGCAAAACAACAAAGCAAATGACTGTACACACACGTGTACGAGACCACAATAAAACAGTGTTTATACAGCCATGGCCCCGGGTCCTACTATAGGTTGAGGCCACGTCTCGTCATAGACGCTGGTTTAGCTGGCTCAGCCTGGTTGGGGGCGTGGTCAGGGTGGGGTAAATTCCCCCGTTCTATCCATTCAGCAAAGTTAGAATTTAGCTGATAGCCCAGCCCAGGCAGACACGATTGGGGAATTAAACCACCGCAGTAAACGCACATCTGAGCAGACGTCTTGTGTTCTGCTCTAGAACCCCCAAACATGTAGTTTAGAGCCGCAGCACCGTCTTTTGGTGAGTCAGCCCGTGAGATATATCGGCGGTTTTCTACCCCACTCGCCAACCCCCATTTTGTGGGCGTTCCCAGACATGCGGACTGTCTCTATAGCGTACCTGGAAGTCAGTGAAGGTGATGTGCCAGTTAGCGGACGTGTCGGTGTGGGAGGTGGGCACGAGCAGGGTGTCGTATTTGTGCAGGCTGCTGACGTGCTGGCAATGGTAGGAGGAGGTGGCGGGGGCGTAGACCTCGCTGGCGTTGAACGTGGCCTCCTGGGTCCAGTTGTAGTGGATGTGAACACTGTCCAGTGTGAACCAGTTCTGACCGGCCGCCTCATAGAAGGTGTTGGACATCTGGAGCCTGGCAGGGGGAGAGAAGCTGCAGTTACACGCACAGTCCACACATTGGCGCTTCTTGCTTGAGGTTGAGATGCATGCCGGGTGGTAAGCGAGTGGCTTTTATTACCTGATGACTAGTCCTCGCAAGTCCTCCACGTCGCCAAACCTTAACGAAAGCCTGTGGTAACAACAAAGACAGAGGTATTCAAAACCAGTCGACCCACCTTTTTCTTTGTGGAATAGTTAAGTTAACCATTGATACCTGATGCAGCAGGTCTTAAAGGGATACACACACAAATGGATATACACGCAAATGCTGCATCGGGTATCAATGGGTTAAGACAGCTTTTTTGGTTGACAATGACATTAATCTTTATGATATAGATGTGTATAGCCTACATAATAGAGGATCGTGTTGTTTAAGGGTAAAAAGTGCAAATGAATGCTTCCCTGAAGTATACTTGTTTTTTTGTTTATAGTTGTGGTTATTTGCATCATAATGATCACCACCTGGAGGTCATAGTCCTCAAGTTACTCCCATGCTCTTCAACTTACTCGCATTTTTAACCTATGGTCAAATGACTGACTCCACTACAGGATACTCACTACTCCCTCACTATAGACCCTTTTCACGGGGGGCAGAATAAACACAGGTGCAAGCAAAACACTAATGAGGGTTTCCAAATTCCAATCATGGAAGTTGGAAACCCTCATTAGTGTTTTGCTTGTTTTGTTTACCCTGCCTTTTTGACACAAAATGGCCCCTGTGAGAAGGGTCTATTGTTAATGCTACTGGAACAACTCCTCCTTCCAGTATACAGTAGTATCGGGGTTAAGGGCTATTGTACTTTCAACTGTCTTGGATGACTGTCCACATTTTTGGTTAGACTTACGTAGCTTTCTCCTTGGTGCAGATGGAGCCCTTAGTGTCCACAGGGGAGTTGGGGCTGAAGACCCTCTCCGTCAGGTCGATGAAGGTGTGGTTCCTGTAGCGGATGGCCAGGCGCTTGGCCTTGAACAGAATGCAGGTCTTCCCGTTGTAGGACACACTCAAAGGGCCATAAGGCCCCATCAGGGACTGGAGGAGCTTCCTCTTGCTAGGAGGCATCCCCGACTGCTGGTGCCAGTTAAATGGCTGCAGACAAGACGGAGAGAAAGGATTTCACACACACAAGAGAAATAAAGAAACATTAAGTACAGCAAAACATGGCAACCCATAAGTGTTGCATTCTTTTATTGTCCTCTAGAGGGCGATCATCAGCTTCTTACTCAGAGGCCAAACTTCATGGAAACCTCATGGAAGAGCATTTTGGGCTAATCCAGCACAGTATAGAGGGCCAAAGTCGACGTCACTTCCTGCTTCAGCATGCGTACCAAGGTCTTAAAAAAAACATGAATGGTGGTGAACGGCGAGAGACGGTACTTTTTCTTTATGCCGTTTGAATTGTGCCATGAGGCACACGTGTACATTTTGTCAATTTAAAAGATAACTTTGCATGTCAAGAAAGTCGCAGTTTGTCATCAAACTGAAAACGTAAGGTTTAGTTTCGTATGATTCAGCTATATTTAGAATATTTAGAGAGACCATATAGAACATTTCACTCAGACCAAAACTTAAAATATATATATATTTTTTTTAATCCGCTATTTTTTTTATTTTTTTTTATGTTTTGGTCCGAGTGAAATGTTCTATGGTCTCTCCTGTTTCTAAATATAGCTGAATCGTTTGGTTTGACTAATTCAAACTATTTTCATAAGCATTTTACAAAATGTCTATGGGAAAGTAAATTGCAGATGAAATATCTTGGTGCGTATGTCTAACCCGGAAGTGGGCAAGGCTTTGGCTCTCTATTACACAAGATGCTGTACACCAGTGGTGCCCAATTTGGGGCCCGCGGGCCAAGTTTGGCCCGCGCTCTGTTTGTTTTGGCCCGCCACGGATTTGGGGGAAAAAATGCAAAAAAAAAAAAAAAAAAAAACTCCCCCCCCCCCCCCTTTTTTTTTGCATGCCAGGCCAGGCCTGAGTGTGAGAGCAATTCAATCAATAGACAATAACATTGGTGTGTTTAAAATGAGATATTCCACTAAATAAACATGCAAAAAAGGAAAGAAAAAAAATCGCCGCCGGCCTTAAAAACATTTTTTTTTGGGGATGGGGGGCCCCCCTAAGAGCTTCGCTCTATATTGAAATGTTATTTTAGATTTAGAATGTTAATTTTCTATAAAACACAATACATTTTAATGTAATTCCACAACATTTATTTTTGGCCCTCGGCCCTCCACCCAGATTGAGTTTTGGCCCTTCATGGGAAAGAATTTGGGCACCCCTGCTGTACACTCACCGAGCACTTTATTAGGAACATGGACATTCTGAGATGCTTTTCTGCTCACCACACTTGTAATGGTTATTTGAGTTACTGAAGCCTTTCTGTCAGCTCCAACCAGTCAGGCCATTCTCCTCCGACCTCTCTCATCAACAAGACCTTTCCATCTGCAGAACTGATGCTCACTGGCCCGTATCTAGCTATGAGGTTACCGAGGTCCGGACCTCGGTAAGAATTTCAGAGGGAAAAAAAAGATTTTTTCCAAAAAAATGCACGTTGTGTTGAACCAACCAACAACCAATACGAATTGTTTAATCTGGCAATAAAGAAATGTGAACTTGACATGCTATTTTAATAGCCTACTCAAAAATGCACCTCCCACTATACAGCAAAGAGAGGAGTCAATGTTTCTTGATATATGCCATTCAGATCAGAATAATTAGTCTAGTCATTAAGTTTGCTGATAATATTTCTATCATGTTAAGTCTGTGTCATGTTAACTGGTGTATTCAGAGCAAATAGGGAGATATAGAGCATTATCATCATGCTATATATCTCCCTCTTTGCTCTGAATGAGTGAGAAAAGGAGAAAATACTGAATAATTACATCACAACAGTATCCTAATGTTGATTTAGAATGAGATATTTCTCTAAATATGGCTAAAAAAGGTAAAAAAAATCATTTTTTATTTATTTAAAATGATTATGGCTAAAAAGGGGGGGGGGGACTCAAATTTACCCCTCCCCTTGCCATGTCCGGACCTCCCCAATTTCGAAACCCTTGATACGGGCCTGACAACGCCCACTAACAGAGCCGTGGTCATAAAGAGGCAGTCAGTCAGTCAGTCAGTCTGGGAAAGCGAGGTGTCGCTTTGTGAGTGCCGTGGTCCTGTACAGGATCTGTTGTTTTTCACACTATTCTGTGAAGACTCTAGAGACTGTTGTGCATGAAGATCCCAGGAGATCAGCGGTTTCAGAAACACAGTACTCAAAGCAGCCCGTCTGGCACCAACAACCATGCCACGGTCAAAGTCACAGAGATCACATTTTTCCCCCATTCTGATGTTTGACGTGAACATGAACTGAAGCTGCTGACCTGTGACCTGTGACCTGTGACCTGCATGATCGTATGCACTGCTCGCTGCCACATCATTGGCTGACTGTATTTTGCATGAGGAAGCAGTACACATTTTCCTAATAGAGAGCCGCAGGAATGAGTCCGGAAGTATACTTCCGGGTTCGTAAGAGGAAAAGTGAATGGGGTTTTACAATGGGGATTTCACTTGAATGCATAAAATAAGGTTTGTGGTTAACAAAGGTTTATGGGAACGCGAATACGGGTTCAGCAGGATAATCTTCACAAACGTGAATAACTTGTATGACTTTTGGAACGTAAATGCGTTTCTTTACGCAACGTTTGTGAAGATTATCCTGCTCAACCGAAATTCGCGTTCCCTTAAACTTTTGTTCACCACAGACCTCATTTTATGCATTTAAGTGAAATCCCCATTCTAAAACCCCATAGGCTTTTCCCCTGATGAACCAAAATGGCAGCAATTTCTGGTTAAGCCTACAAAAATACGTCATCCCTGTGGTACTTTATAAAGTGCTTGGTGAGTGTAGACTTGACTATGATGAAGTGACAGGCTGCGTATAGGTACAGCACACTACGGGCTATGAGTCTGAGAAATCTTTTGATTAATAATTGGAGAGCTGCTGTAGGGTAGCCTAACTGACATCACACATTTTGAAAATAATATTTTAAAAAGTTTAAAATGTATAATTTTTTTAGGGATAGTTATTGCAAAGAATCAGATAGTAGATATGAAACAGTTGTAACCATATCTAGATACAAGAGCTGAGAGCACAATGTTTTAAATTACTTGTCAGGAGTGGTTGAGGCCACGTCTCGTCATAGACGCTGGTTTAGCTGGCTCAGCCTGGCTGGGGGCGTGGTCAGGGTGGGGTAAAAACCCCTGTTCTATCCATTCAGCAAAGTTAGAATTTAGCTGATAGCCCAGCCCAGGCAGACACGATCTGGGATTTAACCACCGCAGATCTGAGCAGACGTCTTGTGTTCTGCTCTAGAACCCCCAAACATGGAGTTTAGAGCCGCAGCACCGTCTTTTGGTGAGTCAGCCCATGAGATATATGGGCGGTTTTTACCCCACTCACGCGCCAGCTGTTTAACATTTTGTGGGCGTTCCCAGACATGCGTACTGTCTCTATGTGAGTGGGTGGCAAAAAAGTTTTACCTCTGGTGAGTGTGAGCCCTACAATATGCCCAACTCCAAGGTCATGCAGTACGGCTGGATTTGCATGCTGTGTTTTGCCTGTGTGCATGTGTGTCCCTGCCTCCCTGCCTCTCTCTCTCTCTCTCTCTCTCTCTTCTCTCTCTCTCCCTCTCCCTCTCCCTCACTCCCCCTCTGTGCACGGAAACAGAATAAGAGATAGCGGGTTGATGGGGAGAGATATGGGGGGAGAGAGAGAGAGAGAGGGGGGGGGGGGGGGTTGTAGAGAGAGAGACACTACCTGCAGTATTCTCCTGAGGGGGTTTTCATCTTCAGGCGTCAAAAGAATCTCTTCACTTTCTAAGCCCACCCCACCATCTTGACCTGAAAACACATACACACACATTACTGCACCGTGACAGCTGATACCGCTACACATATTAAACATATTACACATATTAAACATATTGCAGTGCTGCATTGCAGATTGCATCATTATCATACAACTTAAGCCAGTTTCAAACACACACACACACACACACACACACACACACCACACACCACACACACATACACACAGGCACACACACACACACACACACACACACACACACACACACAGGCACAGACCGATCCTGCACACACGATAATGTTCAGGATCTTCTCTATTTCAATTTTTTTTTTTTTTGCGTCATCACAATGACTCATCCATCACCAGTTTATCTCTCTCAGTTACGCTACTACTGTTCAGTGTTTGTTTACACAGTGACGTCATCTAGTTGTCACAGCTACCTATGATTCTCAAGACTCTTACAGTTGGATTGTCTCTTTATCAATTGTTCTGCCTTTTTTTGTGGAAAGGACTAAATTTAGCCAAACCCCACATTAGAATTCCTCCGGAGGCGTATGGATCTCACAGACACGTCACAGCTCACAACCCACTACTATGATACACTACAACAAAGCAGTGCAGACATCTCCAGCATTAAAGGGATACTCCACTTTTTCGGGAGTTTAGCTCATTTGCCACTTCACCCCCCCCCCCCCCCCCCCCCCCACATAACCAAGATACACCATGCCTTTCCGGCACAGTTTACAGTGAGCTACAGTCGTGAAGTTAGTTAGTATCGCCATAGAATGGAGGGTAATGGTACAGCTGTTAAAAATCTGCCAAAACACACATCTCACGGCGCCAAAATACATGTTGTGCTTCGGGTACTCACCACACGATGAAATGTTAATCCAAAATGCACATTATCTGTCTTTTTGGAAGGAAAAGAGGTCGGCGGCCATGTTTGGAAAGTAGTGTCGGCTACCTCTTTTCCTTCCAAAAAAGACCGATTATGTGCATTTTGGATTCATATTTCATCGTGTGGTGAGTACCCGAAGCACAACATGTATTTTGGCGCCATGAGATGTGTGTTTTGGCAGATTTTTAACAGCTGTACCATTACCCTCCATTCTATGGCGATACTAACTAACTTCACGACTGTAGCTCACTGTAAACTGCGCGGACAGTGCCAGTAAGGCATGGTGTATCTTGGTTATGTGGGGGGAGGGGGGGGGGGGGTTTGTGGCAAATTAGCTAAACTCCCGAAAAAGTGGAGTATCCCTTTAAGAATGAGATGTATCCAACCAACGCATCGCTATCAAAATGAGCATGGCAGGTTTGATTGAATCAGGCCTTCTTGCCTCACAGCAAATGTGTGACTTACTTGATCTGACTCTTGTTGCTTGTTTGGGGTTCTTTCTGCTGTGGAGAAGACATGAGACACAATGATAAGGACATGTCGTCACAAGATGCAAAGGGGATTTTTGAACAGATCTGCTCCATAGTGTAGGACTGATACTCAACTTGCGGCCCTAACGTGAAATAAAGTTTGACTGAACTCCAGCTAAATTGTCATACCACTGTCTGCTCACCACCCATATGTACTTAACTAACTTAACCTAACTAACTTAAACAACTAACTATCTGTGTGTGCACAAAGTTGTCAGACTAAATTCCGGCTGACACCACCAAAAACCTACAATCCGCTGCAGAAAAATCTATATTAATGTGTGTTTATTACCTGGCCCCTGGCCTCCTATAATTTTACGAAAGTGGCCCTCCAGGCAAAGCAAGTTGAGTATCCCTGAAAGATATAGCTTGCTTATTTCATGTTTCCCCTGAAGGTGAAAGTTCACTATACTGACGCAGAGGAGGAGCGAACACACAGGGGGAAGACATTAAGCTCTGCACTGCACACTGTGCACACTCAGTGCACACCACTCATTACAAACTCTCAATACTAAAGACAGTTTACAAATCAGGACAAATACAGAGAGGATTGCTGGGTGTCTAATATGTATTCAGCCTCTTCTCTCCCATCCAATAATATCCACACTTGACCTATGATGAATTATTCTGATATGACAAACTACACGATAAAATAATAAATCCAATGTATAGTAAATATGATTCCTGTTTATCAAAGAAATAAAATGAGGTGTAACACATAATACTAAATGACCACTCTGCGATGCGTGTGTGACCTACATAGTGCACAAAGGTAGAAGGACAAACCATCCTTCTCAGGATAACGAGCCCAAGCTTTGCGCAGACTATTTGAGACTAATCCCGACACGATCCTTTTAACGGTCTAAACAAAAGACGTAAGACGTCAGCAATATAGGCTTACTGAGCGGAGCCGACCTGCCCGGTTTGCCTTGTTGTGAATGGGTCGGGCCGTTGCTTGGTCAGTGGTCTGCCTGTCCTTGTGGTGATCTGGGTTGGCTTTCTAATCTCTACACAAGAGCCCGTTATAATGGGCTTAAAGAGGGTCGTGCGAAGCCACTAGACCTGTGGGAATATGGGCGTGGCAACTAACAGTGATGAAGCATGACCAGTCATGTCAGCCTCGTGTGTCATGTGTCACCAATCCTTAGTCCAGTCCAGTGGCGTAGGAAGAAATTAAATTATGGGTGGGCCTGGATAAAATTGGTGGGGCACAGACAATCCATAACATCTAGGAATTTTGCACGCCTCGCGCGCAAAATTTCTGGATGTCATGAAGTCATCATGCATTAGACTCTGGAGATGATGTGCCCTGCGTTTTTAAGCTACAAAACCATTAGCTAGCAAGGCAAGCAGCAAGTTTGCCTCTAGAAAACAACCAATTTTTTTGCTGGGCCAGGGCAAGAAGTGGGCGGGCCTGTGCCTACCCGGGCCCGCCCGTAGAAACGCCCCTGGTCCAGTCTATTAATTTCTCAGTTTTGGTCATAAAGTTCTACTTCCAACAACTTACTGATCTAACAGTTCACCTGGAGCAGTGGTTATCAGCAAGAGCTAGTCTGACTATAGCTGTGATTTTCACCTTTCTAGCCTATAATTGAGCAATAGACTAATCTGCTGAATCTGCTAGTAAAAAGGCCTTTTGAGAAGTGGCAGAGGATAGAACAAAGGTGACCTGAATACTCAGTTTTTTTTAGCCCATTTTTATCCCCCATTAGTGCAAATTTTAATTTATTTATCCTGGTTGCTGCTCCACCCTCTGCCGATCTGGAGAGAGCCGAAACTGGCTCCATGCTTCCTCCGAGACATGGGCAGTTAGCCAGACGCTTCTTTTCACCTGACAGGGTCCTACCTTCACCGGTAGGACATATAGCACGTGGGAGGATCACGCTATATTCCAACGAGTTCCCCTCCCTCCGAACAGGCGCCCCGAACGACCAGAGGAGGCACCACTTCAGCGACCAGGATATTGCATGTTTTTGGTGAGGGGGGTTCCTATATGAAGGAAACCCCCAGGGGGCACGGGGAGAACATGCAAACTCCACACAGAAAGGCCCTTTTGACGACCCCACCCGGGCGGTGGGCACACGAGGACAGTGAATACCGGTACTAAGTTTAAACACACTAAAGCCAGTAGGCTATAACAGGCTAGCAGTGTTATGCGACGGTGTGAGACCTAGTAGAAAACTGTTTACACATAGTTTTGATCGTGTTAGTGACCAAGATAAGTGTCATAGTAGGTCAATTTAGTTGTGGGGAACAACTCCTTCTGCTGACGTGTTAAGCTAAAGAGTGTCGAGAAACAGCATACACATGTCCAGTAACTAAAGGCTTTCAGGTGAGCTATATTACCTCTCTATAGCCTCACTAGCTAGCAATATCATCAGGCTTAAGACAGTTCCTTTACTGTTAGCCTGGTGGCGAGCAAATAACATCCTTCTTTAAGGACTGTTTTTCTCATATTCTTATATTGGTTGGGGGTGGCTATGGCTCCCTTCATTTGCAGTTTGCCACTCTACTGTGGCATTTTCAAATTGATACTGATTGAACCCAAGGGCCATAGCTAATTAGCTATCACCTGCTCATTGGTCCATGTGTAACGAGGGCCGTGGCCATCACCTGCCCATTCGTCCGTGTGTAACGCGCAATATCTCCGACACAGCTGATCAGATTTGGATTAAACTTGGGGGAAATGATGGATCTCACCAGCTCATTCTGGCATTTTCAAAATCACAGTGATCGGTCCGAGGGGATTGCCGCTACAATTACAGGTCAGAACGAGGTGAGCCGGCCACGGCCCGCGGCAGTTAGCCAACACACAGTCTCTGGTACCAACAGAAGCTACAGTTTAGGGTAGGTTTGCCAGATATATCAATGCAGCAGCCTGGAGCAGTTGTCTACCAGTCTGGTACAGTTGCCACCTGTGCCATATTGTCTAGTTTAGTGCCAGAGCCAGACGGATTAGGATTATCGGTAAGTAGAAGGACAAGCACAGCAGGTCCATGGGAGCCTGAATAATGGAGAGACGCAGGCCCAGAATAAGATAAAGAGATTAAGCCATGATGTCACAGCCCTCATTCTGGACAGTTGCAGCGCTAATTGATAGATCTGAATTGACCTCACAGATTAAGGCATAGCCTACTGTAGACTCTCCCTGGTTATTTTGACCTTTGACCTTTGGCCACATATTTCTAATCCCGTTTTATTCCAGTGGTGATAAATGAATGGCTGCCTCAAGGTTGGCTGATGATGAGCTCATCTTAAATTGGATATAGGACGCGACTCTTTTTGTCTTTGTTGGTAGCAAGCTAGCATGTGGCTGCTAGTAGATTCATAGAGTAAAGAGACTATTTTCTGTTTCCAGATGTTGCCAACACTTCATATGGAAAAGCGACTTGGGACAACCATCTTTTCGAAGTGACCAACAACCCACCAGACTTTTCTGTCTGTTTAAAAAAAAAAAATGCTTTTAAAAATATTTCATGATGTCATCTGAATGCTAAAGCCAGAGGGGAAATAAAGCCTCTTCACCAAACAATTATGAAATCCCGAATCCACACATGATCAAATTCAAAGCTGCTGTACTACAGTATATATTCTATATACAGTACAGTATATATACTGTAGTGTATTCTATTCTACAGTATTATAGCCTGACAGTGCAGTATATACAATAGTGTACTGTCAGGGCAAGAGTGGGATTGTTGCTTCAGGCTCCATCAAGGCTTCACTCATTCAACGTCAGTGGCTCAGGCCTTGGCTTTGACATTGGCTCAGCCAGGTCACCTATCACACACTGCTATAGAGTCATCTGCTGGCTCCTCTTATAGTAAATCAATTGGATTTGAAGGAAGCTTCAGTCACCTCAATGCGGGGCAGCAGCCCAATTAAAGAGATAATGATGTCAGTACAGAGGTGTTGTGCTACACTATGTAGGTGCCTTGACGTCATTCAGTAGAGTTTGCTGGCTCATTACAGGAAGTGTTCAACCTACTGTACAGACTACCTGGATGTCAGCATGCAGGTAGTCTAAATTAGTGGCTCCCCATGGGGTTCGTTCTCCCTCCCTATCTGTGTGTGTGTGTGCGTGTGTGTGTGTGTGTGTGTGCGTGTGTGTGTGTGTGTGTGTGTGTGTGTGTGTGCGCCTGTGTGCACCTGTGTGTGTGTGTGTGTGGTCTCCCCAAGAGAAGGGCCAAGCAGTTAGCAAGGTATTGTTCAGTATCTGCTAGCCGCTCGATATGGAGAAGGCATTGTTTTTTTATATCCATGAAGTGGTTACTGTATGTTGTCTTTACATTCACTACCGCTATCATCCTGTTTGTTTGCCAATTAGGCACTTTTGTAAGTGACTGACTCCTAATGTCTGACTGCATTAATAGTGTTTATATCGTTTGTACCTTGTATCTATGTGGACATGAATGCATAATTTAAATGTATTTATTAAATTAATTTAAAGAGCATGTTGCAGGCATATTATATCCATCCCTATAATGCATGTAGAGAGACCATGCAGACAGGACAGTAGGACAGTGTATATGAGTCCAGTAATTTGGCTGTATTTGCAGATTGCAGGTGTGTGTTGAGTAAGTGCACCACATTGCAGGTGTGTGTTGAGTAAGTGCACCACATTGCAGGTGTGTGTTGAGTAAATGCACCACATTGCAGATGTGTGTTGAGTAAATGCACCACATTGCAGATGTGTGTTGAGTAAATGCATCACATTGCAGGTGTGTGTTGAGTAAGTGCATCACATTGCAGGTGTGTGTTGAGTAAGTGCACCACATTGCAGATGTGTGTTGAGTAAATGCATCACATTGCAGGTGTGTGTTGAGTAAGTGCACCACATTGCAGGTGTGTGTTGAGTAAGTGCACCACATTGCAGGTGTGTGTTGAGTAAGTGCATCACATTGCAGGTGTGTGTTGAGTAAGTGCATCACATTGCAGGTGTGTGTTGAGTAAGTGCATCACATTGCAGGTGTGTGTTGAGTAAGTGCATCACATTGCAGGTGTGTGTTGAGTAAGTGCATCACATTGCAGGTTTGTGTTGAGTAAGTGCACCACATTGCAGATGTGTGTTGAGTAAATGCACCACATTGCAGGTGTGTGTTGAGTAAGTGCACCACATTGCAGGTGTGTGTTGAGTAAGTGCATCACATTGCAGGTGTGTGTTGAGTAAGTGCACCACATTGCAGGTGTGTGTTGAGTAAGTGCATCACATTGCAGGTGTGTGTTGAGTAAGTGCATCACATTGCAGGTGTGTGTTGAGTAAGTGCATCACATTGCAGGTGTGTGTTGAGTAAGTGCATCACATTGCAGGTGTGTGTTGAGTAAGTGCACCACATTGCAGGTGTGTGTTGAGTAAGTGCACCACATTGCAGGTATGTGTTGAGTAAGTGCACCACATTGCAGTTGTGTGTTGAGTAAGTGCATCACATTGCAGGTGTGTGTTGAGTAAGTGCATCACATTGCAGGTGTGTGTTGAGTAAGTGCACCACATTGCAGGTGTGTGTTGAGTAAGTGCATCACATTGCAGGTGTGTGTTGAGTAAGTGCATCACATTGCAGGTGTGTGTTGAGTAAGTGCATCACATTGCAGGTGTGTGTTGAGTAAGTGCACTTGCACATTGCAGGTGTGTGTTGAGTAAGTGCATCACATTGCAGGTGTGTGTTGAGTAAGTGCACATTGCAGGTGTGTGTTGAGTAAGTGCACTTGCACATTGCAGGTGTGTGTTGAGTAAGTGCACTTGCACATTGCAGGTGTGTGTTGAGTAAGTGCATCACATTGCAGGTGTGTGTTGAGTAAGTGCACATTGCAGGTGTGTGTTGAGTAAGTGCATCACATTGCAGGTGTGTGTTGAGTAAGTGCACATTGCAGGTGTGTGTTGAGTAAGTGCACTTGCACATTGCAGGTGTGTGTTGAGTAAGTGCATCACATTGCAGGTGTGTGTTGAGTAAGTGCACCACATTGCAGGTGTGTGTTGAGTAAGTGCATCACATTGCAGGTGTGTGTTGAGTAAGTGCACATTGCAGGTGTGTGTTGAGTAAGTGCACTTGCACATTGCAGGTGTGTGTTGAGTAAGTGCACATTGCAGGTGTGTGTTGAGTAAGTGCACTTGCACATTGCAGGTGTGTGTTGAGTAAGTGCACTTGTGTGTGAAAGAGCTTGAGCAAAGCTCTGACAGAGGGCACCTGCAGCCATTCAGCCCATATGCCAAACATGAAACCGGATTATAATAACGCAAAAATAAAAATCTGTATCTAATCTAAACTTCATATCAGATTTGCATATTTATAAATGCAAGTAAACACTGCACAACCACAGAGGTGAATAACAACCATGTTCTTGTTATTCTAAACTAACAGCTGCATATCCCCCCCCCCCCAAACACAAGTGAATACGCATCCTTCGACTGCACCCACCCAGGCCTCAGCTGGCTGAAAGCGGCCGGAGGTGTGTGTGTGTTTGCGTGTGTGTGTGTGTGTGTGTGTGTGTGTGTGTGTGTGCGTGTGTGTGTGTGTGTGTGCGTGTGCGTGTGCGTGCGTGTGTGTGTGTGTGCGTGTGCACGTGCATGTACGTGTGTGTGCCGGGCGAGAGAGAGAGAGAGAGAGTATATGAGTGCTAACTAAAGTCCCAGCCGTTTGTTCCTGTGCCAGTTTCGCGAGGTCAGCAGCCCAGGACTGCTGCGGCCCGTCATTGGCTCAGTCTGTCACACGGTGCCTGGGTGCTGAAGAGGCCCTTTATATAATCAAAGCCATGCCAGAGCCACTCCTTGGCTCACCTCGCTCTCTCTCTCTCTGCATATACACACTTCAAATGTGCGGGGGCTTCCAAAAAGTGCCTCCGACTCCAAATGATTTTCTGCGTGACAAAAGTGTAAACGATTAGATAAGTCATTGGCTTGAGCGAGTGAGTGTGGAATCACTGTCCTTTTGTTGATCATCGTGATCATTACATTTTCACTGAGTATTTTCACTGTCATACATCAAGTGCACATACAGTAGGTGGTAGGAGTGTCAAAATGAATCGTATAATCGATGCATCACGATGCAGACGTGTGAATCGGATCGAATCGTTGACAGATGAATCGTTAAATCGTTTATGTTTAAACTTCTGTTGACATTCAGATTTTAAAGCACTTCCTAAGTAAAAAAGGGACTTGATATTTATCTGACTGCTTGTATTAATTGATGAAAAAGTAGCCAAGTGCAGTACTAATACAGAAAATTGAGGATTTGATACTTGGAGCTGCAATACTATGAGCTGTATCGAGATGCATCGTGATGCATCGTGGAATCAAATCGAATCGTTGACAGATGAATCGTAATTATCGATTACTATCGTAATCGTGAGGCCAGTGAAGATTCACAGACCTAGCAGGTGGATACCTGAGTACCCCCCCTTCCCCGGCATCTCTGCCTGTGCTGTGCTGCTGAGCAGAGAGAAGGTGTGGTGCCTGCTGCTCACCTAACTTGTAAACAAGGCTTCTCTCTGCCTCTGCTGCCAGGGGCTGAACCACTACTACTGCATGAGCCAGGATGGATTCTGGTGTTACAGCAGCAGTTTACATCAATGACAAAGAACACAGCATAACTTATAGCAAACGGGGAGCAATAGCTAGTTTGCTAGTCTCAGAGTTTTGTTGAGTGTACATCTGTCATTCAGAATGTTGCAAGAATACAGCAAAAAGTGGCAACGCTTTATTTTCTGGGTCTAGTTTCTAGAAAATGTAAGCCGTCTGGTGGAGTCAATAAAATTTAAATTTCTAAAAGTTTCCTGGAATGAACTGCAAAAAAAAATATATATATATATATATATATATATATATATATATATATATATATATATATATATATATATATAGACAAATAATAGGCAGTAGTCAATTTGGTAACCCAAGTCATTATTCATATAACTATATAATATTTGAATATTTCATTACACTATTCTATATAATGCCTTTTGGATTGAAACATTGCTTTCTGTAGTCAATAAACTATTGGGACCTGGGCTGTATTCCAGTGTGCAGATACCCATTCTCTTCTACCGTCACATTTACGTCACTGTTACCTGGCCTAAAAACAGGTTGGATGTGCACTGCACACAACTACTCTACTGAATATTTCAATACCATAACGTCATGATTCTGTCTTGGAAATTACTAATTTACAGGTACAAACTAACATTGAACTCTTTCTCTATTTTCCCTACATAATGTTATTGTTCTTTCCAGGAAACATACTAAGAAATTAAAATGTCCTTTCTAGGAAATTATTGGGAAATTGCAGACCCTGAAAATAAATCGTTACCAGAAAATATAATGGTTAATATGAACGTTAAGCCATTATAGTTTGGGGTCCAGGCCTGGAGCCTGGGCCACTGTGCATATCAATATATCTGACTCCATAGTGACGTGTTCTTGTAGTCATATTTCCTTGTATTATTGCTACATGAAATTCCAAACCCAGCTATGATAATATTTCACAATGTACTGGAGGAGGTTGAACTACTTTTTCAAAGTAGTGTTAGTAAAGTAAACAACACTTTGGCACAACGTAATCTAACTTCAACATTTATTGTGAAGTTGTCAGTAGTTTGGTAAATTACAGGCTCGGTAGTTTCCCCCAAAGTCTCAATCCCACACTGGGCAGGTGCTGGCCTATTAATAGATTTATTAGAACAGATTAAAGAGTTGCACACTAAAACATTTTCTGAGCTGTAAACTAAATATATATACAGTATACAGATCCTTTCCAAAAAATTTGAATATCATGGAAAAGTTTGTTTTTTCTAATAATTCCATTCAAAAAGTGAAACTTTCATAGATTATATTCATTACACACAAAGTGAAATATTTCTAGCCTTTATTTGTTTCATTTTATTATTAATTTCTCATTTAAATCTTGGCCTACGTACAGCTCCAGAAAACCCCCAAAATAGTATTTCAAGAAATTAGAATAGTGTGAAGAAAATCAGCAGTTACTTCTCAGTTATGACTGACTCCAGCCTCAGTACACTCCCTCTGAATCTCCGCCAAATTTTTGAATCGTCTTTGCTTGACAATCCGTGATATTCTAATTTTTTGAAAAGGATCTGTATATATATAATGCATTTCATTGGTTGAAAATGGCTCAGCATTAGGAGATTGCTCAGATACTCCTCAGAGCTTGCTGCCATTTTAGTGTGGCTGTGTTTACGGTCTCAGATTTGACCTGAGGTCAAGTGCCGGAGTGGTCTATATCTTCCTCTGCCTCTGGGATCATGGCATCTATGATGCCCTTTAGTGTCTGAGCTGCTGCCAACAGCGCAACTCATGTCAGGAATGTTCAGGAATATGATTAGGAGTTCAAAAGGAAACAAGTTTGCATTATGTATGTACTGTCGCCATCAGTGTTGGGCAAGTTACTTTCAAAATGTAATATACTACATATTACTAGTTACTTGCATTTGAAAGTAATAAGTTACTTTACAATATTATTGTCTGTGTAGAGTAACTCGTTTCTTCTTACCCCACTTTTGCATTACATTTACCAAAACAACAACAGTAGCAGAATGACATCGCCGCACCGGGACCATCCCGAAAAATAATTTCAACCACCATGAAGTCAGTGTAAACCGTCCAGAATTCTAAATGTTATTCTTTTCCTTTGTTATTGTCATCTATAGTGGTTATTTGCATAAAAACACACACTTTGAAATGATTGTATCTTTTTTTAAATATGTGCTTTGATTAAAAAAACAAAACTCAATTTGTAACTTGAGTTACTTGACAAAGTAACTGGTATAATATTACTGAAATCCTATAAGTAATAAGTTATATTACTGAGTTACTGCTAAAAGTAATATATTACATGTAATATGTTACTTTTGTAATGAGTTACCCCCAACACTGGTCGCCATACATTCACTGATGGTTTGCCATGAAATTGGTGTTTTTGGTTTCAGAAACTCTAAAATTCAAAAATTGTGCACAAACTGTGCACAAGTCCTAATAATGATATTAAATTATGACTTGCATCTCTAAATCACATCTCTAATTGATCTTTGACCCTGTAATCTTTCTTTGAAAGGGTTCAGGGATCAAACTTCCACTGAAAATCCATTCGTTTGACACTTCATCTGTGCCTATATTTGAGTCAGTTTGTCAGAGTTTAACATTGTTTAACACAAACATCAGGACATGTTGACATCACTGATGACATCACAATTGCTCGAAGTCACTGGAGACATCACAATTGCTCACATAGACAAGAGTGGCATCACTGACGACAAGAAACACACGAGTTGGCATGAGTTTGGTAACACCCCAAAAAAGGTGTGCCTATTGTCACATCCTCTCCAGAGTCTCCACCCTAGACATTTGTGTCTGAAGCCTACAATTGATAATAAATAGGCTGTCTCCTCATTGGTTTCTCTAAATAATCAGTGGTCATTTGCTGTTCTGCAGTTGACTGTATGAAACTTTGAGACATTTATAAGGGCGTGTTACCTATATACACAGACCCTCATGAGTATATGAAGAATAAAATGAATAATTTTTTTTATCAAAATTTAAATGTGGGACTTGCATATCTAAAAAAAATAATGATTATTATACCCTTCATCTGTTTTGTAAATGGGTCACTTTAGTATTTTTCTCATTTACTTCTTATTTAAACCGTTGTTTTATGAGTCTACATCATGGTGTTAAAATAACTTGCATTAAGTCCTGAAGTATGATTACGTTCTTTAGCCTAGTTTTAGACAATGCCTTTTAAGCGTTTCCTCTCGAAGTTCACGCTACACATTACGACATTTGTGACCAGCCGTATATAGGGCATCCATTTTATTTTTGTCTTCTCCTCGGCGTCTTGCAATACAATAGCTTACAACAGGTTACAACACTTTTCCCATTTCAAAACAACTTGGGGCTACTTCTACAGATCATCTCCCCTCTCATTCCTTTTCTGTGCCTTCACTGTCGATGTCATATCGAGGTCAAGATGAGCGAGTAGGTCACGAGTGAATAGGTCACTTCTAAAATGACAACGTGCTCTTTTGTCTCCTAATCTGTAGTAATTGGATCATAATCCATTTCCCCTAGAAATCTATTATGTTGGGTTTGTTTTAAGCAAATACTGTACAAGTTGCTACATTCATTATATCAGAATGAGTAAGTTTCTGAAATTAATAATTGATCTTTTGATCCGTAGTCCATTTTTGCAAACAGGTAGTTTGCCATTAGTCCTATAAAGATGTCAATATTTTTGGAGGCCATTTTTAACAATTTCCTAGAAGGTATTTGGATCATATCAGCTGTAGTAGCCCTATCAGGTTAGTGTTTTGGATTATGTTGTATGGTTTCTGGCTGGCCCTGTAAAAGTCCAAATTTATATTTGTTATCGTACCACACTGTGAAGTGTGAATACATGTTCTCCTCATTATCTCCATGCACAGTGAGTCTATCGACACTTGTGACATCCTCCACTAGAGGCTTCCTTCTCATGCTACATGGCACGGTGCTTTCTTTCCCTTTGTGTTCACAGCTGACATTATGTACGCTACAAGGCGACTGAAATGAAAGGCGTGGTGGTAATGATGTATATATAACCGCATCTTGGAGTGTGTGAGAGCTGAGAGGAGAGCTGTGACCGGGGGGAAACCGGGAACTGTTAACGTGGAGAGTTATGTATAATAAAGTTTAATCCAGGGAATGGGCCGGCGACGTTTCAAGTCAAAAACCCCAGAAGACACCGATTTCAGTATTTCCCCCGCCAGAGTGCCTGTTATGAAAAGTTCAGATAGGGATCCGTCTAGGGCTGGAATCAAACCGCTCCCGTGAGAGTTTGTATAAAGATGATGGCAAATTGGAAAACACAAGTAATAATAAGTATTGGTGCACAGACGTGCAGACGTGCACACACAGTGTGATAAGATCACTTATCGAATAAAGCTCGACAACTGTAATCTTTCATTCTCAGTATCTCCCAAAGATCCACAGTGTAGCCGTGTGCGTTTGAAGTGCAATCAGCAATCTTACACGGGGCGCAGCGTGTCTCCTCATCCATCTCACACACAATAGAAATGAGCCAAATTGTTTGATTCGAGGTTTCTCACGTCGATATCCACTGCCACTGAAAAATGCCAGGATGTGTGCGGGGGGGGTTTGTGTGTGTGGTATTGTTTCATCAGCCTTTTGTGGGTTTTGGCACAACATCCTGGGTCTTTGCCTCACTTTCTCTGTAGACAGACGGGGACTCGGTGGTTGACAAAGGCCCTGGCTGCACGTCTGTCTCCCCTCCCCTGTGACGGTGACACTGCTGCTGTGTGCGCCTCATGGCTTTGGCCACCGACTATTTCATCCAGATTTGACCTGCAGGCCTGCATGTGCATTATGCAGACATGGGGCCCGGGTAGAATTCCCTTCTCCATTCTCTCTCCCTCTGTCTCTCTCTCTCCCTCCCTCTCTCTCTATGACTGCATCAGTAAACAGACCCCAACAGACGATCCCTGATGCATCCTCTCCTCCTCTCCTTTCCTCTCCTCCTCCCTGTCCCATCCATGTTTACCTCCCCTCTGCCCGCCTGCTCCCCCCCCCCCTCTTCTCTTCTCTCCTTTCTCTCTCCAGCTCTCTGTACCTCTCTCTCTCCCCCTCAGGCCCGCCACTGCCCCCTCGGCCGTATTTAGCTCCGTGCTGCCAGACCCACACTATCACTGTACAGAGACAACAGCCCCCCTCCGTGATCGATGGGCAGCGTCTGATGCGGTCTCTCTCTCTCCCCAACACTGGGACAAAACACAGCCTTCGCAGCAGCACAGCTCTTCCTGACAACACCGCCTGTGTCCCGCCTCGCCACTTGCGATTCATCCCCAAGGTGAGACGGGGACAAAGGAAGGGAGGAGAGAGAGAGACAGAAAGACCCTGAGAGAGAACACATCAGCAGCATCCCTGCATCCCTGCACGCATCTTCCTCTTACCCCTCCCCTCCCCCTCCTCCTCCCCTACACTACACCACTCCTCTGTTCACAGCCATAAAAGAGAGGGTGGGATTTTTTTAGCTTTTTTTTTACCTTCTGTCCAGGATTTCAGGCACTTCGTCGTAGGTAAGTCCCGGCAGCGACTCCTCGTCGGAGAAGCCGAGCGCGGGCCGGCTGAGAGCGGACAGCAAGGCGAGGGAGCAGAGGAGGAACGCGTGTGCAGCCATTGAGACAATGAGAGGAGACTGCCGCTGGTTGAGCCCCTGCTTCATAATCTGCTCTCCTAGCCAGCGCCTGCCTCCCAGCCCCTCTGACTGGCGGCGGCCGCAGCCAATCGGCACGCCGGCAGAGCCGATCAGCGTGCGTCACAGTCCCCCCCCTCACCGCCCTCTCTCCCACCCTACTCCCCTCTCTGTCATCAGCTCCCTCTGCCTCTCTCACTCTGCTCAGCCTCCCACATCCACTCCTGTGCTCTCTATCGCCTCTCTGTCTCTCTCTCTTTCTCTCTATATCTCTCTCTCTCTCTCTCATGCCCACATAGCTGCAGGCAAACCCTAAGTATAGACAATGGCTGATTCTTTTTCACAAAACACCTCATCAAAATCATACCTATACGCTACCTGCAAACAACACACTCGTACCCCGCGCACACAGACACACAGCAGGGACGCACGCTCGCATCATCCACACACATGTTCGCTTCGCGCACACACTCTCTCACAGACACACGCACACGCACACGCACGCACGCTCCGTGGAAAATCACCTGGGAAGGTCAAGGTCAGGTTGTGCGGGAGGGAGGATGTTGACATGAGTTTACGTGGCGTCAGAAAGAAAGCAGAGCGGCGGGCGCCTGCGTGACCTAGATCTCCGGCGCGCGGCCACAATAGCAGAAATAACGCACTTGATCTGTGTGTTGTTGTTGAGCGCTGAGAGGGCCGGCCGGCGGCTGAGGAGATTGTCCACTGAGGCTGCAAATATGGATGACAGGAGCAGCTGAGCAGCTACGGATTGAGACGGGAACGGGGGGGGGGGGGTCCGAGCCCGACGCGACCCTGATGGCCGATCCCATTTCCTCCTCGTTACTTAGCCCCCATGCGTGTGATCCGATGCCTCCGGGGGGTCTTCATATACATCCTCTCTCATATCTTTTATGTCCATATCCGCTGATGATGTTCGGAACAGAACATTAAGAGTGGTTATATAAGCAAATGCGACCGACTATCATGGTAGATCTTCACATTGATGCGTGCCAATGATTCACATCAATGGAATCACCGCAGAGAAAATGTTCATATTCCCTCTGCTCTTTTTTTTCTGTCATACATTTTCTGCCTCAAGAAGCGGGGTTTTGATTGTGATGTTATCTCCAGATACGATGTGTGATCAGTATTAGACCCCACTGAGCATTTACTAATAATAAATAGATGTCATTGCTAGATCATTGACACTGGATTGCACAGGTTTTGCAGAATGGCTGTCAGCAATGTGTTCCATTAAAGCATTACTTTGAACATGTCCCAATATACAGGAGGTTGCTCATTTGAGATGCAATAGCTCCAGAAAGCCCTTTGGGAGAAGCACTTAGAATAGCTTGTGTGATTGATTACACGGTGATACAGTAACAACCTGGGGAAAAAACAAGAGGCACCAATTTACAACTTCCCATTAGCAATGTGGACAATTTCAAATTGGTATTGGACCTTGTATGCAAATCCAATATAATAAATTATGGTTTGGGTTAGGCTTCAATCACAAATACGTTGACTAACGGATGAAATGTAGACTTAACTTGGTATTGTAACATTGTAACATTGGTATTGTAACTTTGTATTGGTACAGTATTGTAACATTGGTATTCTAACTTTGTATTGGTATTGTAACATTGTAACTGTAACTTTGCATTGGTATTGTAACATTGGTATTGTAACTTTGTATTGGTAATGTAACATTGTAACATTGTATTCTACATACCCTGTGAACTGCAGAAACGTACAATGGCAACGTTTTGTTGTGGCGAGAAGGCTGCGAGAGGGCTGACCTGTTGCCGAAGGGGATGAGAGGTCAGTTGTATCTTGTCGGCCACACAGTAACATGGGGTGACTAAAGGATGTCTCAGCCCCTCTGTGTCTTCATACCACTGTGTCACTCTACTGCAGGGAACGTGTGAAGCAGCCTGTCACTG
Organism: Poromitra crassiceps; assembly: GCF_964638095.1. Taxonomy (NCBI): domain Eukaryota; kingdom Metazoa; phylum Chordata; class Actinopteri; order Beryciformes; family Melamphaidae; genus Poromitra; species Poromitra crassiceps. The sequence goes on along the minus strand of NC_139629.1, from coordinate 45,394,404 downwards.
CTGCTGCCATGGTGTGACAGCATCACAGGACGTCCCACAGGAAGACAGACATACAGGTGCTCTTTGGAGAAGATACTGTGCACTGTGTGCAGTCATTCCTCATAGTGGAGCAGATTAAAGACACATTCTTCACATCTGGAAAGAAGCACCAACATTTGCACAAATACTCCTTGGGGATTGTTCCTTTGATAAAAAGCTATTAGCCATGCAAAAATCAGCCCAGAAATACTATTTTGAGCAACTTTGTGTTATTGTCCAATAGGAATGATCTGGCTATCAAACCATACATTTATGACCACAGAGAAGCCAGATTTCTTCCACGTAAATTAAAAAATGGTTGCCATTTCGGACATTTTCATTGCTGTCCAGGCCGATTTTGGTGATTCTGGTGACAGGTTTTTAACTATGGAAGATTCCAAATCAAACATCATAAATCCTTTTTTATATCTCATTCTGCCATTTACTCGGCATATCTTTTTAAAGTAATGTGAAAAATATGCATAAACATTATTTTAGCAAAACTTTTTTCAGAAATGATAGAGAAAATTTACATTTTATTTGCACGAGGAGCGATCCTTTGGTTACTATTGAATACACACAAGCTACGACTAAATAAATAAACGATGCTTCTCAAACAGCTCTGCAGTAAGAAACGCGAGCAATTGTGATGTACTCGAGCAATTGTGATATCAGTCACTTGAGCGATTGTGATGTCACTCGAGAAGTGTGATGTCATCAGTGAGTGATGTCATCAGTTATGTCATGTCTAATTTTACATGTTATGTCATTTTATGATGTCATAATCGTATGATGTCATAATGTTCATGATGTCATAATAGACCCTTTTCACGGGGGCCATTTTGTGTCGAAAAGGCAGGATATACACAGGTGCAAGCAAAACACTAATGAGGGTTTCCAACATCCAATCATGGAATCATCACGCTTCTTCAGGCCGACCTGAAGATCTTGGAAAACTTTGTGGTCATGATGTATGACAGACAGGTGCAGTACAGCTGATGCTGTTGATGCACGGCTGGAGGATGGGGGGTTGTCTATGGGTTAATGTCCATGTAAATGACGATGTAAAACAAAGTCCATGTAAGATGTCAAGTGCAAGTAAAGTTGATCCTCGAATGGTCAGATTATTAAGGTTACAGATGTCTTCAACACATTGTATGTCATTTTTCCATCAGAATGCTGTTTCCCCTGTGTCATCATCAGAAGACATGGAAGTGGTGGGGATGGACTACCTGCTGGGCGACCGTTGATTTCCATGGCTCTCTCTCTCTCTGTGAGTCATATTTGTGATCTTATGAAACAGACACAAACATCAAACATATACATAGAGCAGTGGGTTGCTGTCTATTTATAGGTATGCTCTCATATCCAACTTCATAATCCTGTTCTTCATGCCCATATAGAACATTGAGGTTTGCCATAGCCTACAGAGAGGGTGATGTAATGGGTTAGTGGTCCTGCAGATTAGAGCATGTGTTGATAATAATATATGACTGCTAATCTACGAGCTAGCATTAGCATCTGATCTCTGCTGTGCTTAGGCTGTAGCAGCCGCATTAATCCAAATGCTTTAATGCATGTACTCATTTGAGAGGCTGTGCCTTGAGTGTTGTGGTTAAGTGCATTCCAGTCTGTCACTGTAAATGTAGCTCCACACACTGCACTTCTATAGCAGCAGTCATCTCATCACACCGCGTCTCTGTTAAGTCCATCATAGAAGATATGGGAAGACACAGCTTTGATTATGTGTTTTTATTGGTATACATATTTGCTCTCTGTCACAACACTACTGTCCATCATTCCGTCACTGCCTCAGTTGACTTCTTTGCTGGCCTTGCTCTCTGTACAAGGCAAGCACACACACACGAGCGCGCGCGCGCACACACACACACACACACTACACACAACCCAATCAATCTTTCATCTTGGAGAGAAGGTCAGCAGATGAGGCAAGCTGAGACGACTACGTGCATCATCATCATCACAGAGTGTTAAAATCATAGTCCTTCAGTCTCAATGACGTCATGTATTAACGACCGTTCATTCGCTATGAAAACACTACTACACATGCCGCCTTTCTCGGTGGTAAATGACTTGAGGTTAATGTCATGGATCTTTCGAAATCGCATTTATACTTCTCAATGTTATTAATGACATAATGAACTCTTTAAATTAAATATTAAAACAAAATATGTCAACAAAAAGTCCCAATCTTCTCGCATTTGACTATATAATATATATAAATTTAGTATTGATCCCCGACACTTATCCGAAACATCCTATGAAGAAAATATCTATTTATTAAATATAGAAGAATCTCCAGGTAAGCGTCCTGCTTGCTATCCGATTCATCTGTTGAGATCACATAACATCCTTAAAAGCTTTCAGCGTGTTACGGCTTTATGTCATAGACATTGTCCCAGGCAATGTGATAATGGCAGATAGGCCTATATATTCTTGTCGATATGCAAAGCCAAGAAATTAGGCTTTATTCTCTCTAGCTGTGAAAGACAACTTGTTGGTACAGCACTGTTTGTGCGAAGCATATAATATTCCTCCACAAATAATAGACTCCTATAAAACTATATATATTCATAAAATACTCTCACTTCGCTAAACACATCTGTCACCGTTACCCCCTTACATTATTTCTCTTGGTTCTATGAGCCAGTGACGTTTAAGTGTTTGTTCTACACCCTGGATATGGCAACAACCAATCAGGTGCTGCTATGCAGATGAGAAACCCTCAAGACAGAGCAAAGCAAAAGATCCGATTGGCTGAAACCAGTGAATGGCCAACATAAACGATCAACATTCATGTCACAAAGTTGCGGTTTCATTCACTCCTTGGTTCCACTTGGCCGGTGTTATACCACATTGTGCCAGTAGAGGGCACCCACACCTGACCCAACAGTACCTGCAATCCTGTCTAAATTGGCTTACTTCATGTTCATGAGGCACAATGTCAACATAAGAAATGTGGAGATATGGTCGAAAAGGGATACAATAATCCAGGAGGGGTTTCAACTCCAA
>NC_139629.1:45376353-45381353 GCF_964638095.1 Poromitra crassiceps | reverse complement strand
ACATAGGGAGGTACGGTGGTGCAGTGGTAAGCACTATCGCCTCACAGCTCGAAGGTCGTGGGTTCGATTCCCACCTGGGCCGATGTGAACACTGAAGGAATGCGTGCCCGTCCGCATGTCCTCGAGTGCCCACCACCCGGGTGGGGTTGGCAAAATGGCCTTTCTGTGTGGAGTTTGCATGTTCTCCCCGTGCCTCCCAGGGGTCTCCTTCATATAGGAACCCCCTTCACAAAAACATGCAACATCCTGGTTGCTTATATGGTTCCTCCTCTGATCGTTAAGGGCGCCTGTTCAGAGGGAGGGGAACTGGTAGGAATAGCGTGAACCTCCCACGTGTTATGTCCTACCGGTGAAGCTTCCTCGGGCAGGTGAAAAGAAGCGGCTGACTTGACTGCCCATGTCTCTGAGGATGCATGGAATCAGTCTCGGCCCTCCCCAGATCGGCAGAGGATGGAGTAGCAACCAGGATTGAGTAATTCAAATGAGCACTAAACTGGGGATAAAAATGGGATAAAAAAATCGGGAAAAAAACATAAAAAAAAAAAAAAAAAAAAATAATCATAGACTACATAAATATATGGAAGTAATAAAAAAGAAATGAGGAGTCATAGACCAAAGTAAAAGTCCAAACGTTTTTTTAATGCTATACTGTAATTCATAAGATTTCTGTTTTATTCTCTTGGGTGACACCTATGATGAGTTATAATTGCACATGAGTTCCAAACTATTATGACATTTATCGATTTGGCCATATTATCCACCTATAATGCAAGCAGAAACTGGAAAAAAGTTGTTAGTTATTTTTCCACACAAGAGTTGTGGAGAACCTACAGTAACCTACAGAGTGAGTCTATTGTGTTGGCTCTGCCTACCCTGTGTCACCAGACAGCAAGTGCATAAATGTGTACTGCAAATGTAAAGGTTTTCATCAATGTGCCATAGGCTCAATCATCATTGTGCTAAGTCAATATTAGATATAGTGACTTAACAAATATTTATTTAGATGGAAATATTTGAGATAACTTTAACTAAAACTATTAGATAACACAAACTATATTAAACAGATCAAAAAGTGCATCAGTGAGGAGGGAAAGAAATTGAATTGAAGTTCTGCTTTAAAGGTCCATTCAGCAATGTTTTTGTGTTAAGATAAGTGTTACATGGCTCTATATTCTGACAGCAATCACTGAAATGGAATGTTTGGTCAGTGACTTGAAACCCCAACCCCACTGTCCTATCTCTCTCCTGTAGTCCTGCATGCAGGGCAGACATATTTCCACAACCATAATTCGTAGAGACTCATAGATGGCAATGTTGGATTCAGGATGAAAAAATACACATAGTCCTTAAAGGAGAATTTCGTTTTTTTTTAACCTGTACCCATCTCCTGGCATTAATTATGATTTGGCCACTCACCCAGCGATGTCCGCGGCGTTTCTGGCCGTCCTACCGTTGTTTTGAGATCAATAGCGTCCAAGTCAGTTGTAAAATGGAGCTGATTTGGGGCCAAGTGTGAGCCTGTCTTTCCTGCATCTAAATAGCTATTTTTATTCCCGTTTTCGCCACATATGGTAATAATGTGATCCCTCAACATCCACCAGAGTGATATTTCGCCCCAGGCCATTTCCTGGACTTTCACAGGGATCAAATTACCTCAAACGTGATCTCGGTCACCAAGTCTCGTGAAGTCCCGCGATACTTTCCTGCCGGCTGGCCAACTACAGGTATACGCTTTGCGGTGGTGGTTTTAGCGTAACCTATGTGGGGTTTGGCGTAACCTATGTGGGATTCGAAATAACGAAGGTTATGCCAAACCCCACATAGGTTACGCTAAAACCACCACCGCAAAGCGTGTACCTGTAGTTGGCCAGCCGGCAGGAAACCACCGTCTGTGTACTGTACCTCTGAACGGGGTCACCGGATCTCAACCACACACACACACACATATATATATATATATACACACACACACACACACATGCCCTGACACTAAACACACACACACATATATATATATAAGATGTCTGTGTATATATATAAATACACACACACACACACACACACACACATATATATACTCACACATATACACACACATATATACACACACACACACATATACACTAACACTACTGCTACTACTGCTTGAACCCCGTCAGGTCACCAGATCTCAACCAAACTTTGTGCACTTGTGCACATACCAACTCTGACTAAATGTGCAATTCAGTGTTTATATTATCTGACATACACCCCCCAAGTCACCGGAAGCTTGGACCCCGCATCGCCGCTTGCGGCTATATTGTCTATTTGTTTTTCTTCTTTTTCTGCCCTAAAAGTGTGTGGATCTCAGAAACCATACCCTCCACATCACCTAAACTTTCCACATAGGTTCAAGAGGTCACCCCCTACTCGGAGAAAAAGAAATACACCAATCCACCAGATGGTGGCGCTATAACAGACCATTTCGCCTTATGGTCCATATCTTCTGAACCGTGTGTCCTATACTCAAAATTTCACTTATCCTGGATTCCTTGGATCAATATGCATCTATCCATATAGGCCACGCCCATTTGCGTGTGCCTAGATTTTCCGCCATTTTGAATTTTATCAAAAACCTACTTTTGCAAGCTCCTCCTAGACTGTTTGGCCAAATCACACAAAACTTTTTCTGGGTTATCTATGGACTACCCCGACCTAAAGTTATTAAAGGATTTTGGATACGTGAAACCGTTTTGAAATGATAAATGTCTAAACTTGTGTGTATTTGCTTTTGTTCTTTTCCTGCCCTAAAAGTGTGTGGATCTCAGAAACCATACGCCCCACATCACCCACCTTTCCACATAGTTTCAAGACATCACCCACTACTCAGAGGAAAAAATTACACCAATCCACCAGATGGTGGCGCTATAACAGCCAATCACCACTACTACTGCTGCTGCTGCTACTACTACTACTACTATTCTTAGTACTTCTGCTGCTACTACTGCTACCACTCCCACTACTACCAACAATACTACTACTACTATTACTACTACTGCTACTACTACTACTACTAGTACTGCTTGGAAACCGTCAGGTCACCGGATCTCAACCAAACTTTGTTTACTTGTGCACATACCAAGTCTGAATAAATGTGCACTATCTGACATATACCCCCCAAGTCACCAGAAGCTTGGACCCCGCATCGCCGCTTGCGGCTATATTTTCTAGTTGTTATTGTAATAACAATTTCCCACAACAGCATGTTTTGTATTTGTGCATTTCAAATAAAATACTACTTTTCCAGTCATATATTGTCATTATTCAAGTTTAAAAAAATATTGTTAAAATCGTATCGTATCGTATCGTTATCGTGAACCCAGTATCGTGATACGTATCGTATCGTGAACTGAGTGTATCGTGACACCCCTAATAAACACTATATGGGAATAGTGAGTGAGTGAGTGAGTGAGTGAGTGAACGATTCCGAACGCGGCTAGTGTCTCTCAGGGCAATGAATTCACACACGTTCACATACACGTATACACACACTGTGCATCGTCTACCTGTATCTGAATTTGTCCATGGCCACAGACTGGTGTGTGGGGAACTGCTTGTTGCAGGTGTAGGTGTTGTGATCGTTCTCCGGCAGCAGGTCGACGTCGTGGAGGAAGATGCAGCTCCAGTCCTCGTCTCTCAGAGCCTCGCGCACCCCCACGTTCAGCAGCTTGGCTCGGTTAAAGGTACTGTTCCCCCACTAGAACCAGAACCAAGAGGGGAGAGGGTGACGCAAAGCTGCAGAGGTATGCATCCATTCATTCATTGTTACATGGTAATACTCAATAGAGTACCGTAGGGATGACGTATTTTTGCAGTCGCAAGGCGGAAGTCCCGGACTTCCTGGATCTTACGGGGGAAAGTCGATGGGGTTTTAGAATGAGGATTTCACTTACATGCGTAAAATAAGGTCTGTGGTTAACAAAGGTTTATGGGAGCGGTAATTTGGGTTCAGCAGGATATTCTTCACGAACGCGAATCATTTTTATGCCTTTTGAAGGGTTATCGCGTTAAAAAAATGCATTTACGTTACTGCAGACTGCTAAAAGAAAGTTAGAAACGTAGCTATCATTTTCCCAACATGACTAATTCATGCTGAATTTAGCCGAATCTTGGCAATCCTTTGTTTACACTGATTTGTTTACACTGTCGCTATGGTTACAGTTCTGCTACAGAGCAGCCATGAATGCTAGCTACAGATGTTATATAGTTATAGTAGAGGGGGCATCTTCAGTGAGTCTCTCATATTCACTGTGCTGTGATTGAATGGGAGCAGCCATTGTACAGAGAAGTAGTCAAACTTCTTCTTTGATATTTAACAGCAATGTTAAAGTCCCTGCAGACCAGAAATATTTTTTTATTATTTAGCATTTTGAGGTCATCACATCACAGGAACGTATGTTAATAAGCCACCAGCCAAATTTGAACGATGATGAACATCGCAAAGTATATCAATTTAGGTTTGACAGTCATGCCAAAAGTCATGAGAATCAATTAAATTTTAGAGTGTATTTTCTCCCGCGGACTGTGTGGGCGTGTCCCGTCTGCAGCAGGTCTCTCTCTCTCTCGGAGGAGGAGACCTGCTCGGAGGAGACCTCTCTCTCCGTTAACGGAGAGAGAGAGAGAAGGAGAGAGAAGGAAAGAGAGATGGAGTGTGTGTGTGTGTTCGCGCGTTGCTCGGTGCATAGCCTACTGACAGAGAGGAAGAGATCTCTGCGCTGCGAGTGAACAGCGCTACTGTGTGTGTGTCAGTGTGTGTGTGCGCGCGTGCGTGCATGCGTGTGTGTGATTCGATTAAATCTTATGATGTGATAAGATCATGCATTTTAGCACCGCGCGCACCGCTCTCTTCAATGAGGAAATGGAAATCCAGACCTTGTAGAAAAGTGGCGATTTTTGGGGTTAGAGTTGAAAGTAATGTCAACATACTTTCTGAGGCACACAATTACTCACATAAGACCCTA
>NC_139629.1:45361353-45373853 GCF_964638095.1 Poromitra crassiceps | reverse complement strand
GAGCTGCTGCTGAAGTGAGTAAAACAAGGCTGAACGCAACAATTAGATAACCTGGATAACATAGCTAGCACATAAACTGCTTCATGGTTAGCCTGAGCCAGCTGATTAGCCTAGTAATAACATCTGTCGTTAGGCCTGTAGGCAATAATGCATTATGCTACTGCGAAAATGTGTTCAATCACATTTATTCGACGGCATCGCTGGGCTAGCAAGTTTCCCAAACGCATGCCTCAAATGCAGTTTCTCATTATTGTCAGTCTATATTCTCGGGTCCAGTGATGCGCTGCTGCACCACCAGCCGACTCACCAGCAGATCCCCTGCGACATTTCAAATCCAGTCCCCGGCTTCCAGGAGAATCGACGGGGCCGCTGTCAGAAATAGATGCGATGCTTCCAAAAGATAGCGTTCTTCTGCTCCTGAGCGCTCCTCCTCCTCCTCCTCCTAATCTCATCCGAGCGCAAAGCCCTCTGTAGCTGCTGCTGTTAAGACCGCTGCAGACCCTCACACGCAAGAGCATCGCCGCATATCTTAATGTCAACACAAGCAAGTGCACTGCTGCTGCGCTCCGCCTCAGCGGCTGTATTCACACACACGACTCGAGGCGCACCGCGGTGACGCACTGAGCGGCCAAATTGAAAATGTACAAAGCTTGATCCCTGAAAAGCAGCTGTATAATCCTACTATAAAACTTAATATAGAATACAATGTTACATCAGAACTATTAAACTCTATAATGTCAAATAGGCTATTATAGCCTACCCCCCTTTTATAATAGCCTATAATGTATCTGCTTAATTATATAGCATACCATCCATTCACTCATCAATTCATTTTTCCATTGTTGAATTTCTTCTTTATTTCTTATACAACATCCAAAGGCATCAGTTTGGCTTGATGCAGCAGGCTAAAATATCTTTATGCACATGCAGCAATAGCTTGTCAGATTACATAAACACAAACAGAATATGTATGGCTAAGATAGCACCATATACTGTAGGCCTACCCAATGTAAACAGGCTAACCCCTCCCCCCATGACCCCCAAAGCAGATGAAGCTGTGCAAAACAATGCATCATTGTTGCAGCCCATATTATGTGAAGTAACTGCCTTTCACGTCTCAAGGCAAAGGGGACTATTGTGTGTTTTCTCTATCTGGGGCAAGACCCCTCTACCTCAGTGTCCTCTCAAGGGATACTTTACTAAATGATGACACACACACACACACACACACACACACACACACACACACACACACACACACACACACACACAAAAACACACACACACACACACTGCAGAGTACTTAGTAAAGGCACAGGATAGACAGACAGGTTGGAAGTTCACTTTCCTCAGGACAGTGAGAAAAGATGTACATGATTTGCTCTATAAGCAATGTATAAGTGCATGTGCCTTCTTGATGATTAGAGTATCCATGTAGTGTGATGACCCTCCCGCTCTCCTGGCCCTGGCTGTCTTGCAGGAACGTTAGGCTGATTGGGTGCACCTGGGCCCAGTGCACTCACTCACTGGGCTTAAGAAGACCTTCAGACCATTCATTCTCTCTCCCTCCTCACAATAGACCCTTTTCACAGGGGCCATTTTGTGTCGAAAAGGCAGCATAAACACAGGTGCAAGCGAAAACACTAATGAGGGTTTCCAACTTCCAATCATGGAAGTTGGAAACCCTCATTAGTGTTTTGCTTGCACCTGTGTTTACCCTGCCTTTTTGACACAAAATGGCCCCCGTGAGAAGGGTCTATTCACCTTTTGTTCTGTTCTTTTGTTTAACAATGTTGTTTGTGTTGTCTAGTTACTTTCCCTTAGTTTTAGTTAATAAATGGTTGTTTTAACTTTTAGTTTGGTGTATGACTCCCTCTTTTGTTACTTCCTTGAACCGGGTTGTATTATAAAAATAAATAAAAAATAAATAAAACTAAGAAGAAATAACTAGACAACACACGCTAGCTAACGGTGAGGAGGGAGAGAGACTGAATGGTCTGAAGGTCTTCTTAAGCCCAGAGTGCAACACCAGGCTCCTGCATGAGAGGGCCAGGAGACTGTGAGGGGACGTCACATGATCCACAAAACATGTTGGTGAACTTGAAGTTTTGACTTTATTATTTGCGATGAAAGTATAGCCCCAACTCTGTGACTGATAGTTTATTAAGTTCATACAGTACACTTTGATCACAGAATTGAACCCCAAATGGCTTCAGACCAGCGAAACAGGGACAGTCCAATAAGTCTCCTAAATCAGCACACACAGAAAGTCATATACACAGCACCTTGTTTTTTTTAATCTATACAAAAATCTATAATGAATTGCTTTTCGATTTGTTTACCTGTAATCTTCACCAAAATGATAATGAAACAAAAATGACTACTATCACAATAAGAACTATCATGTAAAAAACAAACAACAAAATGGAATGAAATGAAATGCTTCACAAGTTCTTAATACTTATTTTGTTTCATCTGTCTATTTTGGCTTGGGGAAAACATGACTTTCAGATAAGTCTCCTCTGCTCATCACTTTCAAATAACTCTCAACTTTAAACTGTAAAATGTGAAAAGTCAGATGAAGCATACTGCAACAACAACATTGCTTTCAGCCCCCTTCAAGTTCTGCGTCATGGTATTTTGCACTCCCCATTGTATTGTATCAATGTTCTCTCGTCCGTCGCTCTTCCTCCCTCCAAAAAAAAAATACAAAATACAAATTCAAATTAAGTCTACTCAGTTATAATAATAAACTCCCTCAAAATGTAACTTCCTTCCCTGCATCAGTCCTCTTATATTATTTAAATTATCTCCATCCTTCTCATCCACTTTTCTTTGCCCTCCCTCTCTCCGTCTCCGCCTCTACTTCTTGTAGTTGCCGAACTGGATGGCCAGGCGGTCGCTGACACAGCGGAAGGCGGCCGGCTGCACCTCCCAGTAGTTGACGGGGTTAGCGAACAGGCTAATGCCGTTATAGAACGTCCTCTTCATCCCAAAGCCCCGGGGACAGAAGTCGTCCACTCCCACCTGGCTGATGCTGTTGGAATGGAGGTACACCACCTAGAGGACGGGAGCGGGGCAGAGTAAAGGGTGTGTCAAAACACAGCGTATCTTTTCAAATCTCTGCCTTGCATCCTGTAAAAACAGTGATTTACAACCTTTTTAATATTGAGGTCCCCTAATTTAATCCACATTATAGCCACAGACTAACCTGACGCTGCCAGATGGGGGCGCTATTGTTTTCATAAGACACCGCCCCCGTCTGGCAGCGCCACAGACCTCCATTCGATGAAATGTTGTCTCTCGCACCCAAATCTGAGAATATTTTTTATTGTTAGATATGATTTGCTCCAGAATTCCATGACTTTCTGTATTGTACAGTTAGAATCAGAATCACTTTTATTGCCACAGTATGCAATTTACATACGAGGAATTTGTCTTAGTGTCTGTATGCAGCGTAGCGGTCACATCAATATACAGAGATAAGAAGTAGGAAGATAACTAAAGACAATCACAAAGTTGCAAGTGCAATCAAATCGAGTAAATATATACAATATGTACATGAGTGGTGAAGTGTTCTGTGGATGATAAATATGAATTTACGTTGAATTTACATGAGATTTACAGACTGAGTTAAATAGACGTTAAATAGGCAGTGGATTTACATGAATTTACAGTCGGAGTTAAATAAGAGTTTACATTGAATGTACATGAAATTTACAGGCTAGGTAGAGAGATAACAGTCAAAGTAGGATCAAAATTATTTTCAGTTTGCTGCGGACCACCTGGATCCCCCTCAACGACCCCTGGTGGCCCCGGGACCCCCCGTTGAGAACCACTATAAAACACTAACCTGACGCTGCCAGATGGGGGCGGTATTGTTTTCACAAGTACCACCCCGGTCTGGGAGCGTCAGGTAAGTAAAACACATCTCTGAAAACACACTCTCACCTGTAGATATTTCATCTCTGGCAGGCCTTTGGGGACACGAGTGAGGCGGTTGTTCTCCAGATGCAGCTCTCTCAGTCTGGGCAGGAAGGACAGACTGCCGTTCTCTAAGTTACGGATGTGGTTGTAGCCCAGGCCCAACCTGGCAACCAGAGAGAGGGGGTGGGGACACGTTAAACAGGGGGGGGGGGCAGAGGAGGCTGCATCGTGCATTTTACTTTTAGCAGAGTTTTGAGTGAAAATTCCCTCATCATTAGCGGCCTGACAATAGCCTATCCTGTAACCGTGGGATGATCACATGAGCTCAAATGAGAGAGAGAGATTTTTATAGGAGAAAATAGAGCGAGTAAAGAAAGGAGGGGATATGATTCAGCATGGAGGAAATGACAGAGTTCTCAGCCTCCTTCAGAAGATGGGGAGTGACTGCTGTAGTACTCTGCTACTTTTTGGTGCCATCGTGTAGTTCATATTATTTCCCCTAAGGGGCACTGCTGACTGGGAATGGGTATTCATTAATAACCACATCCCCCCCAACAAAATACCCCCCCCCCCCTCCCCCCATGCAAGCCACGCCCTCAGAGTGAACTCAGCTGTAGCCTATATGGGGTGGAGCTGTGTGTGAGGTACCTGTACAGATGCTTGTAGCGCTTCAGGTCCTCCAGTTCCACAGCCTGGATCTGGTTGTGGTCCAGATGGAGCTCATGGAGACTGTCTGGCAGATCTGGAAGACAGACACCATCAATAACGACCTGGACGGCTCCGCTTCTAGGCTGAGATCTGAATCTAGTCTCACAGCTTCCCCCATTCCTGCTTTATCCTTTGTCTCCTGCCTGCTTCCCCCTCACATGCCCCCGTTGAAAGTGGCTCTTTAAATGACAGCTGTCTAAAGATAATAATGGGACGACTCTAGACGTGTTTAGATGTTAGCCAGACACACGCATTGTTACCTGTGGGCACCCCTGTCAGTTTGCGCCTCAGATATATTACCTTTGGGCACCCCAGTCAGTTTGGCCTCAGATATACGCAGATAGCTGAGCTTCAGTCCCTTGAAGGCTCCAGGCTCAAAACCACTGTTCTGGATGGGGTTTCCTCCCATCTCTGTAAGACAGACGGAATATTTGTGGCATGTCAAAACGGCAGTCCTTTTAATTTATACAATTCAGTGGTAGTGGTGAAGGCAGTGCGGTGAAGGCAGTGCGGTGAAGGCAGTGCGGTGAGCAGCGCAGAATATATAGCCCAGAGCTGCTGGAGTCGTTGACATTTTCATTCTCTGACCTATGCAGTTCATGCTGCCCAGTCCCGAGAAGGTTCCCTCCGCCACCTTCTTGATGCGGTTCTCGTGGATCCTCAGCTCGATCAGAGAGGACGGCAGGTTCTTGGGCACGCTGGTCAGGAGATTCCTGGAGAAGTAGAGCTTCTGCATGTGCTTCAGAGGGCTGAATGCTCTGGGGTGGACTTTGGAGATCTTGTTGTTCACCAGAGACAGGGCCTGGGGAAGGAGGGGGGGGGGGGGGGTAATCAGATGGAGACAGAGATAATAATTAACACCCTCTTCACTTTATTCGATCTGTATAAAAAGCAACATCAGCATTGTCAGAGAGAGAGAGTGAAACAAGCTTGAAGCTGCAACCACGTACAGTACTACGTGCATGCATTCTCACACACACACACACACACACACACACACACACACACACACACACACACACACACACACACACACACACACCCCACCACACATTTCCAAAATGCGGGATGGCAAGGGCAGGACCCACCCTACATTTTGGAAACCCCCCCAATGCCCCCATTTAGCCAATTGGCATGAACACAAACACACACCTTTACACACACACACACACACACACACACACACACACACACACACACGCACACACACACACACACACACACACACTTGACCTCCATCCCAAATGTCAGCCTTATATGGCAAAAAGAGTGGGGACATTTTTGTGGACAGAGCGACCGACAGAGCTGAGCTGCTGGTCGCAGCTAAAAAGAGAAAGGTAGGTAGCTACTTTATTGCTACTTTATTAATCCCCAAGGAGACATTGGGGAAAAGCTGAAAGGCGGAGTCTAGCCATAAACACAATCAACATAAGTGTGTGTGTGTGTGTGCGTGTGTGTGTGTCATGTCTCTCTTGAGTAGGGTTGTCAAAAGTATCGAAAAGTATCAATACTGAAAATTGTAATCGACATTTGCAACAGGTACCGATAGTATCGATAACTATCAATACTACAAATTTTAAATGGATACAATACTCATTTGCAACAGTTTCGATACCATCAGTGCTTTCTTTAAATGAAAAATCACAGATTTTTCCCTCCCTATCATTGGGTATCTGTTGCTTCAACAAGCTAAATGTGTTGTGATGGCTAGAGCAGGGCTAATCTGCTGTCTAAATTTGATCAGGCCTAGATTATGGAGAAGTGTGAGTCTGTCCGTCCATCTGTCTAACTTTATTTTTATGCTTCTTGATGTGTCATCATCCCCCCCTTCCCGTGGTATCGAAAATGGTATCGAGTATCGCTATTTTCCTGGGTATCGAAGTAGAAATTCTAGTATCGTGACATCCCTACTCTTGAGTGTCTGACTGAATTAAAGAGATCCAGTAACACTTCACAGCAGTCCATCACCGAGCAGACAGACTCTCCACTGCCACCTGGTTGACAGACGGAGACAGACGGAGGCTGAGGTAAACTAGGCTCTAATAGGGATGTTTATTGTGTAATGTCATGTGGGGAGTTTCCTCGCCTGCTAGTCTCAATGTTGCTCTTGGTCGGCGCTCTTGAACGCAGGTCAGGAGTGAGCAGAGGCTTTCCGGTGAGAGAGGCCGGGATGTGCGCGTGAATATTCCCCTTTGGCTTTAGGCACAACATCTCATACAATCAAACCTCTCAGAGAGAAGGATGGCAGAGAGGGAGAAAGAAAGAAACGAAAGAAACCGGCTCTCAAACCCTCAGGAAATGTCGAGGCATAATGATGTTTCACACTACTCGAGCCAAGACAAGCTGAGCCGTGCCGAGCTGAGCCGAGTTAGTCACACACAGTCGCCGAGCCAATGGCCGAGAGGGACATGTGAATGGTACCAGAGCGGCGTGTCTCTTACGTAGAGGTTAGTTAGGCCTTTGAAGTCGTTCTCCTTCAGCTCGGTGATGCGGTTGTTCTGCAGATCCAGGAACTTGGTGTCCGAAGGGATGTTCTTCGGAACCTCGGTCAGACCTGGAGACCAATGGAAAAGACACAGAGAGACATCAACAAACTGGGTTGTTCAGGTCGTCGAACCGACACCCTAAAAACCAGTTTGCTTTCAACGGGGACATTCTTAGGACGTCTCCGTCAGACCTAGACGAAGGAAAATAAATGGCTGCTGTGTATTCTAACAACCTCCATCAGACCCAGAAATCAAACCAATCACGCGGTCCCACACAATGTTCAAATGAGCACCCTTGGGTTCCTCGTCTGTGATTTTAGAAGTATAGGCTGTCATAGACACAACCATGGAGGTCAAACACAGAAGTCCAAGCAGGCCCATATACAGTAGCCTACATTACTGGTGAGTCACTGACACGGGGGCGCGTGTGTGCGCACACACACACACACACACACACACACACACACACACACACACACACACACACACACACAAAATGCCAATTCCCTCACACCAGATGGGGGCACCAGATGTTTTCCATCTGGTTTCCATTCCCAAGGGATGTGACTTGAAATCACACGTCACATAAAAAAAAAAGACTTGGGCACAACCCTGACACCCCTGACACACACACACACACACACACACACACACACACACACACACACACACACACACACACACACACACACACACACACACACACACACAGACAGAAGTGTGTTAATGTGTGAGTGGTGAAGTAGCCATTGGAACACGGGTGTTTTAATTGAGGCTTCTCTGTGACAGAGACACCTGCTAACAAGCGGCAAAGAAGCAATAAACACTACACGCCGTGTCGAATCTGTGCGAGCCGAGCGCTGTGAGGAATACATCAACCGCCGATCCTATTGAATTGATTGTGATCGAAGGCGGAGAAAGGGTTAAAAGCCAAATGGACATCTTTAAGTATACACCTGTGTTACTTCATTCAGGGTCCAGAGGTGCCACTGGAAAAAGAGTGATTCAGCAGCACGCTCACCAACTGAACAACCCCCCGATCATTAAGAAGACCACATCACAGAGGCCGTGACGTGTAGAAGATGCGGTCGATGGGCGCAGACAGACCAGAGGGGCAAAAGTGAATCCCTACTAGGAGGACCGGCCTCATCTGGTGCCGCCCGCAACCGTCATTCAACCCGTCGTCCTCCTGGCGCAGTGTCGAGTGCCAGCTGTGCCACTGGGATCCAGTCTGCCACCCCACCGACCACATCTGACCCAGACTCTACCCAGCGCTGTCTATCTGGAGTTAAGTTTAGAACCTATGGCTTTGGCTGCACTGTGTCTGTGCGTGCCCCACCCTCCATGTCACCATGTAAGAGCATAAGCCCTGGAAAGCTCTATCTGACTTTTTCTTCCAAATATTTCCACTCTGTTCCTAACAGACTACAGTCCTCCTGGTACAGTAGCTGAAGTGGCCTCGTCCAACACATAAAACTGCAAGATTTCTTTCCTTTCATAGAACATATATATAGAGACATATTTTTGAAAGTGGGTGAAAGATTAATTTTCCGTCTCCATTGTATAATTTAATGTAGATCCTACGCATGAATTACCTTTCTCAAATGCAAAGCGTTATTGCTACTGCAAGGAGAGCAATGCGCCTATATACCCAGGTGGATTCAGGTGGGGAGAAATATTTACTTTCTCGTCCAACACTTGCAGCTTTTGAGATGCGTCCTGGCAGCTGCAAACCTTAACATTTGTATGCCTATGTCGAGCTCAAGAGGCACACACACACCCCGAATAAACAAACCTGACAAAACTCACTCGCCAAAACCCTGATCGAGATCTGAACCCCCTCAACCAGAAACCCCTTAAATCCCTAAAACCCCAAACCGCGCCGCTTCGCCCGTCTGTCCCGCAAAACTCAGAGTTTTCACCACCGCCTGACAAAACCAGCACCCCCATTAAAGCCCCAGCGCCCCTCAACACAAACACTCGACACCGTCCCGGGATGCACACAGACACCACAGCCAGAATCCATCTGTTCCAAATAAGCACCAGACATCTCGCAAATTATACGCTTCCACATTTACCCGCTGTAGAAGAGTCCCGGACAGGAAATATAGACAGAGCTTGTAAAATGATGATTCGACAAAACCATTATATCCAAACACAGACAGCTTATTAAAGTTATAGCTGATATAAAATGAGGAATCTATAGTTCTATAAATACGACTGAATGCAGCTCCTGTGGGCCTATAGACTCACTCCAGCATGCTCTATACACTCACTGCATACCGGTACACTGATTTTCAAATAAACGTGACTGAGACATAATAAAGACAAATTAAAGACTGTGCAAAACAAACATCGTAAAAAAGTCATATTTATAGATGATTTATATTTTGGTACACAACATGTTAAAGGAACACTCCGCCTATTTTCAACCAGCTTTGTATCATTAGAACATCAGTAGTATATCAGAAAACTGTAAACGGTTTTGAAGTCTGTCATTTAATTTGACAGTTATTGAGTGTTAAAGTGTGGACCAGTGATGTCACTTTAACATTCAATAACTGTCAAATTAAATGACAGACTTCAAAACAGTTTACAGTTTTCTGATATACTACTGATGTTCTAATGATACAAAGCTGGTTGAAAATGGGCGGAGTGTTCCTTTAAGAAAGAGCAATATTTTAAATGATTGTTGGTTCAGCTTCTGAATTTCTTTCATTCTCTTGTTTATGTGTGCACACTGGTATGCATGTGTGCACAATTACATGCATGTGGAAAACACGCGTACATGATAATAGTAGTAGTAGTAGTAGCTGTTCGATAATAGATAGTAGTTTTGTACGATTGCTAGCAAGCATTTTTTAATACTTATAACACCTTTTCTAAACTCTTCGTTCGCACACCAGCTAACCTACAACACACAATTGGCCAAACAGTTAATTTTATGCTCAAAATCACACACGGTAAACTAAACACCAACGCAAATTTTCAAAATATACAGACCTGTTTCCAAATTTAATAATTCTGTTAATGGTATAGCCCGTACAGACAGATGTTGTGCTAACGGTGTTCAAAGATTTGAAAATTTGTGACTACAGAATGGATAAAAGGCTGCTAGCCATCGTACAAAACTGTCATCTGCAAAGAGAGAGTTAAACAGGCCTTGATTTTCTCATTTTGATTTTTTTGGCCCTCCAGCTTCAATGGAATTCATAACAATATTAATATTTGGAATCTAGATATATACACATAAACAAACACAGCTTTCATCCATCTTCTCAAACTCTCTCTCTCCATTCCTCTAGTCTAAATCCACCCCTCCATCTCTCAGTCCCTTCGGTCTAACTCATTCTTCCCTCCGTCCTCCCCTCCTCGTCTGGGTTCCCCTTAGACATCCTGCGCACGTCCCAAGAACAACACCAAACAGCTCTTTAAAGACAGCCAGGAAATTACAAACTTCTCATCCCCTCCGGGGCCCTCCCATCCCGTTGGCGTGTGTCCCTCTTTTCCGTCCTCCATTACTCTCCATCCCTTTCTTAATCCCTTGCCATCTCTCTCATGTTCTCTCTCTCTCTCTCTCATGTTCTCTCTCTCTCTCTCTCTCTCTCTCTCTCTCCCCCCTTCCTCCAGGTCAGCTCTTTCTCTCCTCTTTCTCCACCTCCCCCGGGTTCTTCCCCTCATCCCCATCTCTCTGCCTCTCCCTCTCCCACCCCCATCTAAACATCTCTCTGCCTCTCGCGCCCATCTAAACATCTCTCTGCCTCTCCCACCCATCTAAACACAAAGTCAAGAACACAAAATCCCCTCGAAGAGATGCCTCCCCTTGTCAAAATAAACCCGACGTTATCCCCAGGAGAAATCCCTCTCTGGGATAATGCACCACGGAGCCCTTCCCTCTCTGGCCTGTGAGAGTCACGCAGGGCTCAGCTCAGGCTCGCTCCATCAAATAATACAGCCGACTCGATTACTTTCCTCTCACATCATGAATCTGCTGACATGCACACGGTAACACACTGTAACACACTGTAACACACTGTAACACACTGTAACACACTGTAACACACTGTAACACATACTAAAAAGTAATAATAATGCAACACAGACCTCTCTCTCACACACACTCTCTCTCTCTCTCTCTCTCTCTCTCACACACTCTCTCTCTCTCTCTCTCTCTCTCACACACTCTCTCTCTCTCTCTCTCTCTCTCTCACACACTCTCTCTCTCTCTCTCTCTCTCTCTCTCTCACTGACCTAGGTCAGAACACTGGACCACTCGCAGCTGACAGTGGCAGCCGAAGGGGCACATGGGCACTTCGGGCGGGGGCAGCTCTTCCATGCCCGAGCCGTCCTCTTGGTCCCTCATCATCGTCGTCGTCATCCCGCCGCTGTCCATGCTGTCCATGCTGTCCATGGCAAAGTCCCAGAAGGCCCTCTGCTCAAAGGGCAGAGCTGAGGAGGGAAGGGACAGACGCGCCAGGCAGAGCAGCAGCAGCAGGGAACAGTGGGGCAGCATCTTTGATTCGGACGCACCTGGAACAGCAGAAAGGGGGGGTAGAACCGGCATCACTCTCACTGCATACAGGTATACATACTATACAGTAGCTATATACACGAGTACACTATATTTCTGTGATATTGTAAAAGCAAAAAAATCACAAAATGTCTTTGCACCAGGGAGATAAAGATATAGGTTCATATTTGGGCTGCAACTAACGATTATTTTCATTATTGATTAATCTGTCGATTATTTTCTCAACGAATCGGTTAGTTGTTTGGTCTATAAAATGCCACAAAATGGTGGAAAATCACGTTTTCCCCAAAGCTTAAGATGATATCCTTAATGTCTTCTTTTGTCCTGACCAACAGTCCACAACCACAAAGATAATCAGCTTACTGTCATAGAAGACATCAGAAAATATTAGAAGCTGGAACGAGAGAATTTCAGTATTATTTGCTTAAAGTTTAGTCTAAGTCTAAGACAGTTACGCCCTACTGTATGTGTCACACCTTGAAGGGAAACACAGACAGTTACACCCTATGTGTCACACCTTGAAGGGGAACACAGACAGTCTTACACCCTATGTGTCACACCTTGAAGGGGAAGACAGACAGTTACACCCTATGTGCCACACCTTGAAGGGGAACACAAGCAGTTACGCCCTATGTGCCACACCTTGAAGGGGAACACAGACAGTTACACCCTATGTGTCACACCTTGAAGGGGAACACAGACAGTTACACCCTATGTGTCACACCTTGAAGGGGAACACAGACAGTTACACCCTATGTGCCACACCTTGAAGGGGAAGACAGAGTTACACCCTATGTGTCACACCTTGAAGGGGAAGACAGACAGTTACACCCTATGTGTCACACCTT
>NC_139629.1:45331353-45356353 GCF_964638095.1 Poromitra crassiceps | reverse complement strand
AGGAGAGCGAGGGAGAGCTGAAGCAACAAAAGAGAGGTCAGATGGAGAGAAAATGATTATGTAAGAGGGGGGGGGGGCATGCCATGTAGTTCACCAGATGTTGTTTGTGCTTGGGGCTCTTGGGGCTGCACTTCCAGTAGAACTACAGTTGTGTCTTCATATGGAGTGGAAATGGCTCCACCTCCGTCATCCCTTTCCCCAACACCTGGAACATGCTACTCCAAGTCTTGTGTGTGTATGTGTGTGTGTGTGTGTGTGTGTGTGTGTGTGTGTGTGTGTGTGTGTGTGTGTGCGTGCGTGCGTGTGCGCACGTGTGCCGGCGTGCGTGCACATAATGCACGTGTGTGTGTGTGTGTGTGTGTGTGTGTGTGTGTGTGTGTGTGTGTGTGTGTGTTGTTAGCATATCCTTAATCCTATTCAAACTCAGTCCAATTATAAGGCTATAATGGACACTTTGAAGGGCTTTTAATGTGGGAATGATGTTTCTCATTCCACTCCTCCATAAAAGACTTCCAACTACAAAAGCAGCGCCACCACAAAAACACTGTGCAGTGCTGTTAGTCGAAAGCAAAACAAAACCAGGTGTGGGGCCAGAACATACATCACAATGTATATATATATATATATATATGTGTGGGCGCTGGATAATGTGTGGTCGGACATGTTAAATAAACTGTATACACGCACGCTCATCAGTTCAACACTTAACACAGACCACATCCACAAGTTAACGTACACATGGGAGCATTGAGTCTTGACTTCATGAGGCGTGTTGAGCAAACATTTACAGTATGTGAGAAGTCAAAACAAATGTTGCCTGACATCTCTAGGCTACATCGCAAGGGGGGGAATTCTCCATTTTCAATCTGCTGTGATTGGACTTAAAGGAACACTCCGCCCATTTTCAACCAGCTTTGTATCATTAGAACATCAGTAGTATATCGGAAAACTGTAAACGGTTTTGAAGTCTGTCATTTAATTGGACAGTTATTGAGTGTTAAAGTGTGGACCAGTGACATCACTGGTCCACACTAACTCAAATTAATAACTCATTAACTCAAATCAACTCTCAATAACTGTCAAACTATTCATCATTCATCTAGTTTGACAGTTATTGAGAGTTGATTTGAGTTAATGAGTTATTAATTTGAGTTAGTGTGGACACTTTGACACTCAATAACTGTCAAATTAAATGACAGACTTCAAAACCGTTTACAGTTTTCTGATATACTACTGATGTTCTAATGATACAAAGCTGGTTGAAAATGGGCGGAGTGTTCCTTTAACACTGCTCATTCAATCCACCGCAACCTAGAGTGTTTTTGATGTATGAGAGAAAATCATTATTACCTCCACCAAGGTGCCGTTTGCTCATTTGTCAGCAGGATTACAGAAAAGCTACCGAGCTGATTTTCATGAAACGTCGTGGCAGGGTTGTAGCATGGTAACCTTGCAAGCCAGCTGGATTCTCCCACGAGATCTCTTGACGAGATTTGGTGAAAACAATACCGCCCCCATCTGGCAGCGTCAGGTTAGTAGCATGGACCAAGAATGCGTAACTTTTTGTAGTGCAGAACCTTTGTCTCCCCCTTCTGGCAGTGAAGGAATGTGCACTGCATTCACGTGGTGTTGGAAAAATAAATCCCCGACCGCAAAAACTGGAAACGGCAACAACGTGTCTTTTAAACGTAGCACGTTAATGTTTTTAAAGCATAGCGTGGGAATGTCCCCGGACGACAAAACATTGAAAACTCCGTAGTCTGGAATACAGAGTTATCTGGTGGCGATATAATAGGCTTAATCAGCATTGTGGGAACTCGTTTGGCAATGGCTTGAATGTAACAGACATTCATCTTCTTCTCTTCTTCTTTTAGTTAAAATTGGCTAAGTGGGGGGTGTCTGTGGTTGGCGACGGTGTCTGTCACGATTGTGATGTCATCAGTGATGATATCATCAGTGATGTCATCCTTCTTCTTCCTCATCAGTTCTTCTTCTTCTTTGGTGTTTTATGGCATTGGCATTACCGCCTTGTCATCAGTGATGTCATCAGGGATGTCACTTGAGCAATTGTGATGTCCTTCCTGGCTGATGCTATAAGTGTTGGGAGTATTAAGTAGGGAGAAGAGGACAAGTGGCGCATCATCTCCAGAGTCTCCACCCTGGGAATCTCGCGGGCTACGTGCGCAAGATTCCTTATGTAAAAGTTATGCATTCTAGCTTTAAGTACATAACAAGAAAATACAGTATAGTAAACATGTTGTCCGTCCCCCACCAGTGATATAGTTCCACCCGTGGATCAGTCCCATTTATTGACAATGCCACCCCCTAGCGGCACAGCCAACGTTACAAGTGAGACTAACTAACAAACAGGCGGACGGAGATCGATCCATAATCTCCATTTTAGTGGGGGACAAAAATCAGTGCGACAAAGGGTATGTACATGATGTGGACTGGGCCTGGGTCTGTGCATGATGTGGACTGGGCCTGGGTCTGTGCATGATGTGGACTGGCCCTGGGCTGCAAGCATGAAAACTGGCCCATGGATACAGTCTGTTCCCTACTAAAAATAGCTGTCAAATTATACCATTCTGTATCAAAAACACACCACTGGCCTTGGCCCGGCCAGAGGAATGCAGCCAAAGGACAGCAGGGGTATATATACAGTCAGCATCACACAATGACATGCAACACACCACTCCATCCATCCATCCATCCATCCATCCAGCCATGCATCCACAGGAATACACATAAAACACAAATACACACTTATTTTTTATAGCTATACTTGCTGCCAACTAAGCTACAGTATATATAGCTGGCTGCCAGGAGATATAAGTATAGCAAAGATACTATACTGCCATACAGCAAAGAGTCCTGATGTGAGGAAGACATCCAAATGGGCATTTCTCATTGGTCGAAGCCATTTGTGGAGCTCCAATAGTAGATGGAGAGTTAGAGGAGTTTGGGAGTGATGGGTGAGATTAAAGAAGGGAGACAGGAACAAGCCAGTGTATCATCATCACCGCCAAGGAATAAAGAGTAAAGGCTTCTGTAAACACGACATGACGATAAGACTAAGCTAACATCCCACAGTCAGGCTGCCTTGCTGCCTCTAATAAGCACCTTATCTGGCTGTGTGGCGTGTGTGGAGATGAATTCCTCCCTTCTCCCACCAGTTAAAATGTCACCCGCCAAACATCCGGTCTGCGACGAAAACAAGCCCAAGGCTTCAATCTGAATTGTTATAGCTTCAGGGTTCTCCTCCCCTCCAAAGGCCCAGAGCGCTATAATGGATGGATGGAGGAGGGATGGCTATTCCGGTTTCACTCGCTGTGTTTGTCTTGGAGAGGCGCGGTCGGTGGCATGTGTAGGGGGGGGGGGGGGTGAAGCAGAGAACAGGACGCACAACGGAAAGAAGGGAAGAAGGGAAGAATTATGAGGGAGAGAGAGAGAGAGAGAGAGGGAGAGAGAGAGAGAGAGAGAGATGTGTGTGTCGAGGAAGAGGGGGTGAGACATGAAGCTCTAACCTTCAAATTACATGGAACAGTTTCTCATCAACACCCACTAACATGGCCAGATCCTACGTGGGTGCAGACCATAGAGACCGTATAAAAATGATGGATGGAGTCACTGTGACGTCAAGCCTCTAGTTTGACGTTTTGGCGGCTGCCATCTTGGTTCTTGCGCAGCTCGCGCGAGATTTCCCACAGAGCCGCAGCTCCGCCTGCTATCGGTCCGTGCTCGGCACGATGCGCGGTCACTGGACAGCGGACAGGACCTGTCAATCACGCCCAAAATTGGATTTTCTATCATCTTTTTTACGGGTGAGTTACATAAAAATTCACCCCCTACAGTTGTGATGAACGGTGAATTTACTGTAGCTATTGGACCAAAACCGTGTTTTGAACCAGGCTGTAAACATGTTTAATCGTGTTGTAAAGTCGGGCCTTTTAACATGGAGGTGAACGGGGAACGACTCCCTTTTGGAGCCAGCCTCAAGTGGCCATTCGAGGAACTACAGTTTTTTTTAATCACTTCCGCATACTGTAGGCTTCATCTGTCCAAGGCCGAGCTTGCCGCCTGGTGCAGACGTGATCCAAGGATAGAGACACTGCGTAACACGTCATCATTCAGAAGCCACGCTCAAGACGGGGGGAAACGGAAACCCCCCCCTCCAATCCTGGTGTTCTC
Organism: Poromitra crassiceps; assembly: GCF_964638095.1. Classification (NCBI taxonomy): domain Eukaryota; kingdom Metazoa; phylum Chordata; class Actinopteri; order Beryciformes; family Melamphaidae; genus Poromitra; species Poromitra crassiceps. The sequence continues at coordinate 45,352,162 of NC_139629.1, read as the reverse complement.
CTATGTCGCGTGCATGGTTGCATGTTGCACAAAAAGATCGTATATACGGAAGATGAACACTCCAACTTACTTCTTGACAGCTAGATCCACATTTTTCTTCTCGCCAATTCTCAATGGCTTCCTTGTTTTGCTCGGGAGTACAAAAAAACTTTAACTGGCAATTATTTACATTTGTTGTCTGCGCAGCCCCACCACACAACAGCTTTTAGCTATGTTTAATTCAAGGAAAATGACGCTGGTGTGTGGAAATGAACGGAGCCTATTTCATGCAGTGTCTCTATAGTGAAAAGAAGTGATCCACGCGCTCTTTTCACTCTCCCGGGTATCTTTTGATCCAGCACCCAAACCCAGTGGGTTTTTGGGTGTGCGTGTCTTTTTATCCTCTTTGCAGACCAAACAGGTCCAACATCTCAAACGTCTGAATCAACCGCCATTTTAATGGATGGAGGCTTTCTCTTCTCTCTTCCCCCGACGCTCTCTCTCCTCCCCAGCATGATTATTTTCCCTCAATAAAACAAATGAGAGGTGGAGAGGAGGGAGGGAATTCCCCCTCTGCGTCGAAAGTGTGTGAACTTACGTCTAGAGTGAGAATCACACACACACACACACACACACACACACACACACACACACACACACACACACACACACACACACACACACACACACACAGTAAAGCACCTTGCAGTGGTTGAAGCTGTCAAAACAGGTAACCATGACGATAGACAGACTCTTTTATGATGAGGTGAATTCCAGTGGTTTACCATTGGACTAGAAAAGAGGAGAGGGGAAGGGAGGAAGGGAGGGTGAGAGCGTGGAACGGAGATAATGGAGGGATGAATGGATAGATGCATAGATGCTGACGGACAAGCAGCGTTTGTAGAGGCGCGCGGTCTACAAGTGCAGACTGTTTGAGGTTCCCACACACCCTCTGTCCGAGAGATGATCTTTACATCTCCAACATGCACGATCCATCAAGCGGCGGTCACATGTCAGCCCTCCCATCCTGCGCAATTACTTTCAGGTCACCAGAGTTCAGTCAGCCATTGCCAAGTGTCAAGCCAAACAAACATGCTCTACATTGGCTCTATATTCACCACTGTGTCGCCAACAACAATCTTCTCCCCCAGATCCCACTGAACGGCTACAACAATGTTGCTCTCCCGTGACCACAGTCGAGAGAAAGATCATCACTGTCACTCACCTCCAGCCAAGCCCACATCTTCCTCTACTGTTATGAATGATCACCTATAGGCGTTCTTTACAACAGTAAAATCACCAGACTTCTTAGACTCATAACTTGGCCTTTATACAGGGTTCCTACATGTTTTCCATTTCAAAATTCCATACTTGGAATTCCAGACTAAATTTTCAATTTTGAGGTTGTGGGTTTGAGCCTCAGTCAATTTTGAATGGAGACAGCCAGAAGAAAGAGTGAAATGCTCTGAGAAAAACCTGTCTTAAAAAGTATCACCTGATACTACCGGTTCGATTCCCGCTCCACCACCTTGAGCTAGGGGGGCGCCTGGTCTTAATAATAATAATAATGATTGGATTTATATAGCGCCTTTCCAAGTGCTCAAAGCGCTTCACAGAATCATTATTCGTTCACACCATTCGTACCGGTGGTTCGAAAGCGTGGCAGCCACACATCGGCGCTCAACGGCCCCTCCGACCACCATCATTCATGTCTACATTCATACCAATCATACGAGGCAAGGAGGATTAAGTGTCTTGCCCAAGGACACAATGACAGCAGCTGGGAGGGAGCGGGGATTGAACCGCCAACCCTTGCGTCATTGGCCGACCCACTCTACCTCCTGAGCTAAAGCCACCCCGCCAACAACTTTCTGCACCACATCCATATATTTATCTGGGTGAACTACAACCCACTTATGGATGACAATATTATGGATGAATAAGCATACAAGTGGGATAAATGTTCAGTTGGCTGGGCGATATGAAAAATGTGCTTTTCATCATCAATTTAGACATCAGAAATGTGTCATGATATTAAAATATCTTCATATCATCACAATATGATTCCACTTAAAGATGATAAATGATCATATTGAATTATTGCCCAGCCCTAGGTTTAGGTAAGGTAAGTAAAACAACGGTTAGGTTTAGGCAACAAAGCAACTTGGTTGGGGTTAGGGTTATGGTTTTGGCCGGGATTCGAACTGGGTCTCGAACGGGTCCGCCACTCCCACCCCTTCTCCCTAGTGCAACTTTGACCTATACTTAAACCTCAGGCTGTTTATGTCAAGACCACTGTGGGTCACCGCCAGCCAGGCGACCTCCAGACGCTCCTTTGGAATATTACCTTTCACGTGACAAATGGGTGTATTTTGGCTCCCCGGGAGTGAGACCAGGTTGGGAATACAGCTAGATGTTTATTATGTAACAAATTATAATGGTTTTAAAATCCAACTGTGAACATGTATGTTACATTCTGATGCCATGATAAAACACTTTAACCCTTTATTTTACAGGTACCCAACTATGTCTAATTACAAACACAATGAACACCAATGTAATTACTGTGTAAATTCATAATTTTATTATTTAGAAAAATGAATAGTCAGATAGTCACAATAGACAATAGTCTGGAAACAAAATATTTTCCTCTCTTTTCCTTTTTCCATACTTTTCCAGACCTGGAAAATACTCAAATCAAATTCCATACTTTTCCATAGTCGCGTAGGAACCGTATTTATACAACTACAGATTCAACGCTGCTGTTCTTGTGTGTGGATGTTTGTGACGACCCTCCTACTCTCCTGGCCCTGTCTTGCAGCTATGAACCGCGTGCTTGGGGTCATTAGGCTAATTGGGTGCACCTGGGCCCAGTGTACTCCTTGAGCTTAAGACCTTCAGAGCATTCTCTCTTTGTTACTTTTTGTTGTTTCTCTCTTTGTTACTCTTTGTTGTAGTCAATACCGACTATCTAAGCACTGGATAAAAATATCCCCATGGAAGCTAATACAGCTCTATTCTATTTTATATTCTATTCTATTCTATTCTATTCTATTCTGTTCTGTTTTATGTTTACTCCCTAAAATCCTCAACACTGTAATAAGCCAAAATCCGTTAAGCTGCTATATACTGTACCAAGGCATAATGAGTTGATGTTTTCTGTGCCGTTTGTCTGTTTGTTTGTCAGCAGGAAAACCTGGCCCAATTCTCAGGAAACTTTGTGGAAGGGTGTACCATGGGCCAAGGAAGAACCCATTAAATGTTGGAGCGGCATCCGGACACAACTCACAAACGAGCAAATGGTAAGCAATTTTTTTATCTCTGTGTTCAAACTTCAAACTCACTCAAGTTGCTTCTTTGAACGCAACAATATCAAGAGGGAAATCAGCTGCATTTGATTACAGTTTATAAATAAATGAGCTACTTTGATTGAGACTTCATGACCCCATCAGCCCGGGCCCGTCTGACGGCGTTGGCAGCAGTTGTGGGAGTCGAGTAGGCGGGGCTGAGAGCTTACTGTGTGGTGCCAGCTGGCGCCACAACACTGGAGTATTGGCACCCGGCCGCCACGTCAACACTCAACGCTGATTAACGTCATAGGCTGGCTCCAACTGAACACAGTGCTGACTGAGCACAAACCGTTTGACGTGCCTCAGCGTTGTGTTGCGGTGATTCATTTGGACTGGAAGCAGCTCCATATGGGATATTAATTGTTTCATCCCCCCCCCCCCCCTCCAAAAGCCCATCACACATTATCATGTTGAACAGGACCAGCCGCCCATTATGAATGAACTCAGACACCTTAAAACAGCAATGTAACACACTTGCACGCATGCATGTTTCTTGGAAAGACATGCTGGCCCAAACACACACGAATCAGAGCCAACGATTGGCTCACTTGCAAGTCCATCAAACTGATGCTATGGCAAAGCCACAATAACCAGATAAATTAACCCTTTCTGACCAGGTCACAATTAGAGCAGCCTAATTGTACAAGTTCATGAAGTTATTTATATATCTATCTATTTATCTATTTATTTATTTATAAATATGTCTATAGCCATTTTCTTTCAAAAGTAAAAGGGATGTGTAGCCTAATTAAATAACCTTATGACCTGGGATGCACACGTGCGCGTGCGCGTGTACACACACACACACACACGCACACACACACACACACACACACACACACACACACACACACACACACACACACACACACACGTGCAATATGCCTATACGTAAGACCATTAAGAGTCTGAAAATCTGAAGTCCACCCCATTCTGAATAGTGAATAGTTCAATCTTCATGAATCTTCGCTTCTGGCCAATCCCAGCGCCACAGGGCGTGGTTATTGCTTATCCTATGTGGGGTTAGAAATCACGCGCCAAGGACTGAAGGAAGAACCCATTCCATTTTAGAGCAGATCCGGTCACAAACAAGCAATAATAGCACAGCTATTGGCTTTGCCGGAGGTCTGCCGCCTGCGCACTCTCTAGTGCCCTTCTAGTTTCCTCGTGCCATGCCTCCTTCCATCCTTCCACACGTGAATACAAACACGCAGACGGACGGACACACTCGCAAACCCAGTGACACATGCCGAGTCCAAGTCTTCCATGACTGTCGACGCTAGGCGTGTCCAGTAGGAGTGCTCGGGTGGAGTTAACTGCACCGGCGGCTGTAATTTGGTGACTGCTCGCCCTAAAAAAAGGACCTGTTTGGCAGCTCTACTGTTGCCCGCCAAGCTTGGATGTGGTGGCCAGCCGCTCAACACTGTTAGACTAGACCTAACCAGAGCAGAACGCCGGGCAGAGCAGAGCAGAGCGAGACAGGACAACAACAAGACCAAATCAGTCGACAGCAGATGGACAACTGGCCGTAGCTCCATGCCTGTGGGCAGATGAGCCATCTTGACAACAACAACACAAGAATTTGGAATATTCCAAAGTTAGTGAAAGTTGTGCACTGGGCTATGAATAGAGGCTGTAAACAATGGCTCCCCTTTTTACATACCAAACCAAACAGTTATGGAACTAGTTTATTGTCTAGAAAATGGCCTAAACAAACTCGTTTTAACCGCTTGATTCTCCTACGCGAAGATCCAGAACATAAAATTGTTTGTGCTTTAACGATGCGTGGCGCCTTTTCAACTCCAAATTGCGAAAGAATTGCAAAATCGACTGCGGATTTGCATCCCCCATAACAGAGTGCTGTCTGAAATGATCCCTAGGGTCCACAGAGCAGAGCAGAGCAGAGCAGAGCAGGGGGTAGTGTGTTACTAAAGTAACGAGGAAATTGTGAGTTCAGACTCAGACAAAGTAGAACGTTGAGACTGATGTGGAGACAGACAGAGAGATCTTAGAACACGCAGAACCAGCTGCTGGTGCGTGGAGGGCCCAGAGAGGCAGGCCGACAAGAAGGTCAGGAAACAGACAGATTTAGACCGTCATCATTTTGGCTGTCTGACCGTTGTGGAGTGAGTCCACAGTAGGCTACAGTGTTTGCTCTGTGCATAGTGACTCACAGTTAAATACACTGGTATAAATGGAGATCCTGAATTGTGGCTCGTACATGGTAGTTAAAAACATTGCTGGACATTAGGTCATCAACACGAGACAGAAGAATGGAGCCACAGAGAGAAAGTGTCCTCAGGACCATTTGCGTGATTGACTGTACGTTGGGTTGTGTCTGTCTGAGTGAGTAGGCAGCGCTTGCCCCTCCCTCATTACCACCACTGAGGTGCCCTTGAGCAAACGCCCTTAACCACAACTGCTCCAGTGGAGCTGCTCAGTGGCCAGCAGATCAGACTGTGTGGTTGTACTGGGCAGCTTCCAGGTATGAATGTGTGTGTGTGAATGTGAAACGGGCGCTCCTGAAAAAGAGAGCATTGCTCTCAGTGAGACTCCCCCTGTATAAATAAAGGTAAAAAAAATAAAAAAAATATGACCAAATAAAACTGAGTGTGAATCACAGAATCACACATTCTGCTAATAATAATCTCGCTGCCAAGTAAGGTTTGTCATGCCACAATTCTTTCAACACATTTAAATATGAACACTGTGTATATTATACAGCCTCGGAGCTTGAGGGTGTAGTACTGTCGTAGGCCACAGTGCTGCAGAATGGGGTGACTTTGATTGGCACGTTTCACTATAATTATTCTCCCCAAATAGTGAGGGATGGATGTAAAAACACAAACTATAAAAGCCATGCACAAGTCCTCCATTCAGATTCAGATTCAGATTCAGATACATTCAGCTTGATGAGGGAATGACAGGGCAATGATTTCACAATTCAATGATTAGACAACCAAGGTGTGTTAATATCCCATCCTCTCTAGTATATAGCTCTTTGCTCTCACTCACTCAGTGACCATCTGTGGAGTTCCCTTGCGCCATCTACTGTAATTCCGGAGTACCGAACTGTAACTCACAGCATCAGATGCGCCATGCATCAAACAGTGCAACAGGTTAGATTCAGTCCAGGGCCAGCTACAGCTACAGTGATGCTATACTATGCTATCGACTTCTCTTGGAAAACAAGTAGGCCTAATTGAACTATTTTGCAGTGTCAGCTGGTTATAGTACAACTTTATATTTGACAGGGTAAAATCATGATAAGAATCAAACTGTAGCTAAAACAAATGCCACTTGCCCATAATATTTCTATAGGCCTAATATGTGTAGGCCTTTAAAGGGAATATATAGGCCTTCTTGATAATTTGAGATTTATTTCTTTTTGCTTCATCTTCTGCTATTGATGTGATCGCTGCATCGCATGCTGGACAAAGTCCAATTCCTCATTTGTAATTATGATTACTCACTATGGCTATTAAAATAAACCTTGAATCATGTATGTAGTGCTCGGTAGAGTTTATCATTACTTTATCGGTAAATTTCTTCTTCTTCTATGGTATCAATATATTTCTATAGAATAGCCATAAAGTTTAGAGTTTTGCAGTGATCTTTGCATATAGGATTAGGCCTACTAGTTATTTTTCATAAAGGAAATCAGTCTACATGAACTTAAAGAAGAGGAAGAAATGTCCTATTCTGTGCTATAAAAGATAAGATAAGCACATAAGATAGAATAACCAATCTCCCCTACCTTTTGGATAGAAATCAAATATTAATTCCAAATTCCACAAAAAAAAATAGGATGAAGTGTGCTTTCTCCTCCAGCAGGTCAGGTTATCCTGGAGATTTCTTTTTCATCACATTTAGGGATTCTTGCTGTACCTCCCTTTGGTCCTGTGACATCCAGCCCCAACTCCTCCACCAGTGTGTGCCACTGAGAAGCCTGTGAGCTGCCTTCAGCCCCAACTGAGGAAATGCCTGGGAGCCGGGGGGGTCGAGCCCATGAAGTTAACAAGCCTGCCTCCTTTCTCCTCTTTTGGGATGCAGCACAAGGAGGGAGGGGGGTGCATTACCCTTGTGAAAAAGACATAGGCCAATATACAGCCTACAGTAGCCTATATACAATTAGCCTATATTTCTGTTAAGTAGGCTACATTTCAGAGTGAAATATGAACATAATATCATATATTTTCACAGTATCCCTCTTAGCCCAGGCAGAGCTCTCTACCCTGTGCTAAGACGAGACACACTTTGAGTCCCTACAGTAATAATATAGCCTAGTGATTTTCAGTGTTGGGCAAGTTACTTTCAAAATGTAATATACTACATATTACTAGTTACTTTCATTTGAAAGTATAAGTTACTTTACAATATTACTTTCTGTGTAGAGTAACTCGTTACTTATTACACTACTTTTGCATTACTTTCACCAAAACAGCAGCAGCAGCAGCAGAATGACATCGCTGCCCCGGAACCATCCCGAAAAATAATTTCAACCACCTTGAAGTCAGTGTAAACAATCCAAAATTCTAAATGTTATTCTTTTCCTTTGTTATTGTCATCTATAGTGGTTATTTGCATAAAAACACACAGTTTGATTAGGAAATGATTGTATGTTTTTTAAATAGGTGCTTTGATTTAATAAAATGTAACTCAATTTGTAACTTGAGTTACTTGACAAAGTAACTGGTATAATATTACTGAAATCCTATAAGTAATAATTTATATTACTGAGTTACTGCTAAAAGTAATATATTACATGTAATATGTTACTTTTGTAATGAGTTACCCCCAACACTGATTTTTCCATAGGATGATGATAACTTACATACTGTACTGAGAGTCGTGGTGGGTGAGGATAATGGTCTGGAGCTGCTGGGACTGGGCGGTCACGGTGCTCCTCCTCGTGCTGCGTTTAATGGCGACAGGTAAACGGAAATCAACCATTCATTTTTGAATGAGGAGGCGGAACCGTCACATTCCTTTCACGATTTGCACAGCATGTTTAAAATACATGAAGAAGAAGAAGAAGAAGAAGAAGCAGGCTCACCTAGGCTGTGCCTCGTAGGTCTACAGGTAGTCTGTGTAACAGCAAGTCTATCACAGTGCTAAAAGACTAACAATTAAAAGACCGGCTAAATACACCAAATGAGCTAACTTTGATTCCTATTGTGGAACTTTTCAGTAAAGAGCGACAGAAAATAGGCCTTCAAAGCAGCAACAGTAAATAAAAACCACTGCTTGTTTTGTACACACTTTTAGTCATAGGCTTACATTTCAGTGATAAGTGTATTACCGGTGATACCTAATAACATTGTTTTCGGTGCCGTCTGTGAGTTTGTTTGTTAGCAGGATTATGGAAAAACTACTGGTCCGATTTTCATGTAACTTGGTGGGAGGGTGTAGCATGGGCCAAGGAAGAACCCATTAGATTTGGGAGCGGATCCGATACGATTCGGGTCAAGGAAGGGGCGGGGCTAGGGAAAAGGGTTCGTAGATAGGAAGGTCGTAGAGAGTCGGGATTGAGGGGTGGGTAGGGGGAGTGGCTAGGTGTATGTGGGTGGTGGTGGGGGGGGGGGGTGTGGTCAGGAAAGGGGCTGGGCTAGGGAAAAGGAGGCAGTGGCTAGGGTTCTGATCCGACTCACAAAATTTTTGCATACCATAGCAGACTGGAGCGTTGGCGGAGGTCTGCGCTCTCTCTGCGCTGCACTAGTTGGAGTTTTTTGAGTTTGAGTTTTTTATTCACACATATGCATTAAATAACAACATTGGAACTAATGAACTAATGAATGAGTTTGCTCTTTGTGCTGGCCCCCGCTAGAATGATCAATGTTCAGGTCTGAGTGCAGAGTGCGATGAAAATGTGTTGACTGCTCACAGATAGTAGTGTAGTACCAGTCCTACTTATAGCCTACGTGATATATGACATCCCTATAGAGTACTACTGACCTTGGTGGTCACCAGGCCGAGCCGTCTCTAGAACTGTATGACATCATTGGTGATTTATGACCTCATCACTGTCTGTGACATCATCAGTGATTTATGACATAGGTGATATATAACGTCACTAATAGTGGTGACCTGGCCACCAGGCCGAGCCGTCTAGAACTGTGTGTGACATCAGCAGGGATTTATGGCCTCATCAGCGCTGACGTCATAACAGCGTGAGCTGTGATTGGTATACGTAAAATATTGCAGTAGCGCCCCCACATGGGCACACGTTTTTTCCCGCACCAAACTCATGCCAGACCACTGAACAGTGTGTCGGCAAATTTTGGAGGCGATCGGACCAACAGCGCTCCTTGCAACTCTGGGCAAACCGACAGACAAACCGACAGACACGACGCCAGTTATATTAGTAGGATTAGTATCAAACTGTTGGACGTTACAGTTTAAGATAGGGTTCTACTGTTCACCAGTAATGCTAAACTGAAAGTATGACTGAACAAAAATGATACTTTCAGTCATAGTTGTCCCATTATGTCCTTAAGCTACTATTGCATCACTGGATACCAACCACCATCCAATGAAATGGGTTTCTCCTACTACCTGGGCTGTGTTGTGTTTAGTACTGGGAGAGAATAATGGACATGCCACAGAACTCTGCCGACATTATTATGCTTTAATTTTGGAACAACAATGGTGGCAACAATTGCATTGCTCAAGCTGTGAATATAAAAAGGTATGATTGCGGCTTCCGGTTCTGTGTGGAAGTTCGTCTTAGGCGGGATCCAGTCTTCTTGTTCTCACTGGCTCTGGGATGTCCCACACGGCAGTGCCAGCAGCAGCCACAGCGGAGAGAGTGAGCTTGGCCAGCCACGATATCTGGGAACTTTCTGGAACCCGGTGCAAAGCTGGCCACACACACATACATGCGTTTGCTGCTGTCCCCCGTTACGATCAGCTCATCTGTATCAATACAACCAGAGGCTCACTCACACTTCCCTGCCCTGTTTCCCCCCATTTTAGTGAGAAAACTTTGTCTGTTTTCCAGAGGTCCGTTTTTCTCAGCGGTGGCGGTGAAGGCATGCAGACCAGATCAATGCCCTGCGGGGGCGTTGTTGGCAGGGGACAGCGTTGTGATAAAGGCCTTTACAGATAACATTCCTCCTCTCTCCCCCTCCCCTACTGTTCTTTCTCTCTCACACTCTGTCTGGGTTCTGTCTCTCTCTCTCCCTTTCTCTGTCTTTCATCCTGTCTGCCTGTCTCTCTCTTCTCTTCTCTCTGTCTGTCTCTTCTCTGTCTGTCTCTCTCGCTGTGGTTAAGTTGATTATGGTGTTGGTCTGTAGCTAGAGGGCTTGGCATCCAAATGAAACTCTTTCTGTCCTACGTGTGTTTCACCCTCGAGTAAGTGTCTCCTGAGATTAGGGCTTACCCACTCGTTAGTGCGTGTGTGTGTGTGGATGCTGCTTAACTATGTGTGTGCCTGTGTGAGCAGGAGATTGATGAGAGTCATTTGGTTTTGTTTGGGGGGGATTGTTATTATTTTCATTGCTTTTAGGATTTAGAGTACATTTGAAGTGGATTTCAGCCCACTTAACGTTGATTTCATGCTCGTTACTGTCGCTGGCTTTCAAGGATGAGTCGAGGCTGATTGATGGCGGCCCCATATCCTCGCAAGGAAAACGACAACATCGGTCGATTTTCAAGGTGATTTAAAAAAACGAGAGGAAGGGCATGCGTGCAGTGCGTACGCAAGAGTCGGGGGAGCTGTAACCAGGAAGTAACGCGCTCTTTAACATAGCTACGTAAGTATGTAAGGTAGGAGGGGTGGGATTGGCGGAACGGCATAACTCCTCGTCTTTCAACTTCCTCGTCACGAGAAACCTGGTTCGCCTCCCGGCGTGTTCCGTTTTGAACCGTAACTCAAACGATAATCCTAACCTTAACCAAGTCGTTTTAGTTGCCTGAACATAACAGACATTTAAACATAACCGACGCAACGTTTTTAAATTAACCGACGCGAGGCGTACCGCCTGCACGCACCGTTTCGCTCATGTCGTCGTTGGAAATCGACTTATTCTGCCATTTCGGTATGAGGGTGTGTTGCTGATGGCCGAGGGGCTAGCTCATCCTGCACAGATGTCCTACACACTGTAGTAAGCACATTCTTGTTGACCTCAAATAGTTGACCCTTACCACTGGAACCCAACCCCCCCATGTTCTAGCAAAGGAACTGTCCTCAGTCCCTATCAGTCCTTATCAGTCCTTATCAGTCCCTATCAGTCCATATCAGTCTCTATCAGTCCTTATCAGTCTCTATCAAGTCTCTATCAGTCCCTATCAATCTTTATCAGTCCCGATCTGTCATCTGTGTCTACCTCTCTTGCTCTCTCTTCCTCTTGTGTCCATCTGAACCAGGCACATGAACTCTGTGGCTCGCTCTGTGTGTGTGTGTGTGTGTGTGTGTGTGTGTGTGTGTGTGTGTGTGTGTGTGTGTGTGTGTGTGTGTGTGTGTGTGTGTGTGTGTGTGTGTGCGTGCGTGCGTGCGTGCGTGCGTGCGTGCGTGCGTGCTGCTGGTGCTTGCTTTTTGTATTTTATCAGCCAGCACTCCCCTCCCTCCTCTCCTCCAATAACAAACACAGGAAGCTGCTGTCGCCGGGTAGAACAGACGGAGCATGGGGGGGGGGGGAAGAAAAGCATTTGGGCTCTCTCTCAGGTCAGGTCTCTAACAAAGCCTGGCAGATACCAAACATGTGTTGAGTGCGATGGGATGGGAGGCCGGTTTAACAGTTGAGTCATGTCACAATGGATCGAGCTCAAGTGGCAGATTATATAGAGGGGAGAGGAGGAAGCTTTTGAGTTCAAAGTGGCAGCATCCATTTATATGGGAAGTGAAGAAAGACAAAGACAGAGGAGATGCAGTTGGAGCTTCAGGTTGTGCCTGCACTGTACGTGCCGGGCCAGGAGTGTAAATGTGGACGCGTGGTTTCTTAGACAGTAATGTGCCGTCTGTCTGCAAAGATGATGGTACAATTATGGAGAATGGAGACTGCGCCGCAATGCACAAGACTGAAGAGGAGAGGTCTAACATGTGATTACACGCCCAGGCGCAGAGGTGAAAAGTAAAATGGTGTGTGTTCCATACATATTTACACCATACCATGTACTTTGCTCTCCTAACCTTGTCAACCCTCTTTATTCTGCAGCTTCTCTCTCTCTCTCTTCTCTTCTCTTCTCTTCCTCTCTCTCTCTCTCTCTCTCTCTTCTCTTCCTCTCTCTCTCTCTCTCTCTCTCTCTCTCTCTCTCTCTCTTCTCTTCCTCCCTCTCTCTCTCTCTCTCTCTCTCTCTCTTCTCTTCCTCTCTCTCTCTCTCTCTCTCTCTCTCTCTCTCTCTCTCTCTCTCTCTCTCTCTCTGAGTGCATTTGTAACTCTAGCGTCTGTAGGGGACCTTCTGTTCTTCATTTAGCCTTCATTGTGCAACACTGCTCTCTGTTGAAACCCTATATACCATAAGCCAACACAGCGAGTGCACTGCCTGTAAATTATGACTTTACACTCCGGGTATAGAATTCTACATTTTGATCATTGTACTGATCTGTCTTGTTCTGAGAGTGGCATGCTGTGGGGGCGTGTCGCCACGAGTTCGAGAGCCCACTCCAACACACGAGCCACAGTCAGTCTGAATTGCTAACAGTTGCGTCAGCTCGCACACTCCCTTAGAAAACATTTGAGTGTAACAAAGTGTGTTGCTTTTTCAAAGTGAAACAGTTCATGCCGCCCCGCCTATCTGTGTTGTATTTGTACACAATGTGGCTGCAGGAGGATCTGGTGTGGCTGCAGCTGTTGAAGAGGCTAATTGTAAATTAAGTTCATGAATTAGTTCCTGAATGAGTCATAATAAATGGGGATGAGAGGAATAAAGGAATTGATATTCTGATGATTGATCCAGGAAATAAAGCGCAAGAGGGTGGAATTGTTGGAATTGGTTCACACACACACACACACACACACACACACACACACACACACACACACACACACACACACACACACACACACACACACACACACACACACACACACACACACACACACACACACACACACACACACACACACACACACCCTCCCCTTCCCTCTGTCTCTCTCCAACATAAGATTGTTTAACCATGTTATCAACCATGCTATTCCTTTTTTTATTAGCGTTTTTGTTATTGTTGGGTCAGCTAGATTTAGCTAGACATATTTTCTGTGAAGCCCTCTGAGACATGCGTGTAAATTAGGGCTATACAAATAAACTTGACTTGACATGACACACAGACGCTGTGTCATCAAAGAGAAGAGTGAAAGAGTGAAAACCGCTGGGAAAACCAATCTTATGAACTCTGACTTGGTGGCACAGAGAGTTGGCTTGCTGTAATGGTGAGGCCTCAGTCACTTTTGAGGTTGTGGGTTCAAGCCTCAGTCAGTTTTGAATGGCAACAGCCAGAGGAAAGAGTTAAAACCGCTGAGAAAACCAGTGTTAAGAACTCTGATCTGGTGGCACAGAGCGTTGGTTTGCTGCCCAGGAGTATTGAGGCCTCAGTCACACCACCTCACCTTAGTATGATTGTCACTTAGTTTATCAATTGATGTTATTTATTATACATAAAAGGTTATCTGCATGTTAATTTTTTTTCTACCATTACAAGTTTTCAGGGACTTTCTGAGCTGGTTCTGAACTGTTCAACTGCACAGTTCAGAGATCCCCCCCCCCCCCCCACACACACACAAACATCAAATTCATGATGTTTTACAGCAGCGATTTAACTTTTTTACCCTGGGTTTCCTGTGGGCGAGAGACATAGGCAGAGTGATAAAAAGAGAGAGAAAAAACAGAATTTGGTTAAAAAAAGTTAAACACGAGATCCCGCTGTAAAAAGTGAGACAGGTTTAACTTTTTTTAACCAAATTCAGTTTTTTTTCTCTCTCTCTATCACTCTGCCTATGTATCTCGCCCACAGGAAACCCAGGGTAAAAAAGTTAAATCTCTGCTGTAAAACATCATAAATCTGATGTGTGTGTGTGTGTGGGGGGGGTGTCTCTGAACTATGCAGTTTATCAGAACCAGTTCAGAAACTCCCTGAAAACTTGTAATGGTAGAAAGAAATATTGAATTTTTAACATGCATAAGGCTATTCCAGCTCCAAGGACAGTGCAGATAATCATTTTTTTTTTTATAATAATACTAAATAATAAATTAAGTTAAATTATATTTACACTAAAGTCAGGTGCTTTCATCACATTCTTTATGTCATTTTCCTTTGTCATTTTCCTTTAACTCGTGTCTTCCATCCATAATTTTATTCTTTTATTCACTATTTCTAAATTGACTAAAAGCAAAAATATAGCCTTTTCCAGATTTTGACCTATAGCCAGTCACTTCAAAAGTCATACAGAGACAAATACAGTATCAGCAGCAGTGCCTTTGTGGTTCACTGTGTATGTCAGCTGCCTTCAGAGGGAGAGGTTGTGAGTTCTAACCTGGGTTGTGCACAAACTGAACTTTCTTCTGGGTTTTTTGAGGCAGCGAAGCTATTTGTATTTGAATAAAAGTGGAAAAAGGTGTAACAATCTTGTTTTTATTACACTTCTAATTAATTTGAGGATATTAAAGCCAGCTGGTAGGCCTTATCAGCTGGTGATGTTAAAGACAGGGTGGTGCTGTAACATGTCCCCTCCTTCAGGAATCGAACCAACAGTCCACCTGTCAAGTACCAACAGAGACACAGCGACTCATCCTGCTGAGCTAAGAGGTGTTTGGAGCTCACCTTTTGAATTCTACACACTGTGTTCACACTGACAACAACACAGAGCATAAAGAGGGAGGTTGGAATTGAATGAGTGATCAGCTGTTGATCTGACTGAGCTGTCAGAGTCAGAGACTGTCGAGCCTCCTACGTCAGCTTATTTCTATCAGTGTTCAAACTACTGCTGATGATGAAAAAAAATAGCAACACTGGTGCTGCCTGAGGCAGGGATTGAACAAACAACCTTAGAACATCACAGAACATCCACATGTTTATCTGAGTGAGCTAAGCCCACTTCCTCTTGTAACATTTTCATATTGTAGCTTTAAACCTTGATCTGTGTCTGTTGACGTAGGTCTGACAAGAAGGAGATAAGAGAGGAATGAGTGTGTGAGGCAGGCAGGACACCAGAGCTCCTGTGGCTTCAGTTCCCAAATAGGAAAAGAGCTCTGAACGCACTCTGCTCTCTGCTCTCCTCCCACCTTCCATTCCTTCAACTCCCAATCTCCCTCTCTCCTTTCCTCCTCTCCTCTCTCCTCTCCTCCCCTCTCTCCTCTCCTCCCCTCTCCTCTCCTCCCCTCTCTCCTCTCCTCCCCTCTCTCTCCTCTCCTCCCCTCTCTCCTCTCCCCTCCTCTCCTCTCCGCTCCACCCTCCCCTCCTCTCCTCTCCCCTCTCTCCTCTCCCCTCTCTCCTCTCCCCTCCTCTCCCCTCTCTCCTCTCCCCTCCCCTCCTCTCCTCTCCTCTCTCTGGATTCAGCTGGACCTGTACTGTGTACGCTATATTCTCCTCTTTCATTTCTGGGCTTAGAGGCTTTTTTCTGAGAACAATCATCATGTTTTCTAAAGTCAACTGTTTTTTCTTGCAATTTCCATCCGTCTGCGTCCCTCAGTTCCACTGCTTCCCGTTCATTCTCTCTTCCCCACTATCATGTCCCTCACTCTTTTCACCTCTCCCCTGCTGCTAACCCATACAATCACACTTCTCACTGCTACCCCACTCCTCTGACATAACGCACACACACACACACACACACACACACACACACGCGTGCGCACACACACACACACACACACCTAACGCGACAGTGACTAACGTCACCTCCATGCGTGTGGAGGCCCAGACCGGGGTCTCCCTGACAGACAGTCACCCTGTGTGTTTCTGCTGAACGGCTGGCCATGGATGTTTATGTTGGAGCTCATCTGGTGACAGAGAAACCAGCGTGATGTTTATATTTTCTTCCCCAACGGCCCTTTTAGGTTCCCATCGTGTCAGCAGAGATTTACACGCTCAGAAAGAGCTACGGCCCCACGACTCCACCGCCTCACCACCCTCCATGACTCGACTGTCTCATGACCCCCGTGTCACATCCAAACAAAGCCCACTTTGTTTCCACTTACCCTGACCTAAGGTTCCCCCTATGTACTTACCTCAGTCCTGCAATTACGCCAGACTTAGATTATGGACCTGGGTTAAACCATTTCAATCCACATGTTCTCAAAAGACCTCATACCTGAACCATGAGACAATGTTTTGAGCAAATCAGGATTTCACCTCAAGTTTATTATCCTTTTACAACCCCAAGAGCAGTTTTATATCAAGATCACTTCCACAAAACAGAGAGATCCCTGATCGATAGTGTATAGATGATGCATGTGTGTGTGTGTGTGTGTGTGTGTGTGTGTATCTGTATCTGCGTATCTCTGTCTGTGAGTCTACAGGTCTTGCCCGTGCTGTGGCTGGAGGACCAGTCCCTGGGGGTCGGTGAGACAGGAGAAAGCCACCGCGGGGATCTTCTCCACCTTCAGCAGGTTGTTTTCCAGGTGAACTGAGGCCAGGCTGGAGCCAGCGTTACGAGGGTGGCACACTCCCCACCGCCTCACCGCCCTGCAGCCACAACAAGCAAACACTGTCAGTTTGGAGGTAATAGCATCTGAATTCTACACCTCTAGCAGAAGTGCTGTTTTGTTCAAATGCTGAAAAATATATTATCATACATACAATCATGGCTTAGAGTAGTGCAAGACTGTAGCCTGTTAAGACTGTAGACTGTAACCGTTAAACTCATTTCCATCTTCTAGTCTGACATTGACTCCCCTCTAACTGATTTCCCTAGAGGAGACCCCCGGGGGGAATTCCATTCTCCCTAACCAATCATCACTAGAGATCAACATATCCACTTAGCCCCGCTATGACTCTTCCAGGTATGACGTCATCGTCTACCCTACAAGAGTCCCGTATCCTTACATCAGAGTCCTGCACCGGGTCGGGGTTCCGCGGGGCCCCGCCGGGTACCCGCAAAAAAACGCGGGGGGCGGGTAAAAAATACACTTCTGTAAATTGGTGGGTCGGGCGGCGGGTAAAAATTAATAAATGCGGACGGGCGGCGGGTGGAACAACGACAACGTATGAGCCTTGTATGTTTTTCTGTTGCACTCAGATGGAGGCAGGGGGTGTGTCTGGCAGGGGGAAGGTGTGTCTGGCAGGGGGGGTGTCTGGCAGCTGGTCTGACTCGAACAGGAGAAAAGTTTCTGACGCACGTTTTCGCTAATTTGTTTACATAACCGGCATCGTTTCAAGTATGCGCATACTGTGCAATGTGTGACGCTATATGGACTGCACAAAACATTCAAAACTCAGCTGCGGTCAAGGTGATTGATTGGAGACAATACGAGTCGGACAGATAATATAGTAGGCTAACGTTAGCTTCCAGTCAAACATACACACTGGCTGTTTTCATAGCAACAGGCAAGAACATGTCATGGATGGATAGCGTGAAAGTGGAGAGGTCTCATCCCAACGTGGATTTACGTTCCTCCAACAGCAATCATAAAGGCAGTATATGGATTATACCGGACATATTGGAAATAGCTGGTAAGTCACTTTGCTTGCTGTAACTGTCTGTGTGTCTGATAGCAGAGCTATCCAGCTGGTTAGTGAGCTAGCAGCTGCTAAAAGCTAATTAACGTACATCAGCTGACGAGTCTCGGCCAGAAAGACTGCTGTTCGCCTCTCGTGTGAAACGGTGGCAGTTTCGTTTGGTTCACTACAAAATGTTTGCACTGCAGATTAACGGTTATTATATATATGCGGTTCCGGGTCGGGGGGCGGGTCTCATGTCTGCGGGGCGGGGTGGGTTGCGGTACTGATTGATCATATGTGCGGGTTCGCGGAGCGGGGTCGGTACTGCACGTCGCGGGGCCGGGCGGAACCGGGTCTTGAAAATCAGACCCGCGCAGGACTCTGCCTTACATAGACTTGCCTGCGACTCTGGCTCCCAAGCTGTCTAAATCAGCGATACGCACGTATTCACAAGTGTCACAGAAACATTTCAAAGCCACCTACTTGAGAAGAAGGGTTCATTGCTTCTCAACGGCGGGGTTAGAAAGCTCGACGCTGCTCATAAATGCCTCTTTTCATCCGAAGTCTATGCTGGTGATATAATTTTTTTCCGGGTTAGAGCTCCCAGCCGTCACAGCGCTCAACAGCGCCACTCTGGTCGCTGGTCGAAAGCTTGGTAAAAAACAATATCACCAGCGTGGAGCTTTCTAACCCTGACGTCGAGAAGCAATGAACCCTTCTTCTCAAGTAGGTGGGTATCTTTAATCTATTTAAAACAGCCTCGATAGCAGCGTCTACCTCGTCTATTAGCTGGCGCCATTGTTAGGTCAATAATGGCGTTAGTCCCGTCCATTGCGCTTTTATTGACGTCCCCCTGGGCGCTCATTGGACTACTTGTTTTTCCGACGTAGAAATCGGGGTCGCATGTCACGATGCCAGACCAGAAGCAACCAATCTCAACTCGGTGGAGTGGGCGGATTCGAAGGTCTGGACCCAGGCAAACAACACCGTGTTCTTTGAAATTATTTCCCCTATTTATTTTTTTATTGTTGTGAATTTGGAAACCATATGAGCATTTCTGGGCATCCCGCCAACGCAAGCTCTGTGATTGGGCGATTAGAGTGAGATTGTGCTTGCACAGCTATTGGTCCCCTCGTTTTCCGAGTCGGAAGGTGGACGAGAGTTCTCTCATCCGTACAGTGCGTCCTGATTGGTTCTTGTCGCATCGCTTCAGGGAAAAATTGCCCCCAGTGAGTGTTTCAGCCTGTTAACACAAGTTGGATGGTTGACGTTTTGGTTGTTGACCAGGACAACAAACATACTAAGTAGACTGGGAGTGCCATAACTGTTGCTTTGGTCAGTCTTTTTGTTGGGTCAAAGGCATGAAAGTCAGACATAGTTAGTTATTGTTAATCTTGGTCTCTATACATTATAGTGGGGTGAAGGCAACATCATGTCCCCTATGGTTCATAGACGCGCGTGCTGAAAGACAAATTGTTTTCTGAAAGTGTCTTATTGTTCCAAAAAGCCTCATATGTTTCTCCTCTAAATGAAACAGAGCCTCCTAGTGTTAATACTGCTCGCAACACCCTTAGTGTCATCTTTATGGCCAGCTGCACAAGCATGGCCAATGGTGCTATGCCAGAAGAAGCAAACAAACTAACATTTGGGTTTATCCCAGTATTACTTCTGCATGTTAAATGTTGGCTTTTTGTCAGAAGTGCAACTCGACCGACCTGATCTGGTTGTTGTCCAGTCTCAGCACCTGCAGGCTCTTAAACTGTCGAATGCAGCGAGGCACCTCCTCCAGACGGTTGTTGTCCAATAGGAGCTCCGCAAGCGTGCGGTACGTTCCGGCGAAAGAGAGCCGCTCGAAGCCCTCGTCGCCCAGGGCGTTGTGGGCCAGCCGGAGGGACTGCAGCCCGGGCCGCAGGTGACGGAAGGTGTTGGGGGCCACGTGGCTGATGGTGTTGTGCTGCAGGGTCAGCTGACGGAGGGGGCGGGGCAGACGCACGGGCACAGAGCTCAGGCGGTTATGAGACAGATCCAAGGCTTCCAGCGAGCTGAGGAGAAGAGACACACAGAGGCAATCATGAGTCTCAATGAGAGACAGACAGACTGACAGACAGACAGACAGACAGACAGACAGACTGACTGACTGACTGACAGACAGACAGACAGACAGACAGACTGACTGACTGACTGACTGACTGACTGACAGACAGACAGACAGACAGACAGACAGACAGACAGACAGACAGACAGACAGACAGACAGGGACGAAAATATGACCTCTACAAATTGGGCCCAGAAGTAACAATGCGCTGCTGTCGTGCAGAAACCTTGTATCTCCAAAAAAGCTATTTTTCACAAGGAAGAAAAAATGTTCACATTTTAATATACAGTGTAATGGTAATAACAACATTACTAACCAGTAATATAACATCTTTCACTGGTCCAAAGTACCTGAAACTTTCACAGGTTATTTTTGGTACCCCCTAAATCCATTTATGAAATAAAAAGAAAATGGCCAAATTTGGAGACACAAGGTTTCCACCCGACAGCAGCGAATGGCTGTTTTTAATAGTGTTGCAGATTGCAGAAAGGTGTTGAGAGAGAGTGAGAGTCTCACATTCAAAGCTCAGAATCAGCAGTACGCTCAGCTGAGGCGGAGGGATGGAGGCTAGCTGTCACCTTCCAGAAGTGTTTTACAATGCTCTCTAGCTAGGTGAGATATAATGATGACTGCCTGCTTCCACTGCAGGGCGCGTGAGTGCACTGGGCCTCATGTTTTATAGTTCCCCTCTGGACTCCTGCACAGCTCAGCTGGGAGGAAGGGGGGCGAGGAGTGCAGAGTGAGGGCAATCACATGCAGCAGCAGGGGAGAAGATAATGGTGTCCGTGG
>NC_139629.1:45323853-45326353 GCF_964638095.1 Poromitra crassiceps | reverse complement strand
CGTTGCACAACTGACCCCAGAACATTAGGGGGGCAACCACACTCTACTACCCTGCTGTAGAGATGATGAGTGGATTAAAAGTTGAATGGACAAATGGATTGGACATAATCTAGTAGAACATGATGGAGAGACGTACGTGAGATGGGTCCAGGCCCTGGCGGCGATGCCCTGCTCGTGCACCAGGTTGTGACTCAGGTCCAGCGCTCTCAGATGGACACACCCGCTCAGAGCGTCTTCTGCCACCTCCTGTATCACATTGTTGCTTATCCTCAGCTCCTGTCCAAAACCAAAGACAGAGGGAGGAAATCATGCTTCTTTGTGTCTCTATTGGGGCAGCAGGGGGACGTATATTGAGCATAGGAAAGACCCTAGTTCAACTTCAGGGACGGTTTAGCGTGGTAGTGCTTCTTCTAGCTGAAACTACTGACCTGTAGGGAGGGAGGGAGGCCCTGGGGGAGGGAGGAGAAGTGGTTGTTGTCCAATCGCAGGTCCAGAATCCTCTCCAGTGGCTCGAAGGCTAAAGGCGACACGCTGCCATCATGGAGACCGTTCTGCTGCAGCTCCAGAGACAACAGGTTCACCACACCTAGCAAGGGAATCATTATCATCACTATCATCGATAACGCCATCATGATCATACCGACACAGATGACCGTCTGTCTGTCTGTCTCTCTCTCTGTCTCTCTCTCTCTCTCTCTCTCTCACACACACACACACACACACACACACACACACACACACACACACACACACACACACACACACACACACACGCACACATTATATACTGTACATACACTCCTACCTTTGAAGCAGTGAGGGGTAAGTGTGTTAAGCTTGTTGTTGTTAATCTTGAGTTCTTCCAAAGATGGCGGCAGTTCGGGGACCCTGGTTAGCTGGTTGCCATCTAGGTTCAGCTTCTTCAGGAAGGTCAAGTTCTACACAACACACAGCACAGAGAAGAAGGGATAGATGACTCGAGCTGACCAGCTGTTTATTTTTCCAGGCACGACACGACAGAGTTCACAGAATTAGAATATTAAATCCACCCATCTCCTCTTTGCCATCCATCTTGCAGTATTTTTGGTAAAGCCAAACTCTACAGGGCTTTTCATTGAGAGCCAGTGTGGTCGATGTGTGTCAAGTGGAAGCAGTGGACCGTGGCTGTGCCAGCATCCCTCCAGCCAGGCCAGGAGCCCTCTGTCATTACTGGGAAATGAGCAGAAGAGAGAGAGAGAGGGGGGGAGAATCGCTTCTTCCTCTCAAAATAATTCCCTTTTCTATCTCTGCATCATCGGCTGAGGCTGTTTCCCCCCCCCAGAAAATGTGTGAGTGAGCGAGTCCATGGTTACGTGGTACAACTGGTCTGGAATGTGGTGAAGCGTCTGGTCTCTGTGTGGTCAGGGTTTGAATTTGGCCTGTGGTCCCTGCCTCGTGGTCATTTAGAGGCTGCCAGCCGGACGTTATTCTTAGAGATGATTATTTAATGCAACGCTACACTCCTACGGTAACGATACAGAGGTTTCACTGGAGCAATACATTTTCTTAAAGCAGGAACAGGTTAAGGAACAGTTAAACCCTTCTGAAGTGGAGAGACAAGCATTGGGAAACATGCAGAATACAACTAGATCGCAGTGTTGTAGTCGAGTCAAGTCGGACTCGAGTCTGAGTCCGTGACTCGACTTGGACTTGAGCACTGATGACTCAGACTTGGACTCGATCATTCAGGCCATGTTCAGACTAGGAGGCCAAATCTGATTTGTGAACTTTAGTGCACTATTAATGACTTTATCCAGATTGGTTTTATGAGTCTGGACGCTCCAAGTCTGATTTGTGTCGCTTGTCCCAAACCACATATGGAGGTAGTTTCCAATCTGCTTTCGACTGATGTGACTTGAGTGCGGACGCGCAGATCCACCAAATCTGATTTGAACGTCACTCGCAACTCATGATCAAATGCTTCTGCGCAGGAAAACCACATCACCAAAGTACGTATTTACTGCAGATAGGCTGTTTAGGTCTGGACACACAGATCCGACTTGAGAATCAGATTTGTGGCAGTGCGGACACACTCCCAAATCAGATTTGGGAAACCAATCAAGATAATGATGATTAATGACTTTATCAGCAAATCAGATTTGCCTGTAATGTGAACATGGCCTCAGGCATTCGGATTCAGAAGTTGTAGACGAGGATTCGGACTTGTAATTGATAAAGACTTCTCTCTCTCTCTCTTTCTCATTTTTTTTAAATAGGCTGTAATAATTTGGCATAAGATATTGATAGCTATATTAATACTGTGATATTATTCAATTTCATGCAAGGGCAGGCGCGTGTGTTCCACCTACATATAGATTCACGCTCAGTAACTCCGGACGCGGACTCGACTTTTCTAAGGCCTCTTCTAAGGTGACTCGAGATATAGTGATTCGACTAGAACACTGCTGTATAGATCTAATGTATGAGTAACAGACTGGGGGTGTTGAGGAGTGGATACTAG
>NC_139629.1:45248853-45318853 GCF_964638095.1 Poromitra crassiceps | reverse complement strand
TGAGGTCTAGGATACTTCCAACATAAATACCTGAACTGGTTACCTCCTATTGGCCCCCCAGTGAATTTCTCCAAGTACTTTAAAAAAAATAAAAAATATATGGGTGTGTGTGTACGCCTGTGACCTGCTGCCCCTCCTTCCTTAATAGGGAATTTATTTTCTGCATCTTCAGCGTCTTGTTCCCACTCAGAGCAAATGTGTCCTCGTCTAGACAAGTCTGACCACTACTATTGCCAGGCCTATAACATGTATGACACTTACTTGCAGAAACCCACTCGCCACAAAAACATTTCTATTAAACTCAATATCTTGCAGTGAGGGAAGAAAAAAAACAGACTGAAAGAGACAACCACTAGCATTGGGTCAATATTTCTTTTCTTTATTTCAGAACACCACAGCAACGCTAACAGGTTTGACAACAGGTTACCGGGAAAACCTCGCCACCATCAGTAACACCATGTGTGACACTCGTGTGGGTCAGGGATCATCAGAAGAACGCTCAAACAGTTCATTATTCAAATACAGTTCGCTACCACAGTTCCAGTGCTAAAGGCCATGACTGAACAGAGCAAAACATTCTCGATACAGTATTAGCTTGAAAAGAACCTGTGTAAAGAGTGCTTCATACAGTAGGTTGGGGGGGGTGAAACGTATACAGAGGAAAGACGGGGCACGGATGGATGAGGGGAACGGAATAGACAGCCTAAGACTGCACAAGCTACGCTAGCTAAACCCCAAAGCCATGGAATAAGTAGACTGCACAAGCTACGCTAGCTAAACCCCAAAGCCATGGCGCTCACCCTGAGCAACAGCTCAAGAAGAAATCTGAAGAACCAATGAGACTGAAAGATGAACCCATGAACATGTTAGCCTAGTCTTTGTCTGCACAATTATCTGAATTCATGAGCAGTAAGGCATGTCAGCGGAGTTTACTTTATATTAGTTATAGTTCATCACACCTATAAAACTGCCGCTTCGGGCTAAACAAAATTGAAATTGTCTTTTACCGATGCCCAACTGTAACAGATAAGCGCTTCACGCCCCTTGTCCTTTTCTACTCTTGTTCAAGTTAATATTGATATATTGATATTTTTTTTGCTATTGTAAGATGATAAAAGCATCTGCTAAATGACATCATGTAATGTAATAATGACTGGTAATGACTGTGGGAGAGAAATGAATAACGAGTTGGAATGCAGGGAAGTAGTGGCCCGACTGTTCACACTGGATCACAACATGGCCGGCCTGCTGGTATGACAACACAGGTTTCAAACCAAACCCTCAGCATAGTGCGTTTACAGTATTTGGTGATGCTGTAATCTGCGAGCGGTTGGCAAGAAACCATTAAGAAACATGGAATGTCGTCAGGCAGGAAGAGAACATAACTCCTCGAGAACAGAGGGTGCTGGAAGATGCATAACATGAGGTTTCGTGGGAGCAACACTAGGACTACAGGGTTAAACACAACATTCTCGTCCCACTCCACTCCCTCCGATAGTCAGCTAGCACTACTAGAGGCGGGATCGACACACTGCACTCCGAGTAGGAAACCACGAGACGGTACTACAGGATAAAGCAGTTGGACAGTTCTGCATGCGACAGTGCCGCGTGGCGTTGTGGGAGAAAGTTTACCGGGAAGGGAACAGAGCAAAGGGGAGGGAGGGTAGAGCAGGTCGACTCCTCCTTTAGTTTGCAAAGGTCTGCCGCACGGCCTGGGCGATGC
The DNA here is from genome assembly GCF_964638095.1 of Poromitra crassiceps. NCBI lineage: Eukaryota > Metazoa > Chordata > Actinopteri > Beryciformes > Melamphaidae > Poromitra > Poromitra crassiceps. The sequence goes on along the minus strand of NC_139629.1, from coordinate 45,317,130 downwards.
TCTTGGCGCTGATGCCGAAGAGGTCCAGCAGCTCCTGGGGCTTCCCGCTCTTGGGCACGCCGCTCACCGCCAGCCGTGTCACCACGATGCCGGGCTCCTCCCCCACCGCCGAGAGCACCGCCTCGCCAAGACCACCTGAGCACAGGACGGGTGGATCGTTAAGTGGTGCACGAACGAACAACCATCCAAACGAGGCATGTTGTACACAATATGCTTTGGGGTAAATACACTGGCCAGGTGGAACAGAGGGCATCGCCATCCATTAAGAGACAACTCAAAAGCACAAACGGAAAGCAAACCCACCCTCTTTGTAGTGGTCCTCCACGGTGATGATCTTTCCTCCTGTGGCTCTGGCGCTGGTCAAGATGGTGGCGGCATCCAGAGGCTTTATGGTGAATGGGTCAATCACACGGATGTTTTTCCCTACAAGACATTAGGAACCCATTAGTTTAGTCGACGTGTAGCAGGGTCGGTGTACCATCCGACTGTGCAGCAGATGACACCATCTCCCTCAGATAGCAAGCATCGACTTCAGTCATAGGTGGTAGATATGAGACGTCGGCCTCTGGTTATAGTGTCATTCTTATATTTGTCCACTAGAGGGCAATCTAAGCTTACCCTCGCCGGCCAGCGTATCAGCAGCAGCGAGTGCCTCGTGCAGAGTCACTCCGGCACCAATCACAGTCACCACGTCACTGTCAGACTCGCGCACCACCTGCAGACAGAAGCGCACAAAACGGTTCATTTCCATCTTCAGGAAATATTTATGGCGTTTCATTCTCATCTCTTATTGGGTAGAGGCACTACATGCATCAATATTTATCCATCTATGCCCAGAGTTCAGTTTGTGTGTGAAATGAAATCATGGCATCATTGTGCATCTTTACCTTGGCCACGCCAATTTCAAACTTCTCATCTGGGGAGTAGATGACTTGGTTCTCTGGTCTGCTGGTGCGGATGAAACAGATGCCCTGATAATAAACGGCAACATGTTAAAACAAAGGAATGTTACTCTGACATCCCTGCCAAGCCAAGCCACCAGCCAGGAGTACTGACCTTGGTGTTTGCTGCCAGCTCCACGGCGCGTTCTAGGGACACCGCATCACTGGGGTAGAACACGGTGCACGTCGGGACCGCACGGAACATGGCCAGGTCCTCCAGGGCCATCTGGGAGGGGCCGTCCTCACCTGAGAGCAGGGAGATTGATTTTGTAGATTGTGCGCGCAGTCGCGCACACACACTTTGTTTCACACATTACTTAGTAGAGCCACAGAAAGGAAAGCTTACCAATGGAGACTCCGCAGTGAGAGCCCACCAGGTTGACGTTGGACTGCGAGATTGCGGCCATGCGGATCTGGTCATAGGCTCTGGAGAAGAAGGCTGAAAATGTGCTGGCGAACGAAACCGTGCGGTCACGGGTGGCACAGCCAATGGCCACGCTCACCTGCAGCAACATCAAAAAGACATCGAGGGTTAGTCTTACTGGCGGGTCTAGTCTTAATGGCAGTGGATGGGATTAGGCCAAGGTGTAGGTGTGGAGGCCCAGTGAACTGGCCACAAGTTGCAAGGAGCAGTGGAGGGGTTGGGATTATCGCAGCAGAGAATGAATAGCAACAGATTAGATAAATGGAGCAGATTATGGTTGTGAACAGTATAGAGCAAGCCTGACAGAGAGATCATCCCTCTTCCATGAGTTATTTGGCTCGTACGAGTTAAAAATTTGACTTATGCAGGAGGTGGAGGCTCTTGTGCCCTTGATCATCATAATGAAATTACTATTCTTGCAAATCAGGCAAGATTTGCAACATCCATCCAATGACAACTGATCTGCTGTGAAACCTTGCTTACAATGCTTGTGGTTTCATTTCAATGAGGAAAAACAACTTGCAATCTCTGCACTAGAGGAGATGGCAAACAAAAACCCACTTTTGATATTGTAATCTGATTATGTAATAAGACTCAATGTGCAATAACTGCTCAATACTGCAATCTGTGCAATAAGCAAATAATCCACACTGCTGTTCATTTTACTGACTGGACCTAATGTACCTTAGTCGACTTTATCATTATTACTCACACTGCTATAATATAATATTAAGTACCTCACATATTTCACTTTTGTTCAATGGTACTTGATATGGATTGTAGACGGCACATATTTGGGACACTAATAATTGTATATAGGCTACCTAACTCTTTTATTTATTGTTTTTAATGGTGTATTCCTATGCTTCTTATGTTTCGATGTTTATATTTAGGTTATAATTTTTCCCTACCCGAGTTTGAGCAATGGTAGCATGACTCAATTTCCTCAATCAATTTCTCAGATTCTGAAACAACAGCAAGTATTCTGTACCATGTTCTGTTCAGCGATGAAGCACTCGATGTAGCGGTCGGGAAAGGCCTTCTTGAAGGTCTCCGAGAACGTGGAGTTTTTGGTGTCTCCGTCGAGGGCCACCACTCTCTGGCTGGCCTGGCCCAGCTTGGCCAGGGCCACACCGTACGCCTTCCTCGTGGACATCTGACAGGACGGGATGAAGAGAAGGGGGGGGGATTTTAATATACACGTCATTCTGCAGTCTCGGACCCCCAATCGCTTACTTGTGTAGTCACTACTGCAAACCAAGTCGCCATATATGTAGGTTAGCAAACATCTAATCTCCTCAGATGTTGATAACGGTCAGTAGGAGTCAAGGCCATCACCCACTTTGTCAACAGAGTTTTGCTCTAAAAACACACGGGGTTCAGCTAGGTCACCGAACTTCACCTACTCACCGTTCATCGATGGTTGACGGTGCTTTGAACCCACTATACAATGACTCTGCACGCTCTTCAAAATCTAATCTGCCTAGCCCAACTTGCACTGAGGAAAAGAAAGATGGAGAGGAGTAAATGCAGTCACATGGGGTTAGAGCAGTACCTTGTCTCCCTTCTTGTAGGCTGGGGGTTCGGGCAGGGAGATGGTGGAGAGGTCTGCAGGCGCTGCGTCCTCAGCGGGCAGCTCAGCGGTGATGGTCTTGTTGGGGACCTGGATCAGAGCGGTCAGGTCATTCAGGAGCTCCTCCACGCGATCCTTAGGGATGGGCTTGCCGTGCCAATTTTCAAGGTCCTCAATGTCTACAGACGAGGGAAGGTGTACACAAGTGTCACACATCAATTCTGAACATTTCTGTATTATGGCAAATTACGTTTTTACAGTATGGACAGATTCATTCACTCACTTTTGAGTCCTTTGCCCTTGAAGGTCTTGGCAACAATGCAGGTGGGCTTGCCCTTGACCTGCTGAGCCTGCCAGAGCGCCTTGCACAGCTCCTCAACGTCATGGCCATCCACCACATACGTGTTCCACCTACACAAAACATGGCTCAAGTCAGACAGAGTACGCACCATGGCAACAAATATGAACTCGAAACAGTAACTTCTCATCATCAACCTTATTAACTTAGTGAAAGCAAGCATAGATAGGACCGAGTGCTGAAGAGGGTATACTAGGATAGGGGTAGTCACATAAACATCTAGCAAGACATCAAAATGTCTGCTGGGAACTTAGAAAAAGTGGAAGGAGAGTGTAGCTAAAACCCTTGGTGGCAAGTCAAATGACGATAAGTTAAAGAGTTGCTGTAGTCAAAGTGTGCAGCTGAGAACTGACCCAAATCCTTCGCAGCGCTTGCGGTACGTCTCCATGTCGTGCTTCAGGGGTGCAGGCTCACTCTGACCGAGCCGGTTGACGTCGAGGATAGCCACCAGGTTGTCCAGCTGGTAGTGGGAGGCGAAGGCCATGGCCTCCCACACCGAGCCCTCTGAACACTCGCCATCTCCCAGCATGCAGTACACACGGTAACTACGACAAAAGCAAAGGAGGAGAAGAGGGAAATATTAGCATCACTCTGCAAACAAGGACAGAGTGGTTATTGCAGCACAAATGGAGAAATGTCAGCTTTGGAGAAGTGAGTTGGACTACGCAAAAAGCCAGGCCTAGCTAGGTCAGACTACAAGACTTGTGAAAATGTTTGCCCCGCGCGGGTCAGACTAAAGCACAAGTCTTGAATAAATTTGCCTTTTTCACAAAGGCAGGAACTGACCATCTGGATTTTTCATTTAACCGATGTGTGCGTCCTCACCTGGACTTGTCAAAGTGTTTCCCAGTGTAGGCCATCCCACAGGCAGCACCTAGACCCTGCCCCAGAGATCCAGTAGCCACATCGACAAAAGCCAGTTTCTGGTGGAGAGAGCAAAGACCAGATCAAATTGATTGTGTAGAACGACAAAATACGGTGGACGTGTTACTGTGGAGAGGACACACGAGTAACGAGGAGAGGACATGTGACTTAACAAAGCCAATTAAACAGGAATAATGTGATGTGAGGACTCACTGGTGTGGGATGCCCCTCCAGCTCGCAGTCCAGCTTGCGCAGGTTGAGCAGCTCAGACTCCTTCACGTAGCCTGCCTCTGCCCAGGCAGCATACAGGATGGGTGCAGCATGACCCTGGAGCCCAGAAAACAAACTTTATGAACACCCTTTGTACCCGAACCTGAGCTGCATTGTCTTGACTTAATACCCAGACGGCCTTAATGGTGATCTGCATCCTAACATTAAGTAGCTGTGTGTGCTGACCTTTGACATGACGAAGCGGTCGTTACACTGGTTGCGAGGGTCATCGGCTTTGTAGCGCATGGTGTGAAAGAACAGCACCGACATGAGCTCCGCGGCGCTGCAGCATGATGTGGGGTGACTGAGGAGAGAGAGGAGAGACAGTTGGCGACAGTTCACCAAAACAAACGCGCTTTTGTTAGGATGCCACACACTCATGCACATATTACTGCGTTCAGGAATCCTGACCTGTCACCTTTAATTGGAAGACGGTGCCGGCACAATCCGGATGTTGACAATTATTTAAGTGTTTTTGTAACATAAGACTTACTTCTATGTACAAATCGGTGATCCCACCAGGCAAGCATGACATCCTCGCACAAACCAGGAAGATTAGACCAAACCAAGCAATGACAAACTTTTGAATACATACGATAGCCTCTTATCTAGTGGGATTAGGACTAGCACTCGCCATGTTAATCTGATCCTTGTTATTCTGTATTATGATCAGTGATCAGAGTTAGGTCTTTGATTACATTTAACCTTAAGGATATGAGCAAATCTGGTGAAAACAGGTAGTTGCCGAACAGCTGTCAGAATATTGTAATCGGCAGGTTTAGAAATCCCACATGCGTTGCCCCAATGGCGGTTCAGCTTCCCTATATGGGTTTAGGGTTAATCTGAAAATGTCAACATTTCAGCCACTCTGGTAGCACACTGGGTTACCCCATTCAAACACTGATGCTGGTGAGTGTTACAAATGGTGCATTCCAGAAACATTCGGCAATCTGTTGCTCTGTTTACCGCTTGTCCTTCCATTGAGAGAGAACCTGCAGAGAAATAAATTGATGTAAATGCCACTGACGTTGGGGGGGTGAAAGTGTTAACTTCAGGTGTTTTGTTCCATTTCAATGAACAGCAGCAGATAGTAGTGTCACATTTTTACACCTGGTTTTAAAATGAGACCTGTATCCGGATAAGTTATCTGGAATAATGGTCACATTTAAGTATCACACTTCTAGAAGATGTGATTCTACAGTACTGAGACAGGCCGGTGCCCAGGGCAGGCAGGGTGAAATCATAAGATTTCCTTCCTCCAGTGCTAGAAGGAAGTGATAAAACAGGTTTACCAACAAACCCTTCTTTCTTCAAAGTTGCGGGTTGCATCATTAGATGGAAAGAAATGTCACAATATAGGACGTCTTGGAGGAAGTAATGCAAACACAATGACATATCATACTGAATGTCAACTGCCTTAACAAGGTGAGTGACAAGACAATAATGCATGAAAGACGAGCCAACCAGGAAACTTCTCGCATCACCGGAGATGATTCCCGTTTGCAGGTTTTGTTCCAACAATCATTTAAAAAGAGGAGGCGCAACATTCCTGTACTGCATATTTGGGTCTAGAGACATTTAACATTGAGAAGCAATATTATAGGCAGGCTACTAATGACTGTATTTTATAAGTGCACTTTGACCAGCCATTTGGTGTGTAGGTAACGTTACATCACCCGATTGACCAATAGGGGGAACCAATAGGGGGATTTGGGGATCATTGTGTGGCTTGTAAAACGTATTGCAGCTGCAGAAGAAGCACATTATGTACTTTACTTGTGCAGTGCAGCTGCAACTTTAAAATCGAAGCATCAAACCCCACGAGACATGCGCTGTCCCACGACCATGTGACTTCAGTTATGGAAACAGCGCCAGTGCTAAAATAAATTAAATAACAAACTGGGCATAAATGTAAACCAGTGACGGCTGTCTTATTGCAGTATTACAAGAAAGCTCTCTTGTTGTATTGCAGTATTACAAGAAAGAAGTTTGCTGACCGGCGAGGATCAAAGTTTGTAGTTAACGCGGGCGGAGCCACATTGGGTTTACTACGTCTCAACCCTCAACACACCCACAAAATGGCTAGCTAACGTTTAGCATTGATAGATAGCCGGCAACGGTTAATACAGGTCCGTTACAGAATAACTAACGTTACCTACCGATAGCAGTTTCCTGCAAGGGGTTAGCTCTTTATTCTAAACAGCGGGAAGAAGATAATCTGCACGTGCAGCACGGCCACGCAGGTGGAGCGTGCAGTGCTGCCTGCCTCTCTAATTACCAGGCCATCGGCTCCATTCAAACGCATTATAACGTCGCCCACGGTGATTAAATCGAAATCTAGCAAACATTCATAACTTTTAATAACTTACCCGGAGTTAGAGGCGCATGTTGCCTTGATGGAGTTGATCCTGAGCTTGTTAGCGACATCTTTCAGTCCCTGCAGGGTTTTCTCATCGGGTTTGTGATAGCTCGTCATGTTTCCTTGTGTTTTGAGTTGATGAAGGCTAAACCACGCGGAGTTTGATCAGTTGATTCCCGGTGTAACGACGAGTCAGTTGGAGGCTGCTCAGAGCAAGTTCAACCAGCACCACCGAGCCGAGGAGGAGAAGAGCTGTGGAGGAGAGAGGGGCTTTATGACTCCGTCAGAAACCACGCCCACCGAGATGAGTCATTGGAGGAATCGCAGTGGCTCAAGTTGCGCAGGTGCCAGCTGATCCCGGAAAAAGGGGAAGCCTAGGTTCGTTTTGATATGTTGAAACCAGAGTTGTATAATAGAAGAGTTCCGACATCTCCATTCACTCCAATGGACCAGTTTTTTTTCCAGGAAGTAGAAAGTGGAACTCTGAGTAAAAAAAGCAGCACTGTCGAGTTGCAACAAAATAGACAGTGTTGTACTTTGAAAGGGTTTTTCATCCCTTGAAATGAATCAAATTGTACATTATCGGCTTTATTTTAGACCCATTCCTGGCTGTTCATTGGCTAATGAGTCTCGCATTTTGGTCCTCCGCTGACGCCACTCTCTTACTAGAGGACATTAGTTGGAACCAACTCGAGCAATTCTGCAATTGTGATCATAGACTGTATAATAATAATTGTGATGTAATAATCAGTGATGTCACTCGAGCAAGTGTGATGTCATCAGTGGTCACTCGAGCAAGTGTGATGCCATCAGTGTTGTCACTCGAGCAATTTGTGTTGTCATCAGTGATGTCATCAGTGAGTGATGCCACCACCAGAGGAAATACAAAGACTCAGAAAACTATGCACTTTTGATTGACTACCAGACTGGTGCAACAGCATTTTAATGGCGTGGAAAGAAATGCTATATCGCGACATCTGATGAATGCTATCAGTCTGTAACCAGAGAAATGTGTAGCCTATAAGCCTGTAATGCACATACTCTGTGGTCAGACAATTTATTATAAAGTCTATGGACAATTTAAAACACCTCACCAGACAAATGCCTCCAACACATACTTTTTTGTTGACGCTGTCTCTTTAAACCAGACAGAAGTGTGTCTGGATGGCTGCCAACAGGGAAATGGTGGCAGATTTTGCTCTCTCATTCTTACTCAGGGAAACTCTGGAATCCAGTCTGGATAGTTTAGTAACACTGACTGCACCCATCTGCTTCTTATTCCTTCACTAAAACAGTGGCTGTCAAAACTTTGATATTGTTCATTTTGTACATAGCAATGAAAACATCAGAACTCAACATCTCACGTTTTATTGTTTTAGAAAATACATCTGCTAACATGAACAAGAGCTGAATTGTATAACTTCATGCGTGAATTTGTGATCATATAAAATGCATCATACTGTACAAGATTAAAAAAAAAGATCTTTAAACTAAATATATACCCTACAAAAACTACACACCCGCTTTCTCTCTCTCTCTCTCTCTCTCTCTCACACACACACACACACACACACACACACACACACACACACACACACACACACACACACACACACACACACACACACGGCCCATCTTGAGTTCCTTACTCAAGGTTACAACACTTCCTCAACTCTGACAGCATTACTAGTCTTCTTGCTCAGGTATTTCCTCTTCCTCAAGTTCCTGAAATGACAAAGATGCAGTAAGAAAAACCAGCTGGAGAACAGGGCCGCCAAAAAAACACTTAGGGGAGAGAGAGACTGATGTTTCTCTGCTTTAAGGGCAGTTTATAGTAAGTAGCCTACAGCGATTTATGATGGTCGCCACCGACCATTATCATATTATCATCGATGATAGAATATCATGTCCAATGGACATGGATAATAGAATATGAACATGGTTGGTGCCGACCATCATAAATTGCTGTACTATAAACTGCCCTTTACCCTGATCCTCTCCAGGGCTTCAGCCCTCTCCTCCTTGGAGATGGCATCCTTGTCGAGCCGCTCCAGCTGCGGCAGGTGAGCGAGCACGCTCAGGCGGTAGTCCCTCGTCTCCGCCAGAGGATTCTCAGAGAGGACCAAAGCTCGCAGAGTATTTGACACCAGCGTGAGGCACCGCAGGGCATTCTGACTCACGATTGCATTCCCTCTGAATGAGAGAGACAGATGGTGAGAAATGGGCATATGCAGAAAGATGATCCAGCGTCTTTTGTGACACCGCTGATGTTGTCGAATGATTTCGTAGTTGCTGAATTGCCGTTGTGGCGTTGTACATTGTGTACCTGACATTGAGGTAGTGCAGACACTTCATGTTGGGGCTGATGCCGTCCAGAGTCTCCAGCTGGTTGTCTCGAAGGTGAAGGGTGGTGAGGCGTTCGAGCCTCTCCAAACCCTCCAGACGTTTGATGACATTTTGGGCCTGAACAGACAGCAGGAGAACAGTCATGGCTCTACACCAGGAGTGGGCAATCTTTTTCTCCAGAGGGCCATACTGACTTACAGTACATCAAGTAAGTGAAGGGCCAAGCATTGGAGATCATACCTGCCAACACTCCTGATTTTCGCGGGAGTCTCCCCATTTTTAACCCTCTCTCCCGATGTGATTGGTAATTTCTTGTTAATCTCCTGATATAATAGTGATAGCCTTTTATTGAGTTTTTGGGGGTCGTTTTGTTTTTCTTTGAAGACCTTGGGGGCCGGATTGAGATGGTCCAGGGGCCAGGTCCGGCCCTGGGGCCGCATTTTGTCCATGTATGCTCTACACAGACGATTCTATTTGTCTCTGTTGACACAGGTGACAAGGCAGATGTTATGGCTCAACATCAACAGGTGTGTTAGTGTTGTTTTACCAGATAAAGTCGGCGCAGGTTGGGAAGGTAGATGCCGTCAGTGGTGTCCAAGCGGTTTCCTCTCAGCTCCAGAGTCACCAGGTTGGTCAAACGGTCATATTGCAGACCCTTCACTCTCTGGATACCGTTACCTAACACAGAGGTTCCCATACGTTTTAATGTCAAGACCCTCCAAGAATTTACATTTGATAACATTTTTGTTGCTGGAATGCAAGTTTGCACAGGTCAGAGTGAAACCTCTGTCATATTTTCACTTCCCTAACTTAAAATCAAATAATATTGGAATTGAAACACTCCCCATTTTATTGGAAACTCCTAGATTTTTAAGCATTTAATTTAATTAGTCTGATTAATTAAACGAAATGCTTTAAAACTAGGATAAACATATATCAGCCACCTTTAGCAGCAAAATAGCCCCAGACACTAATCACTCCCATTAGCCATTAGCCTTTCACACCTCAGCCATTTTGTGTCTAAAAGGCAGGAAGTAACACAAGGTGCAAGCAAAACATTAACGAGGGCCCCCGGCACTGGAACACCTAAATGGGTTGGAAGTCGGAAACCCACATTAATGCTTGCACCTGTGTCACTTCCTGCCTTTTAGACACAAAATGGCTGCTGGTGAAAAAAGGCCCATTACAGAAAAACCTTTAGCCTGACACACACTCACAAACAAATGCCAGACCAACCAATAAGATTGAGGCTCTCTAGCGCAGGCCCAGCCAGGCCCTCCAGGTCCTTTACTTGGTTATTTGCAACACTCAGCCACTGCAGGTAGGTCAGCTGACCCAGCGGTTGACCTTTGAAACATGCCACTGCGTTACTGTCAATCTACAGGAAAAGAAAAGCAGTTGGATTCAACATATACCACCATCCCGTTAAGTATAAAACGATAGCCTAACTGACCCAGACATATCCTTTACAAAGTGACCAGAGAAGGGAATGCTTGCCTTCAGCCAAAGCAGCTGGGTCAACGAGGCTAAAGGAGAGAGATCCGTGAGGTGGTTGTTGGACACATCGAGGAAACGGAGGTGAATACAGCTGCTGATTGCAGCCATGTCTGTCAGTCCCCTGTCAGACAAAAGGAGGACAAAGATGCAATCTGGGTAACGGTTGAATAGATGAAGCACAAAATGAGGATTAGATGACCAGAGTGAGGGGTTATGTTTTGGATGTACTCTGCTCTCCTACTTGTCTTTCAGGTCCAGTTTGACAAAGGCATGTGCCAGTCCGTTCCCTGTTCGGCACAGCAGTGACAGCCCCCGAGCGATGGCTTCTTTGGTCAGATGGCAAACCTGCACCTGTGGAGCAATAGAAGACAGACATCTATTACTTCCCCAAACCAACTGCATTACCTCCCCTGTCTTTCAGCAGTGCGTTAGGGTTAGGTTTGGAAGCCCACCTCTCGGCATGGGGGTGGGTGCATAATTGGAGTGACTTAAAATAAGACAAAGCGTGAAATTTGCAATAGCTGTGAGTGTGACCACATACTATACACATTTCTGAAATGCAGGATATGGCAGGGCAGCCCATCCTACTCTGCTTCTGCAATTTCAACCCCCCCCCCCCCCCCTTTTTAGCGAATTAGCATGAACACACACACACACACACACACACACACACACACACACACACACACTATTGACCTCACATTCAGCCTCCTGCTGCTGCATTTCAACATTTGCCCCACCGCCCCTTTAATTGGCTTGAAAACACACACACACACACATGCACACGCACATGCACACACACACGTCACAATTTCAGCCTTCTAGGGTGAAAACTGTGGCCGCCAAAGGGTGGAGAACTTTTTGTGGACCGACCGACCAACCAACTGCTGGTCGCACCAGTGTTGTTCTAACCAAGTTGCCTGGGTCCAGAATAGATCTTCAAATCCACCCACTCCAAGAAGGAAATGATATGACAATTCATCTGATATCAGGCTACTAACCAAGACAATCACTTAAAGGAACACTCCGCCCATTTTCAACCAGCTTTGTATCATTAGAACATCAGTAGTATATCAGAAAACTGTAAACGGTTTTGAAGTCTGTCATTTAATTTGACAGTTATTGAGTGTTAAAGTGTGGACCAGTGACATCACTGGTCCACACTAACTCAAATTAATAACTCATTAACTCAAATCAACTCTCAATAACTGTCAAACTAGATGAATGACAGTTATTGAGAGTTGATTTGAGTTAATGAGTTATTAATTTAACTGATGTTCTAATGATACAAAGCTGGTTGAAAATGGGCGGAGTGTTCCTTTAACAATTGATTGAAACAATGGAATAAGCAAACATAGGGCCCCTGGGCACACATGCCATTTTGGACCCCCACCTCTCAGTATGCACCCAGTGCACACACCCAACTCGACAAGATACCAGCCTGTTCAGGTTCAAAGTGGTAGCAGTGGTTACAAACTGCCATTCCGTCCATCTAGAGCTGGCTCAGTCAATTGAGAGTGATAACATTATTTTGTCCAACAGCCAAGACAAGCGTATCGTGTTAGGTGGTGGTGGGGCTTCCCTTTCTTTACATTTGGATTGCAGGTTGTGGCTTTAAGGTGGTGAGGTGACAGGTGGCGGTCTATGGTGGTGATACTGAAGCAGAAAATAAAGGGTTAACTATGTCTGTACCTAGACCACTGACCTATAGTCACTGACCTAGACTCACCTGCCCACACCTGTATAGGCCTATAATGGGTGCTATCTAGTTGAATATTTAGTAAATGCACTGCTCATAATCATTTAATAATTTAAATAATGTTTAGGGGGCCCCCAATGTCATTAGCTGTAACTTGCGCCCCCATAAAGACAAACTGTGGCCTACAGTTAGGGGCCTGAGGCAGTGTGTGTTAGGGCCCTATACCTGGCACATTTCAATTGAAATGACTGAGCTGTTACAAAATGCATGCACACGTGAGCTGGGGCCCCCCCAATTCATGTGCCCTGCATGCCTGGTCGATTAAGATCAGAAATTACCTTGTCGTCCTCTCCATGTCCTTCCTCCTCACCTTCGCCCTCTGACAAGAATGCATTCTCCTCTGTCTCAGACATTGTGGTCCATTCGTCACCTGCATTGTACACAAAATTAACTGCGGATTGAGAATTGAAGCAGTAAAGGACATTTGATTGGACTGGCAATAATTTAAGATGGCTGCCACTTGCCACTTAATATGATTACCAACAGTTGGTTAGTTAGCATAGGTAGTTAACGTTAATCATTGAGCCCATTAGCTTGACCAGGCTAGATGTTGTAAGAACTAGCCTAACAATATTCAAAATGAATTGGCTAACTTACCCAGGTATCTTACAGAGTAGTATGTCTGATGTATACAAGTAGCTGATGTGTGACTAACTCCAGCGAGCCATGCAGTTATGCACTCAGGCCGACAGCAGCGTCTGTTGTGGTTACCATGGAAACTCGGTAGCAACAAGCGCATGCTGCTGCAGTGCAGAATTTCGAGGTCTGGCGAGAACGTCATCTCTAATGTCTTCATGTGCTTACTTATACGCCATTTCCTTAGAGCAATGTTGCATTACACATCCCATAACATAAGTTACGGTAGTCAGACATAATCCTCTTTTTTAACCACCACTTTTGGAGAGAAAAATAAAAAATAAGGAACTTCCACATAGGTATGTGGAAACAATAGCTAGTCTACTGGTTTCCACATAGAAGACACCAGTTCAGTAATGGTGAAAATGTTATTTTGAATTTACATGATTTTATGAATCACAATCACATTCAACAAATACAGAAATAAAAAATAGTTTTCTCATTGACAAATATGTATTACATGATTGCGCATTCACACCTACAATATATGACACACTGAGACACTTTTCACCCGCACACAGTTAGTGTGACGTTGCCCAGTCCATAGGCTCTTCGCTCCCCACTGCTGAGGAGTTCACTTCAGGGGTACAAAATTGTTCACTCTAAAATGTATACAGTTTATCATGTCCAGATCAGTCATTCTCCAAATGACAAAGGTATATAACATTAAACCAAAACAATCTATGGTGCATAGACAGTAATATTAGGAAATCTGATCTGCTGCGTGCTGCCGTAAAGATCTATATTGATCTCTCGTTTTTTCCAAGTCTCCCAACCAAGTAAAGCTTGCTTATCACACACACAAGCTCTGAAGCGAGTGAGAGCTCAAAACTGCATCATTGAATGAGAAAGTAAAAAGGTGCATTCTGTGCAATATCCTGACATCCACTGCTACAGGATCAGTTCATACTGTATGATCATTATTTTTTTATGGTTGAGGTAAGTCTCATCTCAAGCCAAAACGAATGATGAGGTTGATCTATAGATATCTAGTATGTGACTAATGATGGAGTGTTGCGTGCAGGTCTTTGTCCCTTGTCCTGTCCGTGGTGGAAGATTGAGGTTTGAGGGCTCACTCCACTTGCACGTTGCGCAGCAGAAGTCCCTTTTTCACACCTCCCTGTAGCATCCTGGCACCAAGACTAGTGCCTGCGACCCCATCGCTACACAGAGGAAGACAAACAAGAGGGAAAGAGAAACAAGTCTCAAAACGCATGAAAACAAGACACAAAAAGAGACATATTACAGACACAATTGTTAGCCGCTCAGTACAGACCAAGAACAAAAACAAGAACAACATAGCTGTTGTAAGAATAGAGAACAAACAATGGAAGAGGAACAATGCATTCTAGTGTCCAGTATGTTGCAAACACCTAACAGCATTGCAATTATAAACCCGAACTAACTAGAAGACAAGCCATTATCATCGGGAGTCTTGTTTGAGGTTTCACTGAAGCTTACATGGCGCTAAAGCTAAACTTCCTCTTCTTAGGATCAGGAGGTTCAGGTGCGTCTGGTCTCTGCCGCTGCAAAGCAAAGAGAGAGACCATCATTACAATAACTACAATCCATTAGTGACGAGCACATTTGATAATTATTACTGCATGCACTATTGTCTTAACTCCAACAGAGCACTGAGGCTTGACCAACCTCTTTGCCTCCTGTGTCTTGCTGGACTCTTCTCTGCTCCAGGTTTTGCTGAGGGCAGATCAAGAAAGAGGTGAACATTTAGAAATGCATACTGTACAGGAGGAATGTCATTGGGCTACACCTTCGTCGGTTTGTCAGATCGTAGAGATAATAGAATAGTGATGATTGAGTGAGGCAGTCATTAAGGAAAACATACTGAAATCTATTGAATACTCTCCGGTAACGAGTGAACAGATGGTCATAAAGGCCGGGACATAACTCCAGGCGGGCAGCGGGAGGCGGAGCTCTGCAAACCGGGAGCGCACTCCGCGCTCGGGCGGCCGAGGGGGTTCTTACTCAAGAGTGCTGCTCAGAGCACCGCTGTTTACATAGTACAGTGAATGGCCCATGATAAAGTCAACGAAACGCAAATAAAAGTCAACGGAATGCCATTATGTTCACTCTCAAACGATTGTATCAGCACACGAATAGAATCGCCAATCCTGTTTTCATTGAATGTAAATAGGCCTAGATCTGTCTCAACACGGCACATTACTTGAAATGACTAAAAACGAACAGTTAATCAAAGTTTACCACATGGGTCAAGAAATATGGTCAATATAAATATGGAAGTGCGCATGGAGTATGTCCCGCCCTTAACCTAACATTCAGGTAATTTGTCTACACAGAGTATACTATGTATGTGTACTACTGATGGTCTGTTATAACCACCTTGTGCAGTTCAGAGAGCTGCTGATGCCTTATAAGGGCCTCTTTGCTGGGGAACTGCCTCCTACACAGCAGACAGGCCAGTTTAACCCAGTCCGTCATTTTTCCTTCCTTGTCCTCTTTCTCTCCTCCTTCCTCCTCGCTGTCAGTCTCTCCGCTGTAGGCTGGGACCAGGCCCTGCTGCTGGGGGGGAGAACGCTACAGAAGCAAAGATCAGAGGGTCAGGGGCAAAGAGGAACATACATGGAGGCAATGACAGTAGGCTAGGCACAAAGAAAAGGGGTTTTCGAAGAAAAAAAACATGACGACACACACAGTGGACACATAACTCAGACCACATACTTACTTCTGCAGTATGCCGGAGCTGGTCCAGGAACATCTGAGGGCGTTCAGACAGTGCCCCCTACAGGACACAAAGCCAAAGTCAGTGGGATGTCAGGTTAGGTAAACTGGAGGGAAAGAGACAACTTCTGCCATCTGTTCAGCAGACACTTTGCAACACAAAGGCACATCAAGTATTCTGCAACACTAAGGGACATCAAGTATGAATGAGATTTTTTTTATTTTTTGCAAAGGCCTGGCAGTGTACAAGGTGCTTGTACCAAAAAAATACAAAAAGACATTGTGTCATTGTCAGGCTGGGCAGAGCCAGAGACACACTCCCTCACACCTGAAGCTCTGCTGCTCTGTCACAGGCTGGAAGGCAGCAAACACAGAGACACACTAGAAATCTGCTACCTGGCCTGAACCCGACAGGACCCGAGACCCCGATGGCCGGGTAGGGCCTGGCTTTTAAATAAACAATTAGGGCTCGAGTCGGGTAGGGCTTGATTGTCTCGGGCACGGGCTGGGTTAGGACCTACATTTTAGGCCCCGTGCAGGGCTCTGGTGTTATTCAAGGACACCGCAGCAGGGCGGATGCTTGAGTCCAAGCCCTCCGGGTGAAGGACAATGTCCCCCTCTCACTGCGACACCCTACTGCCCTAAAGGCACACAGGAGTTACAGACGAGCATGTGTGCGTCTGTGAAAGGGTCACGCACCTTTTTCTCCAGGACAGCGTAGCCTGCGTCGGCACTCGCAGACTCTCGGCGGTCGTCGAGGCGACTGTGGCCAGGTGGCGCCCTCGGGTAACCACCAGAGGGCAGCGCTGCAGAGCTGCCCGCGGGGGAGGAAGAGACGGAGCGCACGTTCTCCTTCTGTCTGTTTAGACTCTTAGCCCAGCGCTCCATGTCTTTGGCTATCTGTTAATGCGAACCCAAAAAGATCAGTCATTTCAATGGATTCCACAGTGATGCAGTAAGTTACAGAGAAGATTCACACATTTGAAATGCCATAATATTTCTATCACTGCTACAAATGTCAAAGAATTATAAAAAATATATAATTTTCTGTGCACAACCATGTCAGTATTTGCATCCAGTGTGTTTGCGTACCTGTTGAGCAGTTTTATTCTTGGGCTTGTCTTTTTTCTCCTTGCCTCCAATAGTGCCAGAGAGAGAATCCGAAGGGGCCGAGTTATCACCAGCAGCAGCTTCAGCATTTGCAGCAGGAATGTACGTTTGTTTCTCCCCGTCCCAGTACATATACTGCTGCGTGTGGGAGTTGTAGTAGTACTAGAGAGAGAGAGAGAGAGAGAGAGAGCACGAGAGCGAGAGAAGGAGGACAGGACACAAAAGGGACAGATGGTGAAAAAGAAGTAATTGTGTGCTTTCGGACCAAACAGTTCTGGGGACGAGAGGAACTGCCCACTGGGGAGCTCCCCCGAGCCAATTAGGAACGGTGAAGCGACGTAAGCCGGCCATAGCGTCTCAGCAAAGCAAGTGAGAGTTCACAGGGGGATTGATACTACTTTGGCTAACAATTAGCTAGCTAACGTTAGCTTGCTAAAAAAAAAAATAGCAAGTTAACGTTAGGGATGGTTATGACAGTGATGGCAATCATGGCATGATACCTACTGCCTCGGGGCAGTTCTATACGTTTGAGAAGGTTCCTCTTGTGCTGGGAGCACCTAACCCTGAAGCAGGAGCTAAAAAACAGGCCCTCAACATGGCATACTAAAGAGCTACGGTTGTTCCCAGTTCCTGCGGTGCGGACACAATAAAAAGGGGCAAGTTCCTCCGACTGTTCTTACAACCATGAAAACGTTCCTCCAGTCCTATTAACGCCGCTGGCTTAATATGTAGACTGTAGCAAGTTCACTACAGACTCCATGGGTTTACCTGGGAGTTGGGGTCATAGTAGAGTCCCGTCAGTGGGTCGTAATAGTAGCCAGAGCTTTCGTCATACTGGTATGTGGACACATCTGGCACAGCTACAGGCAGAGACACAGGACATTCACCTCAGGGTCATAGATCAATTATGTCAGAGGTCTAATCAGAGGGCCCACACTCGGAGACAGCAAATTCAAGGACTTTTCAATGACTTTCAAGGTCTTGGGTTTGGTGAAATTTATGGAGACAATTATTGGCATGTTTTGGGGACAGACATGTCATTGCTCAGGACTGGACATCATAGAGGCCTCATGGTTTACTCTTGTCACATCAAGAAAAACCCTAGTGAAAAGAGCGCTGAAATAAATAAAACTATTCATTTTCAAAAACGCAAAGGTTTTCTTCAGGGCTGTCAAACGATTAATTTTATTAATCGCGATTAATCTTGCGATTAACTATAGTTAATCGCGATGAATCGCATCTTTGTATCGCATGTTTAAAATGCCATTATTTTGCATTTCAAAGCATTTTTAATTAGATATTAATCATTCTTACCAGTGTGTCGTGATTGGGAATCAAATGAACGCAAATAAATGTACTTTGTGATCTTGAATTTTAGATTTATTTTCAATAGAAGTGGAATGTAGACAGGAGGTTACAATGTCTACAAAATATATCTAGAACCGATACTTCCGGCGGCGGCGCTGTGGAGCAGTCGAAACCCAAAATGACACAGCCGAAGAAGGCTGTGTCTGAGCTAAAAACTTTGGCACTTCTTCCATGAATAATGGCTCGGTATTGGAAACTGTGTATTGATAACGTGTATATAGCGTGAAGCCATTGGAGCCGACCTCACAGTGGTTAGCGGACCCGCGCATCCGAGACTCTGAAGGAAGAATGAGTGATGAGTCTCGCGCTAGCTAGCTGGCCGCTAGCTACTTTTAGGTGATCGCTCGCCTCAAACTCGATGTACTTCGGTGATATTTGAATTCCGTTTTACACAAGGTGCAAACTACGGCTCTCGACTTGTCCACTGTGCCATTTGGGGAGTTTTTTAAATAATAGTAAAACGAGCCATTTAGAAGCGTATTGCTGTCGTTCTTTTCCATGTCTGCAGCAGCAGGAGACAGGAAACCGAACGGCTTGACTACAAGTACGGGTGCGACAAAGGGACAAAATAGCGGCATGCGATTAACGCGATTAACGCAGACAGCCCTAGTTTTCTTATTTTTCCTCAAATCCACAAACGTGTCTAATTTTGACCACTGAGCAGTGGTAACACTTCCTCTTTGATAAAGTGAGCCTGGATCCTCCTCCAAGCCACTAGGCAGAGGTATGCAGTATGTACCTATGTAGTATGTACCAGTACCTATATAAACACTTCCTGAAATGTATGTACTTCACGTGACACTGATGAAGATCCGTATCGGATCGAAACGGTTTGTCCCCGTCTATTATTAAATGTTGTCCACGGGAGCAGAAGAAACTTTGTGTCTCGTTTCTCATTGATTTTCTGTAACACAGTTTGGCTCAGCACCAATAAGAGGATGTGCCTAAGTTCCTCAATACTTGACCACTGAGCAGTTCCATTGGTGCCTCCCTAGGTGCTTTGTGCCAAGGCTTCGCTAACCTCTGGGCAACTGCTGCCCACACTCACTCTCTCTCACACATACTCACTCTCTCTCTCACACTCAATCTCTCTCTCTCACACACACACACACACACACACACACACAGGGTCCCACAGACAGAACACAGAGACTTACGGTATTGTTGGATCTCGTGTTCAGTGCCAGGTGTAGCAGGGTGGCTGGGAGGCTGAGGTTTTCCCACTATCTCAACCTGCTGAGAGACGGAGGTGTTGAGAAGAAGAAATGGCACAAAAGAATGGAGTATGAGGACAGGGATGGAAGGCAAATAATGAATAACCTAAACAATGAAAAATAAGTGTGATTTGGGAGTTAAAGCCCCTGGAAAGCCAAATCCACAAAATAACCTTTGTAATTTAGGATCTTATGTGCATAATAGTAAGCATCAAAATGTATTAGACATTAGTTTCAATCTAAATTCTAAATATTGTCATCTAAGTTTTTGTACTGTTCCTGATGTCGTGTTTCAAGTGGGCGTGCTTATGCTCCAGAGTTATTACACAGTAAGCGCTGTGAACCAATCAGGCGTAAGTGCCTCTGCCCTGGTTTCAGAGCAGAGAATACTGCTTAGTTTTTCATGATTTTGAAACCTAATTTTAGATACTTGGTGACATTTTTAATCGTTCAAATTTGGCTGGGTTGTTAATAACACAGTTCTCTGTGGCGTGACAAACTCAAAATGCATATTTATTTTGGTTTCCAGGGGCTCCAACTGTCACGCATGACTGATGGACTACCTGACTGGCCAGTGTGGTGGTGGTGATGAGAGCAGTCTGTGTATGAGTGAGAGACTGCTGCACTCCCGCTGCTGCTTCAGAGGAAAGCACTGCGGAATGAAGACACACACAGGTTAGGAAAATAACCTCCATTCAAATGATGTTACTGTAGCATTTTAGTCTAATGTGACGCCCTTCTGTGGTTCCAACCTGAGCCTGCTCCTCCTGTGTATGTACCCATCAGAGCTGCTCCTGTATTGGGCACAGCGCCACCAAAGGCGTGGTGGGCCTTGTAGACCGTGCCGTCGAGCCCAGAGTATTCTTGTCCATCCTGGTGGTAAGTTACTGCTGCCCCCTGCTGGTACACCGCCGGATCAATACTCTGGCCTTCCCCTGATCCATTCGGAGTTGTCTGAGAATGCAAAAGTGGAAGTAAACAAACAAACAAAAAATGAGGGCGTAAAGTACAAGAATACTTCTGTCTTCTGTGGTGTGTGGATATTTCACTGAGACAGTGGTTACCTGTGTGACAGCCCACTGGGCAGCAGCTATGGCTGTGCTGGCTACCGTAGCGGCACTCACTCTGCTGCCGTCAGTCAGAAACACGTCACTGATACAGAAGAGAGGCACAGACGTTTTGAATTGGTTTCAAGCTTCTTTTTTTTCAGGTGACCTATATTTCAAAAGAATAATGTTTCACGCAATCCAAAAAGTTTTGCTAGCAATTGTGAATTTGCTTCTCACTCTGACAAAATACATTTTAAGGTTACTAACCTGCCAGACTGCAGATTTTATTCAGATCAACTAACATTGCATGAATTCAGAAAGGCTTTTGCACCAAACAATAATAATTTTGTGATCCGGTGTATTTCAATGACGCCTTTGAGTCCCCCTGAGCATGTGGTGGCCACCACTAATTTAAACCCACATTATTCTTCTGTGTACAATACTAGTAACACTTGTGTCCTGGTAGTCCTGGCTTGGTTGTATGAGAGTTTACCGTTTGGAGCCCTTGGCAAACTCTACGGCGATGGCCTTTCCATCAATAGAGAGAGCGGGCTGGAGAGCCTGCAGGATCTGGAGCAGCTGTGATGCCTCCTGGAGATAAACACATAATGGACAGGCCTATGAGTAATGAGGAAGTGTGTGTTTGCTGTAGGATCCCACTTTTGACCGCCTTCCATTTCAGAACCACAATCATCTGAACACAATGTAGACGAGCAATAGTGATAGGATTCCGCAGTGGCTGAACTGTTTCCTTTGCAACCTATTTGTTGCTATATCAATTAACACAACCAAATATTTTTTTCTGGATTAATTAGAATCTAACAGCACTGTGAATATGAGCTGACTTTGTCACATTTCAGCAAATAATATCAGTGCACAAACACATCGATTTAGCCTTTATGTGTGTGTGTATTTAGGGCTGAACGATTTTGAGAGAAAAAAAATCCAATTGTGATTATTTTGACCGATATTGCAATTGCGATATGATTTGTGACATTCGAGGGAATGATAATTTTGACATCATTATTCTCATTTTCATTTTAACAACACATTCAAAGTGATTATGGCGTGATTTTTTTTTGCAGGGATCTGTATCAAGGGACCTGTATCAAACAAAGATTTCTACAGTCTGTAGAATGTGATGTGTAGGCCAGGACACCTCTGTCTGCACTCTGCAGCACGACAATATTTAATAAAAAAAAAAAGGTATTTTTCGACACACATTTCTCCTTTAACAAATATTGTGCATCCTGCCATTTGAAAATTGCAGGCGGCCATATTGCGATTTTGATACAATTTTCGATTAATTGTTCAGCCCTACCGTCGTTGCATGATTTCTCACCACGATGGTGGACAGCTGCAGGAAGGCAAAGCCCCTGTTGAGGTGGGTGTGCTTGTCCTTGATAAGGCGCACATTTGAGGGCGAGAGAGTGGCGAATGGAGCCAACGCAGACAGGATGGCTTCCACTGACGTGTGAGGGCCAAGGTTTCTCAGGATCAGAGCTGGTGTACGAGAGAGAATGGGAGAATCTCAAACTCATTGAAGACAACATTGTAACAGTTCAGGAGCCATAAGACATGGAATGCTTTGAGAGCAAGTACAGATTCTGTACAGCCCTGAGTCCTGTGGCAGTTGTGGTTTTGCAAGCTACAGCTAGTTACATAAAAAGATATTTAAAAACTGCAAATATCAGATGTAATCCACATCCACACTAAAAAGAAAGATATACAGCTATGGTATTTAGATTCATATTTATGGTTAAAAGTTCAAAATAAAAACACCACAATAGGTGCTTTCGGATCACAGGAACCTTTTCATAGTTCTAGGAACAGTTGGAGGAACTTAAAACGCCGTTTAGAGGAACCTTTTTAGCTCCTACTTCAGGGTAGGTACTTTCACCAGCACAAGAGGAACCTTTAGGGGTCCAGACGCAAGTGTAGCTAGCTACGTTGAATGCCGCAAGGCATTGACTTTTTCTTTTCTCAGCTAGCCAAAATAGTATAAATCCCCCATGAACTTGCTTTGCTGTGAAGCTACTACAGTAGTAGCGGTTAGCATGCTAACCACCGGCCTTACTTCAGTATTCCTATATGGTTCCTATTTGCGGTGCGAATGCAAACGGAAAAAAAAGTCCTTGAAGGTATGTAGTTCTCGGGGAACCTTCCCAGCGGGCAGTTCCTCTCAGAGAGTCCCCAGAACCGTTTGGTCCGAAAGCACCTAATGTTTACTTAATCTTATTAAAATACGGCTGAACAAACAGATGAGATTTTCTCAAGTGCTGTAAACTGTAATGAAGTTAGATTCTGTACAGGCTGGAGAGCCTGCAGGATCTGGAGCAGCTGAGATGCCTCCTGGAGGAAGTAAAATAACTGACAGACCTGAATTCACCTATTGATGCCCAGGGTGCTCTTGCCACCGCATCATGGGGAAAAACGATGTCAAGAAATGGACTTACTGTCATTGGCCACATCTGTCACGATGTCAAGAGATGGACTAACTGTCATTGGCCACATCTGTCACAATGTCAAGAGATGGACTAACTGTCATTGGCCACATCTGTCACAATGTCAAGAGATGGACTTACTGTCATTGGCCACATCTGTCACGATGTCAAGAGATGGACTAACTGTCATTGGCCACATCTGTCACGATGTCAAGAGATGGACTTACTGTCATTGGCCACATCTGTCACGATGTCAAGAGATGGACTTACTGTAATTGGCCACATCTGTCACGATGTCAAGAGATGGACTTACTGTCATTGGCCACATCTGTCACAATGTCAAGAGATGGACTTACTGTCATTGGCCACATCTGTCACGATGTCAAGAGATGGACTTACTGTCATTGGCCACATCTGTCACAATGTCAAGAGATGGACTTACCGTCATTGGCCACATCTGTCACAATGTCAAGAGATGGACTTACTGTCATTGGCCACATCTGTCACAATGTCAAGAGATGGACTTACTGTCATTGGCCACATCTGTCACAATGTCAAGAGATGGACTTACTGTCATTGGCCACATCTGTCACAATGTCAAGAGATGGACTTACTGTCATTGGCTACATCTGTCACAATGTCAAGAGATGGACTTACTGTCATTGGCCACATCTGTCACAATGTCAAGAGATGGACTTACTGTCATTGGCCACATCTGCTTGCGGTGCAGTCGGTCCCGTGTTGGGAGCAAGAGCAGAAGAATGGTAGGGAGCTGGCAGTGGCAGTAAGCCTTGGGCTCCCTCCTTGTTAAGACCGGAAGACGCATCCCGCTGCAGCTGCTGGGGCAACTTCAGTTCAGCCTCTGAGAAACCACAACATGCCATTGATATAGCGGAGTATGGTGTCAGACAATTTGTATCTATAATGGAGAAAAGGCGATGGTGTTTTGGCGCAATTTAAATTTTACCTGACTTGGGCACGCTGCATTTGAAGCACTTCTCTCTCCTTTTGAAGTTTTGCACACCGCACTGTTGAGATGTTAAATGACTCACGGTTAAATGACTTCATAAGTGAGTAAACCCCCTGCAGTCATGGATACATAATGCATGCGATTCATATACAAATGTTCATTTCCATGCATGTCTATGTGCACAACTGCACGTGCAAAAGGCACGATACCTTGTTGCAGAGCCAGTCCTCGTTGGCACGGGGTTTGGGATCGCTGAAATGCATGGACGCTCTCTGTCCCTGAATCGTCAGCACTCTCTGAAAGGAAGAGAGAGACAGGGAGGGGGAGACAAAGAATGATTATCAGTGATAATTAGGCCACACATGCTAGAGAAAGGCCTCATCTCACAAGAGATGAGAGAGAGTGAGTGAAAGGGGAGGGAGGGAAAGAGAGAGAGAGAGGGAGAGAGAATAGAATTGAGGTTGAAAGAGAGAGGACATGAGAGAATTGCAACCTTCAGCTTTAGGGAAATTGGGACGGACTGTATATATGGTGCATGAGTCTCCGGGTTTTGTGTGAGATGTGTAGAATGTGTTTTGGTCAATTGTGCCAACCCCCCCCCTTAAGGGGAAACCTTTCCACAGCTCACCCACCCCTCTGTCACCACCACCACCACCACCTTCATCTCACAAATAGACAATAGGTCCCACCATAGTGATGGCAGATGATCCAGACATGATAGATTCAAAAAAACAGGAAAAGACTAAACTGGCTCTGATTCGACATAATAAAATACACGAGGGTTAGATGTTATATTGCCACTGTCACACACACTAGCCCAGAGCTGGTACTGTCAACTTGAGGAGTATGTTCGGGGAGGGATAGGAGAGAGAGTGAGAAAGTGTCACTGAGGAAAGAGGAGTCCTCCATTAAAAAGAGCTTCTCTTGATCAAAAAGAGAGAGGATCGTGTGTGGCCTGGGGACCGACGTCCAATTTGGTAACCTTTGCAGTTAGAGCCCAGACAGAGCAGACACCAGCATGATGTAACTTGAGTTTCCCCGTTTGTGGATTTCTGTGTCTGTACCGAGAGAGCAGAGGAATTTGCCCTAGACGTATAAAACCCACCTACCTCTGGCACAGAAATGAATTCTCCACTCTGTGTGCATATGCCATATTGGGGCTGTTCGGTGTGCACGTGACAGGGCAAGACCTGACTGCATGTTGGCACTGATTTGTTGTCGGTGGTGTCGAGTATCTCTTTAATCCGTACTGTATGCCCGTGTATGTGTAATGTTGTGCTGTGTGTGTCTGTGTAAGGGAGAGTGACCTGGTTGGTCTCCATCCAGCGGCTGGCCTCCTGTATGAGATTAAACTCGACGAAGGCGAATCCTCGGCTCTGACCTGGACACCGCCCAGCGCCATGGCAACCGAACAACAACAACAACATAACAACAACGCAGTGAGGGGTTAGTGCTTCATGTACAGAGAGAGAGAGCGCGACCCTGTATCAGCACTAATCAAATAGCCCATTGCTTCCTCTCTCCCTTGGAGATAACACACTCTGGAGCCATGTGTGACACCAAGGTTGGGAGGACGCAATGTCAAGTATGTCAACAGGGTCAAGGAAAGAGGGAGCGAGAGGAAGGGAAAATTCTACCCACTCATCAGTTCAGAGTCTGAGTTCTTAGCTTTCAATAATGAAGCAACCAGGCACCGGCAGATCACACACAGACACACACACACACACACACACACACACACACACACACACACACACACACACAGCGATTCTGAGTCATTGGATATTCAGCACTCTGGTGAAATGTGTGTGTAATGCGTGCGTGCGTGTATGGAACCATAAAATTAAATGGTGAAACGTCTTAAAGCACCCCATGTCCTACCCATGCATTACTATAGCTATACTATCGACAACATACATCATTTCTACATCGTGTCATATAGAGATTGATTCAGGTAACGTTTTTCAAAAACAGTCTTAACACATGGAGTGTGGTAATTATGGTATTACAAAAGCCTTTCATTTCAACATTTACAAAAGTGAGAGTGACTTTTCCTACATTAATTCATCAATCAGAAAAATAGATATAAAAAAAAAGAGAGTGAGAAAGACAGAGCAGCGTGTTGGACTGTAAGGGTGGCTGAGTGAGACAGGCACACCTTGCAGACAACCAGCAAAGTTAGCAGGGGGCGGGGCATGTGAGACATTGACCTTATGGAAAACCCTTCGGGGGGAAAAAAAAGAGTTGCTTCTACGTCTGAGGGGGTATAGAGACACACTGCATGAAATAGGCCATGCCCATCACGGGGGAAAAGCGCTCCATTCACTCCCACACACCAGCGTCATTTTCCTTGAATTAAACATAGCTAAAAGCTGGTGTGTGGTGGTGCTGCGCACACAACAAATGTATAAAAATAGCCAATTAAAGTTTTTTTGTACTCCTGAGCAAAACAAGGAAGCCGTTGAGAAGAAAAATGTGGATCTAGCTGTCAATGAAGTAAGTTGGAGTGTTCATCTTCCGTATATATGATCTTTGCGTGCAACACGCGACATAGGAGAACGCCAGGATTGGGGGGTGGGGAGTTTCAGGAAGCAGAAAGTCAGCAGACAAACGTGATCAGCTCACGTCTCGTTCGCAATTCAAATGAATTAAGTAAACGCACACAACGTCTCATTATTTGACACTAGCCAATTCCTCCCAGATATCTGCAAAACTATCTGTATCTGACGAGAGTTTGTTTGTTCGCCCGGTTAGCCACAGTTTGTTTTGCTAGAAGTTAGCACGATAGTTGGTCCTTTGTGTTTTCCCCCGTGTTGGGCGTGGTTTCTGAATGATGACGTGCTCCGCAGTGTCTCTATGGGTGAATGTCACATAGCCTGAGACACTTATGGCCTCGCACAGAGGGAGTGGACAGACACGCACAACTACAATGACACAGACACACAAACCCAATTGACACAGTTAGTCTGTGAGCCAAGTTCATCTGGTCGGATCACATCTCACATCAAGATGGAAGAGGCGGAAGCATGGAAGGGGAAAGAGAATGAGGGAGGGCAGACCTCTAGGCCTGTGGCTGTATCCATGCACTCCTGTTTGTGTTAAAAGACATTATGGAGAGAGCTCTCCCCTTTGCTGTGTGCATAGACATTTTGTTGCTCTCTGCGTGCGTACTAGTAGGGTTACAGCAAGAGGCAGACCAAAGAGTCAAGGCAGGAATGTATGCACAGGCTCATGTCTATAGACCGTTTCAACTTGACAACATAAACATGCTAAACTGGCCCTATAGCCCTACTTCCTGTTGCAGTGCTTGCTAGTACAATAACTGACAGGAAATAGTGAGTCCAAACTGTTCCCTACCAAAACAGAATTCCGGTGAAACGGTCTATAAATATAGATAGTATGTGTTGTTTCAAAACTATCACTCCTTCTGTCAGAGTATGAAGGAAGAGAAGAGATGGAAAGAGAGAAGATGGTTATGAATAATAGAAAGAGACCCAGCGGAGAAGAAGGGAAAGAAATCAAAAAGAGCAATGAATGGACATGAGAGCTGGTAATGGACATGAAAGAGCTGGTAATGGAGAAGCATGAAAGAAAGCGAGAAAGAAGGAGTAAGATGGACACCCATACACCGTTTGTGTCAGTTTGTGCATGCGCGCCACTGCGCTGCTAGTCAAGACAGTAGATCGGGCCAACGGACAGGTTCTCACCTGAAGACTTGTTTCTCATGAGGCGAACGTCTCTCGGCTGGATGCCCTGCTCCTGAAGCTGCGCACGGATCTAAGAAAACAACAACAACATTATTCCTATTATTAAACATCGTCGTCGTGCCATCAAAGAGACCTGTGCATCTTCTTCTGCTCAAGGCCAATGTAGAGGCAAATACATGTCCAGGAGGTGTGCACTCACCTCATTGGCGGTGGCACTGGGTGGCAACATACGCAGCATGATGATGTTGCTGGGCCTCTGGTTGTGATCTGGGTCTGGTGGGAAGTCCGGATCCAAGTCGTCCAGGCACATATCTGGGCCAGCACCCCCACCACCAACGTGCTCCTCTGGCCTCGCTGGAAAGCTCTACACACAAAGGAACAATACACCAGTCCCAAGACGTGAGAAAATGACGACAAAATAAAGCGTGTATGCTCACTATGCTGCTGCTCTAGAGAGGATTGACTTGCTGCGACTTACCCTCCTCTTCCCTGGCCCACGGGAGAACCTCTCCTCCTCTCTCTGTCTTGCCGTGTTGTATTCCAGCTGTTCAGAGTGGGCACCGCCTTCACGGCCCCAGGTGCTCTCTCGGTTCCCTAAACGGGGCGCACTGTTCTCCAGGTAGCCTCTCCCGCCTTGACCCCGACCCCTTGGCCCTGGGCCAGTCCTAAACTGCTCAAAGTCCCGCCTGGATCCCCCCCCCTCCTCCTCTCTCGGGTGCCTGGGGAGGGCTAGATCAGGGTGGGACTTGGAGCGAGGGGGGCAGGGGAACCCTTTCCCCCCACGGCCAATCTCTCCTCGCCCACCTCTCTGGTGGAACCCTGGGCGGTCTTGGTGACGACCCGGGGAGAAGTCGCGGACACCCATTGGTTGCCCATCACGGCCATATTGTCTGTCCCCCTCCACTCGGACATCATATCCTGGTTCTAGTTCCTCGTCCTCTTGGCCATAGCCTCTGTAGTCCATGTCCCGGAAGTTGTGATCATTGGGGGTGTTGCCATAGCGGCCTGTGCGGTCGCCACGCCCACCCCTAGACAGCAAAAGACAATGTGAGATATTGATCATAAAAACTATTTGGGGACATATGTACAAAACTGGTATTTATGAACACTAACTAGTTGTTAACTCACCTTCTCTCATAGTCCATTCTGGTCCACTGACTCGGGTTTCTAGTCTCTGTCCTTCTTCCACTTTGTTAGATAATCAGACACACTAGAAAATAAATATACCAGTGAGTTATTCATTTGAAGTTAAGTTATGCTTTATTTATTCCCGTGGGGAAATTCATCTTCTGCATTTGACCCATCCTCTACTAGTCCTGATGGTGGGAGGAAACCCACGCGTACACGGGGAGAGCATGCAAGCTCCACACAGAAAGGACCTGGAACAGACAGGGGTTCGAACCCGGGACCTTCTTGCTGTGAGGCAACAGTGCTAACCACTGAGCAACCGGGCCCGTCCCGTCCCACGAGAAGAAGCCAAACAAAGAGGAGGTTCAATAGACTGCATCTAACGTTAGATAAGTAGAACGTACGCTGCACAATGCGCGCGCAAACACACAACCATGCTGGAGAATTATATTAACGTAACCAAGGTGTCGTATTCATTCAGCAATGACGTGTGACGGTCATCTTTAGCAGGCAGGCTAACTAGCATACGGTTAGCTACGTTAGCTTAGTGGAAGGAGGGAGGCAGAGCTCCTGGCTGGTTCGAATGATTATGAGTCGGCGGAAAAACAGATTTGGAATTGGTCTTGTATTTTAAACGAGAGAAAAACTTACCGGCGCCATAATAATCTACGACAATTCCTGAAATGTCATGTAGAAGACCAACTGAAAAGGGTAATTTCTTTTTCGGAGGACCAACTGTGTAAAATGGCTACAGCCAGTCTAGTGTTTTGAGAGGGGGAGGGACTGACACTTGATTCGACCATTTGATTGGCGGTTGGCGCTCGACGATAATGATCCACATTGACGATGATTGGACAGCTGGCAGTCCTCTGCTCTGCAGAACCAGATATGTAGCTAGTAGTCCATGAGTAGTCCCTGACTAATTAATAATATCGGACATCAAAGCATAACCACTTGTTTTGGACCATGTGTAAGTGTATTTTTTTTATTATGTAGATAAATGTATGCAGACTGTCACGATTGTGATGTCATCAGTGATGTCACTTGAGCAATTGTGATGTCATCAGTGATGTCACTCGAGCAATTGTGATGTCATCAGTGATGTCACTCGAGCAACTGATTTCTCAACTGTGATGTCACTCAGGCAGTTGTGATGTCATCAGTGATGTCACTCGAGCAACTCTGATGTAGTATGAGCCGATGGCGCACGGTTGCACATGGCACCGAGGTGGGTGGGCGGTGTCTGTTTGTCTGTCAGTCAGTCATGATTTTGGGAGCCCGTGGAGCCGGCGATTTCCATAACTGCAGCCATGGCGCATCATCTCCAAGGATAGTTATGTCAGATAGCTAGGGCTAACATGGTAAAAATGTCTAAACTTGAAGTTAACATGTATAAATGCTGCTTGTAAGTCAAAAGCCCTCACAGAAGGTGATTAACAGCTAAAGTGAGGGAGAAATTAGCTGTGCTGAAAAACAGCTAAAACTGAAATGGAAGAACTGTAGTGTGTAGAGAGGGTACACAAATGAGTATACTGTCACAGAGGACTAAATAGATTATTTACCATCCAAAGAAACCAGAAAATTTCACATTTGAGAAGAATGAGGACATTTTCCTTACATAAATGGCTCAAAATGATTAATAGATCATAAAAATAGGCAATTAATGTAATATTTGGCAATTAATCAATGGATTGACTAATTGTTGCAGCTCAGTTTTTATAAAATGTATTTTTATGTATTTTCAAAATACAAAATACGTATTTGTATTTCAAATACATTTTTCAGACCAGTATTTTGTATTTCGATACATTTTTTGAGCAAGTATTTGTAATTTGTATCAAAATATATATAATAAATAAATATATTTTTGCCCATCTCTGCATGTATGCTTAATGCAGTGCTAAATGTATGGCGATAGATAGCTGTACAAAGAGGATACATACACACCAGAAAACCCTAATACCAGCTTTATTGGGGGGGAGGGGGGGATCAAAAATCCAGAAATCCCAAGATGTCACAGTACAAAAAATAACTGCCCTGGCAACCCTCCCCCAAAACCTTCCAGCCTTGCACCCCAAGCTTGACCTCCAATTAATAATGTACAATATACTATGGTTACAATTTCTCATTTAACTGACGTAAGCTGATCAGAGCAGCAGGATTAAGGAAAATGGTTAAAATATACTATGAAAAATTAGAGACATCAATAATAAAAAGTGATAATACAATAATAATGACAATACCAATAACAGGGGTTTGGGGAGAGTTGAGCGAAAGGCAAACTGGAAATACACGTCATAAACATGTCCTTACAAGGCCTTGTAAGACATACAGTACATAAATGGACATTATAGTAATAAGATATCTTCTATCTGAAAGCAAATTCAACTTAACTACAATACTCACGATTTAAACCCACTGATTAACACGATCCAAAAAAAAATTCATCTCTTGTAAAAGGTCCTAAAACTCAACAAATAGTTAACCTGATTGTGCCTCTTAACTATGGTACATCATCATCCAGTAAAGTAAAGTGAAAGTTTCTATGTCACTCTGAGTAGCTGTTAATTCCATTACCCGTTTGAACCATCAAATCTGGCTGTCGGGGGTAACTTTGGCATGGAGATAGGTTAGGTGACATAAAAGGCCTTTCCATGCATACAGTACATAGACAGAAAATATGCATCACAAACACAAATATACGCACATTCAAATGCATGCAGACCTGCACACAAACGCACCCACACACACACACACACACACACGCGCGCGCACACACACACTAAGTATATCAGGTAAGTAATTCAATATGGGAAAACATCTCATACAATCTAGATTAGGCATACCCCTGCATAGCGCCTGAGTCAGAAGATGGGCCTGAAGGAGCCAAGCCAATGACAGAGAGAAAGCATTCACAAAAGTGAAGCGTGGACACACAAAAAATGACAAAATAATAATACCCCATCCAGGTTATGAATCACCTATCCCTCAACTCAAGACTCGTCCTGACCACTGCGCTCAAGGC
Organism: Poromitra crassiceps; assembly: GCF_964638095.1. NCBI lineage: Eukaryota > Metazoa > Chordata > Actinopteri > Beryciformes > Melamphaidae > Poromitra > Poromitra crassiceps. Next base: position 45,285,388 of record NC_139629.1, on the reverse strand, counting down.
ACTACATGTAGGCGATACTGTGTAAGATCCACTTAGACATGGCCTGTATTCTAACCCATCTTATATTTTTGTCTCCCCACCCCACCCCCTCTTTCTCTTCCTCTCATGTTCCCATTGTCTTTGGACTGGTAAGGACCGTTGCGCTCTTCGTTCCAATCATGGCACATTTCAATTCTCCTTTGCATCTATCCAACTCCAAATCACCTCATACCACCTGCCCTCCACACCTCTCTAGATCTGAAAGTGTTTGATATGTGCAAGCAAAATGGCACAACATCTAACATAGTGGGCAGAGACCGTGGTGCATAAACCTATCAAAACCTTTCAGATCTGGTGGAATGTGCCGAAGGTGACTGGATGATGGCATCCCCATAACTTTTGTGGGCCCTCCCCGATATCCTCCCCTAGGTCAAATCTCAATGAAAGCTGCCCTTTATCTGTGCTTGAGGGTAGCTCCTTATTCTTAGAGAGCCTATAACAGAACGCAAGGGGACTTCTTGCCACGTTTCTTGGCCTGCAGCGCTGCCCTGGTTGCCATCTCAAACACTTCCCTCACACCATCTTTGGTTTTGGCAGAACACTCTTGGTAGCCGAAGGCACTGATGCGGTTTGCCATTTCTCTGCCTTCGTCGGTTTTAACTGGCTCCTAGAGACACAAATCAGAGAAGAAGTTTAAAATCTGAACATAATACACATTACAAGCAAACACACAACAAGCACTTTTTGAACAAACACACCCACCTGTTTCATTTTGGCAAGCTCTCGTCTGGTGTGCTCATCATTGCGCAGATCTTTCTTGTTGCCCACAAGAATGATGGGAACATTTGGACAGAAGTGTTTGACTTCAGGAGTCCACTTTTCTGGAATATTCTCTGCAGGGAGTACCCATACAAAGGGCGCAGTGATTAGAGAAGTATGTGCATATCACAATCGCAAACAATAACAGTGTAGCGTGAGCATTGCAAATACCTAAGCTGTCGGGGCTGTCTACAGAGAAGCACATGAGGATAACATCAGTGTCGGGGTAGGAGAGAGGCCTCAGTCTGTCATAGTCCTCCTGGCCTGCTGTATCCCACAATGCAAGCTCCACCTGATTCAGACAGTGGGGGGGCGGGAGGTGTGTTTCGGATGGATGGATAAAAGTGGAACAGTAATTAGTAAGTAAGGAAAGAGTGTCATTTGAGCATTTAACTTACACAATCAAGCTTTAGCGAGGTCTAGCCCTCAGACGCAATTCAATCAGTTTATGCCTGAGAGATCGCTGGAATAGCATCCTCTTCCCCTACTGTATAAAACCCCATGTCAGGCATTAAACTCACCTTATTTCTGCATGGGCCTTTTTCACAGAAGAAGCCATTTTGTATCTAAAAGGCAGGGTAAACACAGGTGCAACCAAAACATTGTGAGGGTTTCCAACTTCCAATCCATTTAGGTGTTCCAGTGCTGGGGCACCTCATTAATGTTTTGGTTGCACCTGTGTTCATCCTGCATTTTAGACACAAAATGACACAAAATTCCAAAGGTTGCGGTCAGATCAGACAAACTTAACACATTCACTGCCAGCCTTTTTTCAATACTGTAGTTAGCTTCTGCCAGAGGGTTTTTTTGAGGATTCTGGCTCATTTTACAAGAGCCGAGGATTCTTTTCTGCTTTGACTTTTTGAACACAAAGTTCACAAAAGTACTAATAGAATGTGTGCTTTCTCTGTCTAAAAGAGTTAGTTTGTAGAGTTAGTAGTTATGTAGATATTAGCCGTTGAGTACAGCATGGTTTCAGAGATTTTCAGAGAGTTTTGAGATAAATGGATTTTTAGAACCACCTCACGTGCCTGTGATTATGGGTGCCCTTGGGCAAGTCTGTATACTGTATTGTGTTTGTGTGTGTGTGTGTGTGTGTGTGTGTGTGTGTGTGTGTCTCCAAACTCCTCCCTCCGTCTGTGCTGCTGCTGCTGGCTCCGCGGCTGCTCTCGGGCAAGTCTGGATTACTGTAAAACGGGCTCGTTCGTTTCTTGGGGTGTCGGCTGAGATCTTTGATGAAGCTTTTGCGATTCTGGTCTTATTTATGCTCAAAGGTACTCGAGTGTGTGTGTGTGCGCGCGCGCGCGCGCGCGCGCGCGCGTGTGTGTGTGTGTGTGTGTGTGTGTGTGTGTGTGAAATCGAAAGCGTTTTCGCCCAGCTATTTCCTTGAGAATGGCTTTCTCCCGCGGCTGTTTTTGCTGGCTTTCTCTCTGTCTGGAGAGCACTGTCGCCACTTAGCTGGTCGGTAAAATAGATTATACACATTCTCTTCCTCCAATATTGGTATAGGAGACGTAAAAGGGGTTGATCGATGTCCCACCGTCAAAATTTTTTTTTTTTTTTAAGCCGAGATATCTCGTCTTTGGCACTCAACGGTTGGATCCTGTAAGCCGAGATATCTCGTCATTGGCACTCAACGTGTTAATGTATCAGAATCCTAGTTGCTTCAAAAAGTTAGCAGTTATTGTTTTAAAACACAAGGTTTGATGAAAACCAGACATTAGTCTAGAACCAAACCAGTGCGGTGGTTTGATTTCATCTTCTATCGTCAGGGTCTGTGGCGGCACCTTAAGAGTCCAGTAGGACTAAGAAATAATATACCACCAGTGTGCAGCATGCCTAGTTTTTTGGTTCTAGACCGCCGGTTTTTGTCAAACTTTGTGTTTTAAAACAATATGAGGGATCAGCCGAGCAGCATTTTGGTAATCAAACCGCGTCACCGGGGGAAAGTGGCAATGGGACCCTATGGAGCTAGCCTTGAGTGCGCACTCTAGGCCCGGCTGTGCGGATTAATTTTAAAAACTGCGACAGTTCACACAACTTTAACACAGCATGCATATATTATACATCTATATTTATATAATATAATATTAATAATATTATATTATATATATATATTATACTTGAGCTACTTCTGCTCTCACTTAGAATGTCAAAAATATAAGTGATGTCATGTATAGTTTTTGAGATATTAACGTTTGTTTGGCACAACTCATACTAGGCAACTGCTGAGGGCTTCCGCATTTCTGGGAGATTTGTTGTTGTTGTGACGTCACACTGATTCATCCTATAATGGCTAACTTTTTGAAAGAACTAGGATTCCGACACCTCAAGTTTGTTTCATGTGAACAATGCAGAAATAAGGCGAGTTTAAAGCCTGACACAGCATTCAGACAGTTTTGAACTTTTTATACAGTACAGTGGTGGCAAATAAAAAATAAATAGGGAAAGAGGACAATATTCCAATGAGCCGTCAGGCGTAGCTGATTGCTATGAGAAGCCTAGTCTTATACTGTTGGTAGGGAGACAGAATGAAAGCCATCCCCTCAATGTAATTGGTAAAATTATTGCTAATTTAGATCCATCTCAGTCTTTGGTCAACGAGGTTCACCTGTTTTCCGTCCACTTCAATGTCTGCAACATAGTTCTCGAACACAGTGGGGACGTAGACCTCTGGGAACTGGTCCTTACTGAAGACAATGAGCAGGCAGGTCTTCCCACATGCACCATCCCCTACTATCACTAACTTCTTCCGGATGGCTGCCATCTACGGAGAACAAGACAAGACGAGGATATGCTTCAGTTATCATTAGGCAAGGCAGTGAAAGTCACTGCTAATGTTGCTATTCAAAATGGTTACAACATTGGAATAATTCAATTCAATAATTCAATAATTCAAATGATAAACAACTCCAAGCCAAGGGGGAGCCTGAGCCAAGTATACAAATAGTGTATGGATGGATGGATGGATGCACAAACAGGGTGGATCTAAAAGTCATGGTGACATCACGGTGGAATGGAGATACTGGCTATCGAGAAAACAGTTCCTCTTGGCTGGATTTGAGATCCATGTCCATCAGAAAGAACTTGGTATGCGAAATAAATTCCACCTAAACCGACCAAGCAGTTACAACGGTTGGCAAACAGGGGAAACGGGGAGGCTGGCTAAAAGCTGAATGTAAACAAAACACGAACATTCCGAGCTGTGTTCTGTTCCCATCCCAGGCTCAGGCTGTGTCCCCGGGCCTGTCAAACCAGCTAATGTTAGCTAGCAGGAAAGCTAATGATGTTTTTAATTGTTTTAGAGGACTGACATTTGAAATATTGTTTTTTTAAATGTAACGACACAAATCAATGCACGGATATAATAAGTCTATACGTATGAAAAGATTCGGCTTGGAGTTTAAAAGCTGTCGCTGAACATTACCGTTTGATGTGTCTGTGTCCGCCTTTCTCCTCTTCCTGACCGACTAGAAAACTCCGCCCACCTCCTCTCACGCATGTGCGTAATGGCGTCATTTGCCAGACCAAAAAAAACAAAAAACGGAAAGGATCCAAGATCCCGGATCGAGCTGATCCAGCTCCGGCCGGAGCCAGTACAGAGCACGCCCCTAGTAGGCTACACTGCACGCCCATAGGCGAGAAATGGAGAATTAAAATAAATAATAAACAATTTTGGGGCATCAGCACTATGGAACAAAGAACATCCAGTGGAGATACATATATCAGTTTATTAAGATAAAAAGACAGAATGTACATAATATATATAACTATTTACATATTTAAATTATACATTTGCAAAAAAAAACATTTAAAATCTAGTTAAAGAATTTGAACTTCAACTATCAGATATCCAAATACGTTATGTACAATGCAATTCAAACCAGGAAATTCAGCCTGTTTCCCATGTAATTGAGGAGCTACTTGAGGTTAATTTGAGTACACGTCTTCATGAATCATTGGCTCTGAAAGTAAAGAGCTCTGCATCATGTGCAAGTATGCTATGCTGAAATGTTTACTCATGCCTGATAACTAGTAACCTGACGCTGCCAGATGGACGGTTTAGCTTCACATTACGTTGAGAGAATCTCTTTTGATCTCGCGAGGTTATCCATCTTGCAAGCAAGGTTAGATAACTAGGGCACAGAGTCTATACGGCACGGTCTGCCTGGGCAGTCTCTCACCGAGACTCTTCAAATGCATCCTCATGACCATGGCCTCTCTCTCCGTCTCAGATGTCCTCGCTGAAGTCAACTGAGTCCCTCATTGAGAAATTAGAAGTTCATACTGTAGATGCCACACAGTCACACAGCTCGGCTGCTTCTATTGCTTTCCATGTACACTGGAGATGAAGCTGTCCTGATTGGCTGTTTGTGATGTCACGTTGTAGCCCAACCACTTCTGAGGTCTATTTCCTGACGGTGGCGGTGCTGTTGCTGCTGCGCTGGTAGAAGAGCACATAGGCTTGATTGGTCTGAAGCTGGTTTTCCGAGAGAGGAGTCACACTGCGGGAAAGGAAAGGTAGATGGAGAGAGTAAGAAACAGCTCCAAGTGGAACAGAAGATGTCTGGATATAAATTACTTGTATACAGTATTGTAGACAAGACCATTGTGTGGTTAAATGTGTGGTGCCGTCAGTGGAACTCCTCGCTGTCAGGTGAAAAGAAGTGGCTGGCGACTGAGGAGCAATGTGCTAGTCTACGACTCTCCGCAGATCGGCAGACGGGGTGGAGCAACGACCGAGATAGCAGGGGGAATTGGCCAAGTACAATTGGGGAGAAAAACTGGGGGGGGGGGGGGGGGTCTGACACAAATGATTGGAGAACTCTAACCTGGAGTCATTGTAGAAGCTCCAACCCTTTTCCTCCAAGCAGCAGGCTGTGTAGTGTCCCATGTTCACGGTCCCAGAGTGGTTACACATCGCATACAAGTCATACAGAACTGGACCTGCGGGGATACAGAGACATATTTCTTAGTTGACATGGACACACAGTACACAGGTCGATGTGCTTGTATGAAAAGAGTGTGCAGAGAGAGAGAGTAAAGGAGAGAGAATGGAGAAAGAGAGAGAGAGAAAATGTCAGCTGTGTTACCGCAGTCGACAGGTCCGTAGGGGCCAAGGTCCAGGTTGGTGAGTGGGAAGGACACGTGCACTGTGCTTTTACTGATAGACCAGCGTGACATGGCAAAACGGTTCAGATCTGACAGCGGCAGTTAAGTTCTCCAACAGATATCCTCCTCATTACCATCATCATCATGATCAAGATCCTGCAGAGAACAGCCAAATGCTAGGTAGGAAGGTAAGTGTTGTTGCCAAGGATACGGATGACAATAACCTGGGGAAACCTCTGTATAGACAGCCGCTTGGTGCTCTCTGTTCGCCTTTTGCACCTCTCACACATCTGAAACACACATGTAGAAAAACACACACACACACACACACACACACACACACACACACACACACACAGACAATCAGTTTGACTCAATGACCTCGGCCTACACCTCTATTACAACATTAAATACACAGGATCTGATGCTCTCGCTTGTGATATTCAGGTGAGCATCTACAGTATGTGGAAACCCAGCTTGGAAGAGGGGATGGGGCATGGCAGATTTGTAACTGGGGTTTTGCTGAGTTAGCACCACGACTCCCCTCCCAATCCTCATATCCACCTTTAATCAATACTGATCACAACTTTCATCATTCGCCCTCCAGCGGCATCTCCATTCATCTCGATCCTCCAGTCATCTGGCTAGCTCGCCAGTGCTCCATCTTTCTTCAGTACGTCCAATGTCATGTACATTGATGATGTGACAGTGGGACACCCTCGTGATCGATGCCCGTGTGTTGGCTCCCACTGCAGCAGTTTGCTGGCTTGGAGCTCCCGGTGTCTCTGGCAGTGAGTTTACTCACTAATACTACTTTGCATCAAATGTATACACATTATACATATATGCTATATGCTATTATGCTATATATATATACATATACACACAGACACACACACACACAGTCCGAGTGAGGAGTGAGTAAACAGCAGCCCACTCACCTGGACAGAGCTGAGTGGAGCAGTAAGGCCAGGTCAACCAACAAACACCTGCTGTACCGACAGCTCTGACTCTCTGTTCTCTGTCTGTCTGCCTCCACATCAAAGACTCTATTCAACCAGAGAGTTCTCTCCACATCAAAGACTCTATTCAACCAGAGAGTGCTCAGCTGCCCTTCACTCTTTCACTGTGTGTACTGTGTGTACACACACACACACACACACACACACACACACACACACACACACACACACACGCAAGGCCTTGGCCCGGCCTTTTAACTCACGGGTGCATTCTCCTCGTCCAGTTTCTCCTCCTGGGAGAAGAGGTCCAGGCACTCCCTCAGCGTCACCTCCCTGCCAGAGCTCCGCTTGGGGATGGGCAGCGACAGATCGCAGAACACGTCAAACGTGGTGGAGTAGTGGGAGCAAACTGAGCAGTGTAGCGAGCTGCGCAGCTGGCCAGAGAACAGGTCTGACGGAAGAGATGGGGTAGTGAGGAGGAGAAGAAATATTGATAGTTGCTCTGATATTAAACTGGTATTTGTGATGAGGATAAAGGCTCACCATGAATGGGTTATCTTTCCTCACCTACTATTTTGCTGTCATCCCTCTCCAAGTGCTTCTTCCACATGGCTGAGGCCTCTTCTGAAATCCTGAGAGAGAGAGAGAGAGAGAGAAGAGAGAGAGAGAGAGAGAGAGAGAGAGGGAGAGAGAGGGGAGAGAGAGAGAGAACAAAATGTGGTTATATGTAGAGTGGTAGTTGGCTACAGATCTGAGAGAAGGCCACTCCATTGTATTTCATAAAAGTCTGCCAGCACAAAGCACATAAGCATACTCACCTAAGTTTGGCATATTTTGGTTCAGGCTCCTTGCCTGTTCGTCGCACATATGGCCGGCGGTTGATTTCTGTGTGCAGCCTGTCCAACAGGAACCTCAGGAACTCCTGAGCATCCTGCTGACTGGGAACGTAAAGGTCAAAGAGAGAGGGAAAGAGAATAGCTAATGTCACATGTAGCTGTGTACATGTAGTGTTTTGCACGACAAAATCAATACAGTAACGGTAACCGCATTTGTGACAAAACCTTATTGTCACAGGCTTATTGGCTTATTTGCTTATTTGCGTTTATCTCTTGTCCTGACATCCTGAAGAAGTTGATAGCACCTTGTTAGCCTGAACTTTTGTTCAAATCAAAAAACTAGTAATTACCATTGAGCTTTAAAAAAAAATGCACAAAGTAATGTTATGTTTGCCTTTTTAGGGCAGAGTTGTTTTTCTAGTCGGGTGCTGAGACCCCTGAGAGCATTTAGGCCATGTGACCCTCAAAGTCTCATTGGACATATAATATAATTATATATATATATTATTATCAGGGGCGTAGTGGAGGGTAAATGCAAGTAAAAGCAGTTTACCCACCTCTTTGAAATGAGGCAAGAGTTTAATAACCTATTTTCAGATCAGCTATATCAATCAATGAGGGGAAACAAGGTGGGTAAATCACTCACCTTGGATAGTTTATAGTTGGATAGTCTATATTTACAACTATCCCCGGTATATAATTAAATATAAAATATAGTGAATTTAAATAAATATCAGTAGTGTGGCAGCTTCTACCTGTCAGAGCGGTTGACCCCACCTTTTCAGAGGCTTTCCTGTTCTGGTACACAAGTGCAGGTACAGCAAAGCTATACTGGCCAGACATCGGTCCCCTCCTCACCTGTAGCCACTGAAGTAAGGCACTGCTTCTTTGAAGATGTTGTAAAACTGTCGTGGATTGACCACTTTGTCTCCTCCAGTCACCCCCCAAAGGCCTGACAGCACCTGAGAGAAGGCTGGCACAGGGAGACCAAGGACAGGGATTACTCTTTTGAGAAAAGGACAAGCACAAAGTAGGAGGAGGGAGAGGAGAGGAGAGCAGGGGACAGGAACACACCTTCCATGAGTTTTGCATCCTCTTTGGAGAACCTCTCTTGCCTGTAGGACTTGAGGAGGCAGTAGTCCCGTAAGCCACGTGTGTGAGACAAACACTGGACTACTGCATTCAGGAAGCACTGATTCAGGAACAGACCAAAATTGGTGCAGGTGAGTAAATGCACTGGAAATGATTGACGGTACGGTTGCAAAACACTTGAACCATTTCTGCTCCAAGGACTGGTTTGCTTGAAGAATGTCCTGCATTCACTACCAAACACTTACTTACTGTGTTTCCTATGTTCCTAAGGCCAACTCTTCCACTTCCTATGTTCAGCTGCTCCTTCTGTAAACAAAGAACACAGGCAAGCTATTGACCAGTAATACTGACCCACCCATGTTGTATATTTTGTGTACAACTCAAAAAAATCAATCCATTGCACCATAGCATGTTTCATTACTGTTTGTGCTCAATTTGTCTCGCCAAGACAGCCGCCGTTTCTCAATGTTAAGGATCCTTCCTTGGCAGGATGGCTCTTCCTACAGAGGGCAGGCAAGAGTCCTTCCTCGCCGGCTAGGAAAAACCATGGAAGGACCCGTCCTGCCGAGGAAGGAGCCTTAACATTGAGAAACGCTGTGTGTGTGTAGTGTAGCCTGGGTAAACCCATCCCCCACGTGACCTGCTCTCAGACCTGTTCTCTAGTGACTGGGAACTGAGAGAGCAGGTCACGTGGGGGCTGGGTTTACCTAGGCTATGTGTAGTGTACCCTTCACTGCATGTGTCCAAGTACTTGACCCCTGTGTGTCTGTATGACGTATTACTGTCTGTCTGTCCTAAATCCACCATGTCACTCTGTGTGTGTGTGTGTGTGTGTGTGTGTGTGTGTGTGTGTGTGTAGTGTACAGTGTTGGTAGGACAGATTTAGCTTTCTTATCTCATTAGCATAACCAGGGAGGGTGAAGGAGGTCAACCTGAAACGTTCATCCTCTTACGTAACGGAAGGAGTGCTGACCGGTGCTTTAACGCGTGTATTGATGTACAGCATACTCTCCATTACGTCTTTTAGATCGTCTCCTTTGTCAGTGTTCATGCTACGTTGTCCCATGTGCGCCCACCCATATATCAGTCTTACAAAATAAATAAAGATGTCCAGATTTTCTTGTTGTCCCACCACACTGCTAGATGTGAAGATGAATGAGAGCTATGCGAAAGGCATTCGCTGGTGACTGAGCACGAGGAGTCTCTCAATGTACAAGATCAAGCGCTCTTGTCTTCTCCAGTTACTAATCTATAACACTCACAGGCACACATCCACCTACAATACACACCTCCTTATCAGCGACCAGAAGCAGGCCCATCAGTGAGGTGTAGAGGACAGACTGGGAGATGTCGGCCGTCTCTCTCTGCAGGCCGTTCTGAGACACCAGCGTGCGACACAGCGCCTGGCAAGAGCCGTCCACATTGACACCACCACCGGCTCCGGGCATCCTGTTTTGCCAGTGAATCTTGACGGTGTCTACCAAACCCTATGGCGGACAGTAGGGCTTCCCCAGGTCATGCAAGCCAGGAAGTCTCTGCAACGTGGGCAGGTCGTGGAGGTAGAAAGTCTCCTTTTCAATGAAGCTCAGTGGGGTGTTATCCTGCCTCCTTGCCAGGAAAGGCAGTGGAAGTCATTCACAGCTGAAGGAGAAGTAGTCTTTAATCTGTGAATGGACATCTCTTTAAGGTCAATCCTGATCTTGCATAGATCAAGTTGATCCACTCTGACACTGAATTCTCTCTTGTGATTAAAAAGCTTGCAGAAAAGTCTGGAACCTCAGTGACTCTAGAAGTTGACATGTCAGCTTCAGGCCAGGGAACTTAAACCAAAAACAGACTATTTTGGAGACCTCATACAAAGTGTTCTTTCATTAAGCACTACACCTGAGCTGAACCGAGAAAGGTCAATTACATAACCGACGAACAGGACACGTCAATTTCAGCATCCCGATCTGTGATCCGTGTTTACATCTTCTCATAGCCAAATCTAGCCACGCTGTTTTGTGTAAGTAAACGATGAATCATGCAAAGAAAGTTACTTTAGCATTAGCACACAGAGATAGAGAGAGATTCAGACTCACCTGATCACTTGGTCACTGTATCTGTGGACAAACTGTCCCACCAGAATGTTCCCATCACCTGCTGAGCTGTTAAAAATGCATAAGGGGACGGCTACTGTTTCACTGTATGTCTGTAGGCTACCTCTGAAAGGCTACCTCTCTCTCTCCCCTGGTGTCAGAGAGAGAGAGAGGGAGGGAGAGAGATAATCACGTCTAATCTTTTTTTCTCTAGATTTGCTGGCTTAATTTACTTTACTTATGTCTACCTCCTTTGTATTTGTTCCAAACAAGTATCCCAGTAGACTTTAAGTGTCAGTTTACAACAAAAACAGACAACATTTTGCAAAGTACATTCCCATTGATATTCTGATGTTCCCAAGCTGTGTACAGCATGCAACATCACAATCACATTCACTTTCGCATAACAAAAAATTAAATTGCTAAAGTGTGTGAGTGTTTGCGTGTATGTCATATATATATAATTCCACCTATGCAGTTTTAATAGATTGATGCATTTATTAAGTTCATGTCTGCTATGGGTCATAATTTAAACTATCACAATACACAAACTATTTGGGGAGGGCGGGAGGGGGGAGCGTTCGGGGCACATTTTGCTATGGTTGCCGGGCTGAGCTGAGGAACAATGAGAATGTGTGAATTTATGTAAATTTGTGTATTTACCATGTATTTTTTAAACTATTTATTTATGTATAAGATTGAGATAACTAAATAACTAACTAAATTAATTAATTAATGCAAGGCTGACAGGCAAAAAAAGGTCAGGTCAGAGGTCACAGCTGTTTAACATCTTGCTTCAGTCATAGACCTTTAATATTGGTCTCTGCTTCAGTTTGGCAAAGTCAATCACCCAGCATTTGATTGGTTATTTTAACGTACAAAAAGATCAAGTTGAAATAATCCTTGTTCTAGTGTGATCTAGAGCTGAAACTTCATTCAGACAAATGTATTTGATGTGTTCTAAAGTTATAAGGAAAAGAGACAAAGAGAGAAACACTCCCCCCTGCTGACCAAAGACGATATGTCTGCATTCATCTAGTGCAGAAAGACTTTTCCTAGTCAATATGTTGCAATAGCAATACCAAGTAGAAAGTTATTTTTCTTATTAGCATTTCAGGAGGTAATGAACAAGGCTTTACCTGGATTTCAAGGACCTGTGGGAACTCTGTACTCAGCATGGTCTGTCTGTGTAAATGTGCTTTCTGTGATGTGCTTAAAAAGAGAAAAGCAAAAATATCTTAATTAAGTATTTAGGTCTTGTCACTATGTTGCCTTTTGTGACAAAGCAGAGGGCAGAGTGCATGTTTGAGATTAATGTTGGCACGTTTCGGTGTACTTTTCAACCTAAAAATGAATATTTTTTCAGAGGCATTGCATCTTCTTCAAATGTAATTTATTCATGGTCTACTGTCAAAATGACATGTGCCACTTCTCTGAGACGTACAAAAACACATGGTGGTTTGGCAGTGGCACACCACTTTTCTAAGCAAACCATATAGTGCATTTGAGAGCATCTCCTCTGTGTGACATCAGCTTGGATAAAAAGATGTGGCAATATAACAGTTATAAGATTCAGGAAGACACTGTTGGTAGCTCCCATTATTTCTCTGATTTATTTTACATTAAAAATGAAGTTTCGAGCCCTCACAGGCTCTTCGTCAGGTCAGGTTAGCAATGATCAAACAGGTTCAGGTGTTCCTCATAATTCTCATTCTTTAATATAAAATTGATAGACATAAGGCCGTCATTGAACTATGACCAAAGTTGCAAATGTTCAGCTAGGACAAGTGCATATTATTGCAGCAGATATAGAAACAATTCAAGAAGCTGCTCATGATACTGGCTGAGTGACCATATGCCCAGCAGGACTGATCACAGTGATCACTGCAGTTGCCTTTGCCATACTCCTCCTATGAAGAAATCACGACTGACAAGCATACTGGTTGATCTTTTCAGATTTGAACTAGGACACCTGCTAGCATGAGGAGGACTGCCATTTAGAAAGAGACGCTGTCAATAGCACACTATTTGATTTAATTACAGACTGAAGAAGTCTTTGCTGATGTTCCACACCGAGTGATGCCAACAAGCATACACTGGACATGTTTCTGTGGGCTCATGGGAAGTAGGAGGTGCAGCTTGATCTCGTTCAATCAGATCTTCCCAGGATCCTCTTTGAGGGTGACTGTTCTGTTGAAGACGAGCTGTAGCGAGAGAAAGATTTCTGTTACTCCCAGTTCAGGCTCATGTTAAGTGCCAGTATGTTCTCAGGCAGGAGGAGTACATGTAAAAAATAATACCATTTGTAATGGTACCGTTTCAAAATTGTGTGAGAGAACGCATCACCATCTGAATATCGAATGGACATGAACATAGAATACCTATTGTCAATGAATATCTGGCTTCAGTAGCAGTAGTATAGAGGCTATAGTTTGCCAAGCTAATTTATAGTATACCGTAGTTTAGTGATTAGTTATTAGTTATTGATTAATTAGTACATAAATGTAAACAAAGGTAATCAATTCAATTAATATTATTTTTTGTTAATGATGCAATTCAACAAAATGCAATCAAATCTTAATTAACACATTCACTGCCAGCCATTTTTTTTTTTACTGTAGGTAGGTTCTGCCAGAGGGTTTTTTTGAGGATTCTGGCTCATCTTTCAAGACCCGAGGATTCTTTTCTGCTAAGATTTTGTGAACACACAATATCTCAAAAGAACTAATAGAATGTGTGCTTTCTCTGTCTAAAAGAGTTAGTTTGTAGAGTTAGTAGTTATGTAAGCATTAGCAGTTGAATACAGCATGGTTTCAGCGTCAGAAAAATTATTTTGAGATAAACGGCTTTTTGTGAAATTCGATAGAACAGTCACTTTAACCATTAATTTTTGGCATCAGTAAGACGTCAGACATCTAAACAATAGTTTTGAACAGTAATTTCCTCCATAACAGCAGGAAACCCCCCTCTGCTTCCAACTCCTCCCTCCGTGGGCGTTCTTCTTGGCTGCAGCGGCCGTGTCACAAGCTTGTCACCAGTCTCACTGCTTTGCTGCTGCTGCCTGTGCCTGTCTGCGCGGCCGCTCTTTGAGGAAGTCTGGATGGACTCGCTCGCTTCTTGGAGTTTTGGTTGAGAGCTTTGATGAAGCTTTTGCGATTCTGGTCATATTTATGCTGCGTGTTTCAAAGTGTGTTCCACCCGTAATCTATTATGCAAATTTGCAAACCCGCACCGCCAGCAATCAGCGCGAAAACGAAAGCGTTTTCGCCAATCCATTTTCATGAGAATGGCTTCGTCACACTGCTTTTTGCTTGCCTTCCTCTAGTCAGGAAAGCACTGTCGCCACTTAGTGGGTCGGTGGAATGGGTTGTACACGTTGTACACGTCCAATACTTATATAAGAGATGTAAAAGGGTTGGATGCACATCCCACCGTCAAAAAAACAAAATCGATTTTTTTTTACGTAAAAACACGTCATTGGCAGTGAACGGTTGGATTTTGTTTGACGTAAAAACACGTCATTGGCAGTGAACGTGTTAAATGTGTCCAGCAATAAATTAAATTATTCTGTCTTTAAATGATAATGAATAACAATGAATTACAAAACTTATAAATGTATTTGTAAAATATTCATTATACTTTTGAGTATTCCATTTACTGATGCCTTTTCCTATACATTTTCCATCTCACACTACTGCTTTACCATTGACACTTTCTGCTTGGGGCACACTTTATTTTTGGATTTTATTTTTTATTCATTGACACATTTAATGAACATCATTCTTTTTGTTACTAACAGATTTGTAAACGACAGCAGAAGCCTTGTCTTGTACCTTGTCTGCTGTGCTGTCGGGGTCCAGGGAGAAGTAGCCCACTCTCTCAAACTGGAACTTGGCAAAGTGCTTTGCTCCTTTAACTGAGCTGTCCACAAAGGCACCGTCGATCACCTGCAGGGAATTCTACACGGCAGAGAGGAGAGATCTGTTCAAGAATCAGCCCTACTGGTACATCTCATGAGTTTCTCCAAGAACGCCTTCTCTCCCAGTTCCTCTCAGCAGCGCAGAGATACTACTACTCACAGGGTTGATGTCAGTCAGGAAGCCCCCGGGCACCTCGGACGAATCCTCTGGGTTTTTGTGCATGAATCTACAATCACAATAAGAGGCGTCAGTGAATAAGCCATGTAGATGGCGTGGATTGTTGGTTGCCAAGACTCAATTGCAGCTCCTTCTGTGACTTACAGTCTTTCATAGAGGCGTACTTCACACCGCAGTGGCTGGCTGACCCAGTGGATGAAGGCTTTGGGTTTCTCTGAAGTCTCAGTGGAACTGGAGGTCACCTCCAACTCCACCACGTTACCCTGAGGGTCCTGAGGAACAGAGAGGGAGTGACAGGGTGCGAGGAGAGAGGCGCAGACTGAGACGGGTTTTGTAAAGCAAAGAAGAGGATGCATGCATTGTATGTCTGTGTGTTACTTGTCTTTGCTTTTTTATACCTGCCTACAAATCAATTCCCCTTTGGGATTCAATAAAGAACTGGACTGAAGTAAAGTCATGCACAGGGGGAAACATATGCTGAAGAAAGCATACATTACCAGCATCAAGTGTTTGCTTATGTCAACATAACAAAATTAAGGAGAAGCCATAATAGATGCCTTAAAGGGACACCTCACCCTAAAATCTAAAATACATATTTTTCCTATCACCTGTAGTGCTATTTATCCATCTATATCATTTTGTGTTAGTTGCCTCTTTCCAGAAATCATGAGCCGGTTACTCAAGATAATCCACAGACTTTGTTGTGAGCAGTTTCATGTAGGAACTATTTTCTTTTGTAGCTAGCAGCTAGCGGGTGTAGTTTGGTCAAAAGAAAATAGTTCCTACATGAAACTGCTCATAACAAGGTCTGTGGATTATTTTGAGTAACGGGGTCATGATTTCTGTAAAGAGACATTGCTGTTGAGTTTTGCAAATGTATTTCTTTGGCACTTTGAGCACCACAAGTAGAGTGCCATCCAGTTCCATTGTATTGGAGAGAAGGCAGAAACTCTGCGGATGATATCTCCAAAACTCAGCAACACACACCAAAACAATCTAGACGGATAAATAGCACTACAGGTGAGAGGGAAAATATGTATTTTGGATTTTAGGATGAGCTGTCCCTTTAAGCGCTGTGTAGTGAAAGGTCTGGAAACGTACCTTGAGGACCTTCTGCACAGTGATGACATAACCAGCATGCCTCAGGCCTACTGGCTGTTCTGGGGTCAAACGTTTGTAGCCCTTCTCCATCACCTGCAAAGTAAGAGGTGTCCATCATCTTCTGACCACTATCCCAAAGCTGCAGAAAGAAATGTGCTGTATATTCACAATGACGATGTTCATAGTTAGGATGTTTCACCTCTCTGAAGTCACCCTGTTCGATGAAGATGGTGCGTGTAAATGGAACCACGTGGCTGCCCTTGGACTCATTGGCAGGAAAGTCTGGTACTCGTACTTCTGACTGAAAGAGAAGTGAATGTCAGGGATAATTCAGCGCAGAATACAGCAAGTCTCCTGGCAGCTTGGTGTGTGACGCCTGTGTGTGTGTGTGTGTGTGTGTGTGTGTGTGTGTGTCTGTGTGTGTGTGTGTGTGTGTAAACAATGTACACACCTTTGAGCTCTCAGGAAGGTTAGTAATGGTGACTCTGAGGGGTTCCAGGACGGCCATGACTCGAGGTGCCGTGTCGTTCAGCACGTCCCTCACACACGCCTCCAACAGGTGGGGCTCCATCGTAGCCTGGGCGACCGTTACTCCCACCTGTCAAGATCAGATGGAGAAACATATGATTACGCTACATCATCATCCTCCTCTTACATTGAACCATCCATCCATCCAGCCCTCGGTCCATGCTGCATACCCGCGCACAGAAGTTGTTGATGGCCTCAGGTGGGAAACCTCTTCTTCTCAGAGCAGTCAGGGTGAAGAGACGGGGATCATCCCAATCTCTGCAATTAAAGAAAGGATAGTGAACACATTCAATCTTTTGTGAAGACCACGCAACAAACTCGTGGTCAAAATATTGCACACTAAATCGGGGGAGCTGTGAGTAGTTATTTTATACATGTTTTTCATCCATCACCATCACGTATGAGTTCTTTATGTCCTGTAAAGAAACGTATCTCTTCTACGCACACTTAGACAGTATCTAGATGTTGGAAGAAATTTGGGTTGCAATCAGTTTCCAATCCAAACCTCGTGATTTTTTTAAGCATCCATCTGTTTTGTATTTTTATAGCCTGTTACATATTACACCAAGATGACTTTTACACATTTGTCTCCACTGTCAACAGACTGTTATATAGTTGTTGTTGTCGTTTTATTATTATTTTACAAACTTTATTTACATTTTCACAACATACAAGATATATTCAAGTTGGAATGTGGTTATACATAATGACAAATTACCCTCAAACACAATACCCACCCCCCCACCCACATCCTTCCATCCAGGGGCATACAACCAACTAAGGAGAGTGAGAGAGAACATGCCAGCCTTGTCCCTTACACTCGATACATTAACAAGCCAGTTTACATGTATGACAGTTACATATAAAGATGAATACATTTGTACGGCTCACAGGCATGAAGACTGAAAGCAGAAATGTTACCTGACAGTCTTGGTCTCCACCAATTTGATGATTTTCCTCTTGGACACCACAGTGTAGGTGAGGTTCAAGCGGCCATATTCCCACTGCACAGGGCAGTACACATCTAGCGCGTTGCACAGCCAGAAGTATGACGAGCGCCTGAAAGACGGGACACAAAAACAACCATTCATTAATAAGCCTCCAAAATAATGCAATGATGCTATTGAACAAATATAGAGTAGATGACCAAGACGGAGGAGTATACCTGGCCTGAAATTCTTTGGTACAAAGTGAGTGTGTGATATTTTCAATGGAATCACACAGACAGTGGGTGTAGTCATAGGTGGGGTAGATACACCTGGGGGAGAAAGTAGAACAGGGGAAAAGTCAAACACATCTTGAGAATGTAATGAACAAGGCATGTGCACATGTGCAACAAGTTGTGTTTTCATACCAGTCATCTCCTGTTCGATGATGCGGCGTGTATTTGATTCTGTACGCCACAGGGTCCATCTTCCCGTCCTCCATGACCATCTTCATCCTGAGCGTAGCCTCGCCCTCAGCAAACAGGCCCTTCTTCATCCTGGAGAACAAGACCAGGGACTCTTCGACGGGACGCTCTCTCCACGGTGACGGGGGAGGATTGTGGCCCTTCAGTTCCTCCCCCTTCTGGTGGCACACATAGGCATGACCCCTGAAGGACGGCAAAGAAAGAACCGTGAAGTCACCTGCCCCCACCGCACGTGCACTTTGACCGACACAAACACCTCGTTTCCACACTCACCTGCGAACAAGATCCACAGCGAGGTCATAGAGTTTCTGGAAGTTGTCCGATGCGTGAGTGACAGCGTAAGGTTTGTAGCCTGTGTAATACAGTAAACACAGATGAGAAACTATCCTCTTTAGACGTTCACCCCGCAAAGCTTACGGATTCGATCGGGAAAGCGCAGCTCAACAGACTCAAACTCACCAAGCCACTCCACCATCTCCCTGATGGCAGTGAAGTATTTCTCCTCCTCCTTCTCCGGGTTTGTGTCATCGTACCTCAGGAAACAAATCCCATTGTTGGCCTACAGGGGAAAAAATGGTTTAGATAGACAGAGAGAAGAGACAGAAGATAGCTGCAGCAGACTGAAGAATCAAATTTAGTGGGCAATTCAGGTGAGAAAATCCTGAAATACTTGTACCTTTGCATAACCAAAATTGAAGTTGATAGCTTTGGCATGTCCGATGTGAAGAATACCGTTAGGCTCAGGAGGAAAGCGACTGCGTATCTACAGGAATTCAAAAATGGGATGGAGAAAATTCAATCTAGGTGATGAGAAAAGACGTGAGGATGTTTTTTGTTTGTTTGTTTTTCAAAAATGAACGTAATACTCCTAAAGTGTATTTTTCTCTACCTGTCCACCAGTGATCTCCAGGTGCTTCCTAAGCAGTTCCATGGTGTATTGTGTCATCACATAGCCCTCAGTCGTGTAGTTTTCTCCTGCAGGGACAAAGCAGGGAGGAAAGGTCAACAGACTTGGTGCAAGTAATCACTTGAACTGCTGCATCTGGTGTGTGGAGAACAGCAGACAACACAGTGTATCTAACTGTTCACGTAATTCATTCTTACCTGGTTTATGAAACTTGAGTGCCTCTCCTCTGAGCTGCTCCATTAGAGACTTTCCCTCGTGGTTCCCCTCACCTTAACAACCAACACACGATTAAAACACACCACCTGACACACCTGCTCATTCACTCATCTCTGCCATCCACATCCACTTGGCCTTACCGTTCGCTGCCACCTCCTCCTTCTTCACCCCATTCTCGGGGGCTTTGGCCTTCTGAGGCTGCAGGATGAAGATTAGATATTAACTACAGACCAAATCAAAGCGTTTCCTGTTCAAGCGATTAATCATTTGTGAGGTGTTAACCTTAGGTTTCTTCTCCAGGTCAGCCTCTGTCTTGGGGCCCAAGAGGTGCAGGACCTGTGAGCACAAAGCCAGAGTTAGAGTTGTGCAAAGACATGGCCACCTACCGACCTCCCACAATGATTGACAAAGTTAAAAAACATTAAGAGCAAATGCATTGGGTTTGCTCTAGTACTGACAAACCTCTCTCTCTGTTCCTCAGAGAAAGTCAGTATTTGCCCAGACTGCTTTCTCCTTCAAAGCCATAAAGGAGTGGGTTACCCAGGAGTATAAAGAATTTTCCAAACTACAGTGGTTTCTCCCGTGAGGCCAAGAGGTGGCTCCTGAGCAACCAGTGTTGCCAGCACTAATCGTGCATTCCTTTATAACTGGGGACTGGTAATCTTACGACTTCAAAGGTCATGAGCTGGGCGGTGACGTCATCAGAGCTGGTATTTCCCATTCCAAACTCGTAGGAGCCTCAGCAGCCCCAACCTCAAAAATCCAAGATGGCTGCGCCGCGCAACAACAGTAGTAGTAATCGTAGTAATATTGTTTAGCACTTCTGTTTTGTTTGTGTCCCATTAAATCAGCTGTACACACAGCACTGCCTAACTTCAATCTGTGTGGACATGAGGCTGCAGTGTTTGTATCCGCAAAATGCCATGTTGTCAATTGTTATTGCTAACAATGGCTAGCCTGGCTAGCGACTGGATCTGACCAATGAACAGTGAACTTCCCAGCTCAAGTTTTCTGCAAATGGAACGCTAACAAAACGGATGTGATGCCTCCACATCCCAGTTATTTTGCGATAAAGGAACGCACGATAAACCACATGGTGGTACTGTCTGGTGTGTGTGTATGTGTGGGTGGTGTTTTATTCTTGGCTTCTATATACATGTATGTATTTTTTTAATACTATTCTCTCTATCATACTAACCTGTGCCTTTCCCTGTTTTGTTTTTTTACACTTTATGAATTTTATTTTGACTCTGCCTTTGTATCCACCTGCCCAGGGACTCCAGATGGAAAGTAGCCTATGGCTAAATCTGCTGCAAAGCATCTCTTCCCCTATGGGGTTTAATGTTTTTTTTTGTATATGTCCCTGCCAAATAAACAAATAAAATAAAATAAAATAAAATAAATAAAAAATGAAACCCACCTGCATGTCCACCTCATTTTTGATTATCTTGCCATCAGCCCACTTCAGAGCAGTGCGCGCCGCTCCTGTAAGTGGCACAAAAGCTCAATGAGAGACACTGTTGCTCTGTAAGGCTTTAACAATGTCCATGGCATTGAAGGACTCAATAATATTGATCCAAACATGTCTGAGATCTTACCCATGAGCAGCCCCATGTTGAAGCGGTACCTCTCCTGTAACAGCTGATCCTTGTGTACATTGATCACTGACTCAACCTGAAAACATTCCACTGTCATTGATCACACCACAACTAGTAAACAGTAAACACCAGTCCACTCTTATCAAAAAAGCATATTCCACGCAAGCTCTTGTCCTTACTGCATCTTCGATCTGCTCTGGTGTTATGGCCACTCCCACTCCACTTGCATCGTCAAACTCCTTCTGGTTGATGGGGTCCTCAGGATGGCTCTTCACAAAGTCCAATGCAGCTAAAACAACAGAGGGATGTAGAAATGCTTTGTACGTATTTGTGAGTGAGAGTGTGTGTGTATTCTTGCCTGTGGGCAGGGGCGGGTGAGTTTAATCTGAATGCTGATGCAACACCATCTCATCAATATTTCCAAGTTTGGTTTGCTTGGTTTTAGCGATCATTCTGGGAGATGGCAGCATATCCCGAAGAAACTCAATGTTGTATTATGTAGTATAAATATTCTGGGAAAATTGTGGAAATTTAGATTTGGCAGATTCTGAATATACTCTGTGTTATGGTTATTAAATATTGCATCACTTTCGTCATTCACCATCACTCATCTGTGGTTACTCGTTACTAGTCAGGGTATGACATGTCAAATTACCTGCCAGCTGCAGCTCTGTGCAGATCTTGCGTTGGGCGATGTAGTCTGACAGGAATGCCAGGCGTTTGGTGTCTCTGAGGCGAGAGGCCATGCTGTACAGCAATGTGCCCATGGCTTTGTCCAGTACTGACGTCCCATTAGCACGCTGGGCCTGTTGAAACCAGCGGGGAAAAGACCAGCACTCATTACATTACAGATAGAATCTTGAGAGAGAGCAGACTGTGTTAAAGCCATCACAATGGACATGGACCAATAGGGGCTAGTATTGCTAGCCCATATTATTTACTAGTAGTAGTAAAGCTGGGGGATGTTTTCCACAAGTGAAGTGTGACAGGCAGGATTGTCCTCAAACTAAACCATGTGAAACCGAAAGTATAGTGACACTGCTGCTACATTGCTACTCAACAGATATACCTGAAATAGGAAAGGAGGTGTTTACTGTTTTCGAGAACATGGCAGAGGGGGCAATGGGCTAGCTAGATAGTTGTATTATTGCCTTGCCAAATAATGATTCAAAGCACCACCCCGGGCAAGGCTGTCACGCCGGTGTCATGCTGGTACCCAGTTAGCTAGTTGGGTCGTAGGGTTACCTGAGCAATTGCGTCCTTGAGGGCAGCACTCAGCGCTTCATTTTTCAACGTTTCTTTCGCTTTCTGCTCACTGAGCCCGATGGAAGTGAAGAGTGTCAACGTATCCGCCATTTTCCCACAACATTCACCGGCAAACCCCAGAGCATACGGAGCCACACACAAGCACGCCACCGAAGACTTCTCGGAGAGGCGGAGAGAGAGGGAGCAACTTCCTGTAATTCTCGAGGAGGACAGTTGTAAAAATATGAGCCAATCAAACGCGGGGCGTACGGACAGCATTGACAAATCCTGAATGACCCTGAGAGACGTCCCCGCCTACTATGACTGAGGGAGCCAATCAGCAGTTGTGTTGACATCAGGAAGGGAGGCCGAAATCTGAGTAATGTTGCATCAGACAGAGATTTTATGTAATTTTGGATAACCGTTAACATGAAATAACCATATTAACTTCGAATTTATCGTAGGGGATATCTTGTGTATAATGCACCTAAACATGCATTTGTTTTAAACCACCACCCTCTGAAAGGGACAACTTTGAAACGCAGTGTAAGGTATTTTTTGTCCATCGTAGGCAGTAAAAATAAACTCCGTGAAAGTCATGTCGTTAACTACAATGGCTGTACGTGGGCTGCATGGCTGTATAATGTAAACAAAAGGTGTTTAAATGAAGTTGTATACCCCTGTAAAGTCATAAATTATTGTCTGGCGTTGGATTCAACTGCTATGTCGCAGTACAGTGAGTTTCATATCAACGGTACGGTACAGTGTATTGAGTCTGTGCGCGTGGTTTAATCCCTGACTGGACTGGACACCGGGGCTTCACCATAACTATGGCCCAGCATGCGGTTCTGTCATCGGGGACAAAGTTGTGGAGATCTCTGTCCTGCAGCAGGTCAGAGCTGCGTCTGGATCTCACTCTTGGCTGTGGACAGACTTTCCGGTGAGTTCGTCAGCTCTGGACGCAGATATCCTTAAACTAACACATTTATATTTATTGCACAGGTCCAACAACACCACAACATATACTTTAGACACATTTTTTATAGCTTCATATTTTACATTTCATAGTTTTATTATTATTATCATCATCATCATCATCATCATCAATACTATTATTATTACCTTTCCTGTACGATTCTTACTATCTTTGGCAGTTGCTGCTGTGACATCTGAATTTCCCCTCGGAGTGCAATATCTTATTGTGTATCATGTCACAACCCACAGCTGGAGAGAGACTGCAGAGGGCCACTGGACTGGAGTGATGGGAGGACGAGTGTGGACTCTGACCCAGACAGATGACACTCTGTGGTACCACGTATACAATGAGCAAGAAGGGCAGGTAGAGGGGAGCGGCAGGAAGAGGAGAGCCAGTGTTTCGCTCCAGGGGCCAAACAAGCCAGAGAAGAGACTTAAAGGGGCTGTGAAGGAGGAGGAGGAGCCGCTGGCAGTGACCCGAGAGCTGGACACCAAGGACGAAACAATGCTAAGGGATTACTTCCAGCTGAATGTGAAGCTGGGGGATCTGTACAGGGAGTGGGGAGCAGCGGACCCCCATTTCAGACACATTGCCAACACCTTCACTGGTCAGTGTGTGTGTGTGTGTGTTTGTGTGTAGGGCTGGGCGATATCACAATAAGCAGGTTATTTTTTCGATATCGATATTAGGCTATGTCACAGTATGTACTGAAATATCAAAAATAATATTCCTTAAAATGTTTCAGACCTCATTTTGTCAGTATTTAAGTAAAATGTGTTTGTTATGATCAGTTAGACACCAGAATTATGTGTCACAATATCCTAAATTCACCATATCTTAATTCACCATATCTTCACAATATGATTCTAGTGAACGATTTTCTTATTACACAGTAAGTAACGATTGAGTCAGTATTTGATTTGTGAGACATGTCTGAAATACTTTAGTGTGTTGTTTACCTTTTCCTCAGGCGTGCGAATGCTGCGGCAGGAACCCACCGAATGCCTGTTTTCCTTTATTTGCACCTCCAACAACCATATCTCCCGTATCCAGGGCATGGTGGAGCGGCTGTGCCAGTCTCTGGGCTCCCCGCTGAGCCAGCTGGATCAAACCAGTTACTACGACTTTCCTTCCCTGTCTGCTCTTGCAGGTGCTGTATTGTTACACCACTATGTTTATTCCGTCTGTTTCTTGTGTGTGTGTGTTGTGTTATTTCTTCCTTCACATGCTGACTACATTTTCAGTTCATATCCTTACCAGTTTTGACCTTCATATTGACATTTCATGACCAAAAAGATTGTTTAGTACTGTAGAATATTGACATATTCGGGGTTTCTACAAAGCTTTTAAAAGTCTGGAAAAGATCAATAATCAATATTTTCAATGTTTTGGATTACTCACACTGGAAAAGTAAGATAAAATATTGTTCAGTCTTAATACACATATTAGCTACACATTATATGCAGTTATAGACCCACTGTTATTTCACAATTATGATATTTATTGATGTGTGGGAAGGCTGTGAAAAATCTTCCATTCCAGTCCAAAATGAAGATCTGGAAAATGTATGGAATTTTGAAACTGAAAATGTGTAGAAGGCCTGCATATTGGTATCATAACTCTTTTTTTTTTTGCATTGTGATTGGCAGACAGCAGCGTAGAGGCGCGTCTGAGGGATCTGGGTTTCGGATACAGGGCTCGCTTCCTGCAGCAGAGTGCCAAGCAGATTCTGGACACCCATGGGCCCCAGTGGCTCCAGGGTCTGCGGAGCGTCCCATATCTGCAGGCCCGCGACGCGCTGCGCACCCTCCCTGGTGTAGGCACCAAGGTAGGGCGGGATCTATAGTGGACGTAGCGTTCCTTGTATTCATTGGGTAAGAGGGCATGTGAGGTGACATTTTAACAATAACCAATGCCATTAAGGGCAGTTTGTGAATACATGGCAAAAGTGTGAGAATGATGCCTTTCTCTCTCCCTGTAGGTGGCAGACTGTGTGTGTCTGATGTCCCTGGACAAGACAGAGGCCGTGCCCATAGATACACACGTGTGGCAGATTGCTAAACGAGACTACAAATACGCTGCTGGCAGTGGACAAAAGAGCATCACAGATAAAGTTCACCGAGATATTGGTTAGAGTTCATTCTCCTCATCAGTAGTTGAAGTACTTGAAGTGTCCATGCAGGTTCCAAACATTGAAGTATGGCTGTCTGTAATCTATAACTTCACATAATAGCCTGTCTTGTCTTTTTACACAGGGGATTTGTTCAGGAAACTATGGGGTCCTTATGCTGGCTGGGCACACTCTGTGAGTAACTCATCACTCTCTGATGGTCAGGATCTGTCACATCCTTCTACAGTCTGTCTGTCTGCCTGCCTGTCTGTCTGTCTGCCTGTCTGTCTGCCTGCCTGTCTGTCTGCCTGTCTGTCTGTCTGTCTGCCTGTCTGCCTGTCTGTCTGCCTGCCTGTCTGTCTGTCTGTCTGCCTGTCTGTCTGCCTGTCTGTCTGTCTGCCTGCTTGCCTGTCTGTCTGTCTGTCTGTCTGCCTGTCTGTCCACTATAATCAAAAGAGTGTCTCTCCCTTCTTGTAGGTGTTGTTCTGCGCTGACCTCAAGAAGTTCCAAAAGCTGAAGGAAATGCCCCATCTGAAGCAGGAAGCAGAGGAAGACAAAAAGAAAGTAGTAAAAAAGAAGGCAAAAATCAAGATTGAAGAAGGTGAAACTGTGAAGAAAACAAAAACCAAGATCTCTGTTAAGGATGAGGTGATGCCATGAGGTAAACAGACTCCTTAAGTTAGAATTGATCAACTCTGGTAACATTATATCTGTTAATATCGGAATCTTTTTATAATCTTTTATAATCTTTTTAGATTCTTTATATATATATATATATATATTTTTTTAATCTCGTGCATTTGTTCTTTTCAGTGTTACATGAGCACCAATCACACCAAGACAATTTCCAACTTCAAGTATGTGAAAACATATCTTAAAAGAATTCTGATTCTGATTCTGATTTTCTACAGCCTCTTACCCTGTGCGCCCAGCAGATTTTAAAACCCAATGTCATGTTATAAGTCACACCCTATGTCTGAAATGCAATCTGGATAAAATATTAAATGTGTGTCCATCTCCACAGATTTATTGTCTCTCTCCATGCCATTGTTTTACTTTGCTGAGGAAATGATCATCTGAAATGATTTCTTTCTTTCTTTCTTTCTTTCTTTCTTTCTTTCTTTCTTTCTTTCTTTCTTTTCTTTTCTTTTCTTTTCTTTTTTTTAAATAAGAAAAATAAAGTAGGTGATGTCCTGTTACAGTATTTGTGTTTTGGGTCGTTGGGTCGTAGCTCAGTCGTTATTACAGAGGCACCCAAGGCTGAGTAAAACTCCCCACTCACTTTTGCAAAATGCTCTGTGGCCTCTAGATGGCGATATGGCTCGGAAGATATTACTTTGCAAGACAGCATCACGTGGTTGCTTTGGGCAGCTTTTTGTATATATATTTGAGAACAAAATGCACTGCTTGCCTGGGTGAATCACAAGCCCCCAGGTACCTGTGCATGTAGTAGTAGTGTTGGCATATGCCTGTGTAAAATTAGCGTATAATGCAGTATGTTTCTCTTTAATACAGTCCCTACATCAAAAGAGTATTTCTGTTTGTGGGATCATAAAAGGTGCACTATGGGCCGGGCAGCTGGGAAATGCCATGTTTATCTATAGGCATTTTAGTTGGCTGTGTCAGCTGGTCTTTTTATAGCAGGGATTGCAGTTATCTGCCCTCACCGCTCTGGGCTAGTGTGACCGTCTCTCGTGACAACATGAATGTGTCTCGTGGTGTGTGTGCAAGACTGTCCCTTCTGGCCTCTAGTGTTTTAATATGTTGTTTGCCATGGAGACAAATTCAAATGGGGACAGATTACATGGCTACCAAGCATCCTCCTTGTCCTATTTTGAGAGGTGCGTGTGTGTGTGTGTTTTGAAGCGCGCTTATCTGTGAGCAGGTGCATGACACATGTAGTGCGTGTGCATGTCGTCCATCCGTACAAGTTGTTTATTTGTGGCATCTTTTGTGTGCACATTGTGCACTGGATTGCGTGCAGCCATGCATGTTAATATGAATATATGAGTCCGCCTTCATCCCCCACTTGGGCTGAGCAGGACAGAAGCTGGGGCCCAGCTTTAGGGCAGATTTATACAGAAAAAGACGACGAATAGAGATGGGAGAACAGCAAAATGAATCAAAGCGAAAGGATAGGAGAGAAAGTTGGTCATCGTCATTTTAAAGAAGGAGCCAGTCTGTATAGCAGCATGCACACACGTGCACACAAGCAGCCACACAAAGAGCAGAACAACCCCCAGTGGCCTGTTTATTATGGAAGAGATCCTGTGTCATGCCCTGTGGAATATTTCTGCTGAAAAGACCCATCTCTTTCAAAGTGGCTGCTTCCTCAGCAGGGCTTCATTACAGCATAAAGGCACCAGGGGGCGCCACCCGTTGGGGCCCCACCACAAAGAGAGGCCTCTGTCTCTGTCCACAGCCAGATGTGCAGCAGCAGGGCTGTGTTTGTCTGTCTCTGGGTGGCAGCAGCATGTGAGGGTGCTTTTCTTGTGGGCGCGTTAACAGAACGTAGACCTATGTACTGTGTGTGTGCGTGCGTGCGTGTGTGTGTGTGTGTGTGTGTGTGTGTGTGTGTGTGTTTGTATGTAGGTGGTAAACATAGCACCTCATTGATGTCTCAAGTCCTATTATTTGTCACCGGAACAGACTTTGAAAAACAGTTAGAATGTTCCTTTTTTCCTCTCTTGTTTCTCATATCCGGCCTCGCTGTGCGGGTCTCTCTCCCACTTCTGCTGCTGCTGCTGCTGCACACAGACGAAGACCCCAAAAAATGGTCTGACGGTCTCGTGCAGTTCCACCTTCCTTTGTCTACTCATAAAAGCGATGGATATTATTATTACTGAATGGTAACAGATGTGATATTACAATAGTATCTGTTACAATGCCCAAGCCAGATAAATAGACAGAGGTGGTGTGGATTCCCCCATACTTATGATGGAACCCAAAGCTAGCACAGGCAGATGGGGGTGGGGTGGGGTGGGGTGGGGGGTGCTGGGGTGTTGTCGAAGGTTAGGGAGAGCAGTCCCCACATGGAAGTCTGTCTATTATGGGGCCCACATTTGGGGGAGACTAGAGGGTATCCTTTGGTGTCTAGACAACCAGAGGATACAGAGAGACACAGAGTGAGTGTGGGCTGGTGGAGGTATCTCAGAGCTAAGCTGACTCATAGATGGACGTTAGCATATAAAGGCTGTGGCTGTAGGCTAGGCTACTTATGAAAGAGGCTTACTTCATGGCGAAAATTCATACTCGCCACCATCAGATAGAACCCTGCTCTGATAGAACCCCGCTCGGCTGGCTGTGATTAAGGTCCGATCAATGCCATCTAGATTGGGAGGAAGGAAGCGTTCCCTCTGCTCCAGTGTTACATTTCAGCGGCCCTACACCAGGATCAATTCTAATTACAGTACTAAGTGGAATGTATGCATGACATTCCCGGACCAAGATGGTATATAGAAACACTCCCCGCACCAAGTACGGTCTGAATGTTTCTGATAGGGTAGCATATAGGTATGTCAACGTCAGTGCTTTTTGCCTCGCTAACATTTAGCAAGGAACTTGTCCATTTAGCATACGTTTTTTAATGCCATTTTTGCCTTTATTTAGCATACTTTAATTCCTGCTCCAAGTACGCCAGATATAATGCTTTAGTCTGGACCTGAGCGGCATGTATAGATCTCCTTATAACTCTGCTGCGTATCTGCCCATCTCTCCTCGTCTCCCCTTGTGCCTGTGCACTGTATCGCTCTCTGGATCTCTCCTTAAGGAGCTCACCTCCTTTTCATCAGCATCTCTCTCTCTGAAGACCGTGTCCTCTTCTCCAGGCAAGAGGAGGGGTGACTCATAGTTATTTTCCAGACCACCCCCACTACAACAGTAATGTTAAGGGAAACATATAGCTAGATAACACTCAATTCATACTAGCACATCAGAGTTGCACGACACACACACATATGAATAGGCCTACATTAGTTCAAAGCCTGCATGTGTCAGTAATCTGAAGCTCAGTTGTGTTCTGTTAGAGGTCACCTTTTCTATTGCAATGACATATGAGGACAAGTGGATACATTTGCATCATTTGGGAATACTTCCTTGAGTCAAATCCACGTCCACTTTCTCTGATCTGTTCTAGGTGGTGGGTCTGTTTACTTTTGCTTGTTCATGTCCCCACACAGTAGTCATAATCTATGTACAATAACGTGATGTAAATTGTGATTTTCATCCTAAATGTTCCTGCTCTACCTGTCCTCTCTCCCCATTTTCGAAACCCCTCAGTGTCTCTCCTGCTACCTGTCCTCTCTCCCCACTGTCCAAACCCCTCAGTGTCTCTCCTGCTACCTGTCCTCTCCCCCCACTGTCCAAACCCCTCAGTGTCTCTCCTGCTACCTGTCCTCTCCCCCCACTGTCCAAACCCCTCAGTGTCTCTCCTGCTCTACCTGTCCTCTCTCCCCACTGTCCAAACCCCTCAGTGTCTCTCCTGCTACCTGTCCTCTCTCCCCACTGTCCAAACCCCTCAGTGTCTCTCCTGCTACCTGTCCTCTCTCCCCACTGTCCAAACCCCTCAGTGTCTCTCCTGCTACCTGTCCTCTCTCACCACAGTCCAAACACCTAAACCCCTCAGTGTCTCTCCTGCTACCTGTCCTCTCCCCACTGTCCAAACCCCTCAGTGTCTCTCCTGCTACCTGTCCTCTCCCCACTGTCCAAACCCCTCAGTGTCTCTCCTGCTACCTGTCCCGTCTCCCCACTGTCCAAACCCCTCAGTGTCTCTCCTGCTACCTGTCCTCTCCCCACTGTCCAAACCCCTCAGTGTCTCTCCTGCTCTACCTGTCCTCTCTCCCTACTGTCCAAACCCCTCAGTGCCTCTCCTGCTACCTGTCCTCTCTCCCCACTGTCCAAACCCCTCAGTGTCTCTCCTGCTACCTGTCCTCTCTCCCCACTGTCCAAACCCCTCAGTGTCTCTCCTGCTGTGCTCTCTCCCTACTGTCCAAACCCCTCAGTGTCTCTCCTGCTCTACCTGTCCTCTCTCTCTACTGTCCAAACCCCTCAGTGTCTCTCCTGCTACCTGTCCTCTCTCCCCACTGTCCAAACCCCTCAGTGTTTCTCCTGCTCTACCTGTCCCGTCTCACCACTGTCCAAACCCCTCAGTGTCTCTCCTGCTACCTGTCCTCTCTCCCCACTGTCCAAACCCCTCAGTGTCTCTCCTGGGACCTGTCCTCTCTCCCTACTGTCCAAAGCCCTCAGTGTCTCTCCTGCGACCTGTCCTCTCTCCCTACTGTCCAAACCCCTCAGTGTTTCTCCTGCTCTACCTGTCCTCTCTCCCCACTGTCCAAACCCCTCAGTGTCTCTCCTGCTCTACCTGTCCCGTCTCCCCACTGTCCAAACCCCTCAGTGTCTCTCCTGCTCTACCTGTCCTCTCTCCCTACTGTCCAAACCCCTCCGTGTCTCTCCTGCTCTACCTGTCCTCTCTCCCTACTGTCCAAACCCCTCAGTGTCTCTCCTGCTCTACCTGTCCCGTCTCCCCACTGTCCAAACCCCTCAGTGTCTCTCCTGCTCTACCTGTCCCATCTCCCCACTGTCCAAACCCCTCTCTCCTGCTGGCTCAGTAGTAATGTAATAATAGTATTAGGACAATCCTCTGAGCTGCGCAGGTTATTTCCGTCTCCTCAACTCAGCTGTGCAGCGTAGACAGTCTGGTGAATGTGACAGAGCAAAAGAGAGAGGAACAAAAACTATCTCACTCAGGCTAGCTAGCCTGCCCAGTGGTAAACAAATGTATAGGCCTCGCATTATAATATAATATAATATTTGCATTTGGGGGGTTGATTTGATCATTCAATGCAGAGTTGACACCCAGTATAAATAGGCTACTCTGACCGTGACGTGAGCACTGCATGGCTAGTATCCAACAATAGTGAGTGTGTCTTTTGTGTTTGTGTGAGAGAGAGAGGGGGGTAATGGAGGCAGGTGCAGACTTCAGCAGGAGGAAATGGTATCAGCTTCCCTTCTACAAACAAACCAATGGATAGGCGCCAGAGGAGAGAGGTAGAGTTTCACCCAGAGATCTTCCGCTGATCCTATGGTTTCTGTCTTCTTGACTGGACTGTTGCGCGCTGCGGCCACTGCCAGAAACGCCAGGTGCCTCACCTGCCTTCACATCACATGACTCCTCTTTACCAGCAGCTGGCCCCAGTGGACTGTTCAACACATCTTTAGTGCATAACAGCTCGTCTTCGGCTATAGCACCTTTATTAGGCTATTATAGTAGACATGTTGTAGAAAAGGAGGGTGGGTGTGTCAGGGTTTGATGTCTGATGATGATGTCAATGCCAATGCCGTCATTTTTTCCAAAGGCAACAGTAATGTCTAGCCAAGTCAAGCCAAGGTAGGCTATATGGCTATACTGCTTTCTGGATCTGCGTGCCGTGTTGTGTATAGTTGTTGTGTAATAGACGTGCCAGCAGGCGGTAGGCAGTCGTGTTTATCCGCATGTGAGAAAAAGAGAGGGAGGGAGAGAGAGAGAGAGAGAGAGAGAGAGAGAGAGAGAGAGATGAAGCAATCGGAGGGGGCGTACGTCTCCGATAGCCCCTGAGCTGGCAGCGGAACCACGCTCAGCAGCAACCCCTCTCCATGTGGATAGAGGACTGTTTTGTGTCCACAGCAGCAGCGGCTCATACGCGCTTGAACCTGGACTACACTTCGTTCGGCTGCTCGACTTGTCCTACTGTCACCCTGACACAGAGCAGAGGACGCCGCGGGCCACACTGAATTGCAGGTAGGTTTGTTGTTGTGGATAATCATTTATAGACTGGCTGCTATGCGGCGATACTTTGGGCAGTGATCCCATCTGTGACGTTGCTTCTATACCTGCGCGGTTGGTTGTGCGGTTCTGGTCTTATAATGATAATTTCCATAACCTACTGTAGGCTACCATGCAGTACTAGGCCTATTTTACCTGCAGTTGGTTGCCTTGCCAGTCTATCATAACGATAGATAGGATCGATTGTTTGGGGGGTATAAGGACAGGTGCGGTGGTACGTGTGAGGGCACGAGAAGCTGCTGCTGCAGTTGGGTGAATGTTAGGTGAATGTTGTCAGCCGAAGCCACCATGTCGGTTTTCTGCCGTTGGGAAATTGGCCCCGATTCAGAATAGCCATGGTAACGAAACGAACTCAGTCCAGTATGCTAATGTGACCCAGTAACGAGGAGCCTAGTTATTTGCTAAATTTCAATTAATATTCCAGTTAGGCGGCTACAAAAAAAAATCTAAATCAACGTCGTCATAATCACCCCGTATGATCTTTTTTGTAGCCTAAAGTTAGGTTGTATTCTCTTGGCCTGGAGACGTGCTAAACTAGCGTTAGTTTATGATAGATGATAGTTCTCTGAGGCTACTGTACTATCTGGATGGAAGTAGGCTATGTGGTTTTGCTTGCATGGTTTTAGATATTTGATGGGATGCAAACGCCGAGTTTAGGGGTGTAGCGGGAATGTAATGTAATGCAGCTTAACAATGCATTATATTGGGCTAAAGAAAGTTGTGTTAAACGTGATAAATTATTTTCGAATGAGTAACGAGTAATGCATTGCGTTGCGTTACATTACATTGTCAGAGTGGCAGTGGCTGAAAAAAATTCGAGCCTCTTTTGGTTCAGTGACGGTGACACGCGATACTGCAGGCTTCACTAGGCCATTTAACTGGCTTTTCATGTTTAATTGACTTCGCTGACTAACCAAGATGCCTTGAAATAGGCTCTCCCTGGAAATTGGAGAAGGCTCTGACGGACAAAACAGGGATATTTATGTGTCTGGGTGCTTTGGTGAAAGAGCAACAAGTTACAAGCTAACTGCAAAGTTAACGTTTCGCGCTACTGGCAGCCGTGGCAGGTGCGCATCGTGTTTGTGTGTATGTGTGTGTGTGTGTGTGTTTTGCAGTATGTTTACGAGGGTTGTTCAACCTCGACAAACGGGCTAGCCTAGGACCCTACTGGATTCACCTGTTTCTCATCAGGGTTTGAACCGCAGCCTCGGAGGAAGGGGAGGAGAAAGGGGAAACCGCGCCAGTGCGCCTCTGGATAGCTGTGCGCACAGGCTGCTGCTCCAAAGTGCTACTGGATTTTACGCACAGGCAGCCAGCTGCCAGACGACTTGAATTCAAAAGGAATAACAAAAAACATCGTGATCCACACTGCCTGCTTTGAAAGAGTAATCATGGAGAAGTGGAGTTTTGAAAGAGTCAAAGGGTGGACAACACGCCTCACTATGATGCAATATAATTGATTTTGGACTAAGCTACTTAATGGTTTTGTAAAGATTGGATAATTCAGTCATATTTTGGGCCAGAGGTTTTTGAAACTGGCAGGGTGACAGTGGAGTAATGCCTTCCAGAAGTGAGCAGCAGCCATAACTCCCTTGGCAGAACAGACAGTCCTGAACTGACTGAATAGTTGGAAAGTAATAGAGCAATATAATTCACGACAAGACACCGTCCCATATTGATGTACCAGGAGCAATAAAAAACACAATACCTAACTCATGATTGTGACACAAAACGAGAGCTATTTTATTGCATCCAGCTGTGGCGATGCAACAGTCAGGTTGAAGTATCTCTGGCTCGCTCCCTGTCGAAGGCAGAGGTACTTCATGACTTGTCATTAACTGTAAACTGTTTTACAGCCTATACCTCCATCAGTGAGGTTCAATGTTTTGTGGCTGGACTGGACGTGGTCGAACAGCTGTCTCAATCAATCGTCTGCCTGGCTATCTCAGGGTGTGTTTCTGGGAATGTGCGAGTGCTATCTTGAACATCTGACCATGCTCAGGTCATAGATATTCATAATGCACTCAATCTGCAGTGTGTGAGAGACCAATGGTTCTCAACGTGGGGTCCGGGGACCACCAGGGTCCTTGAAGGGGTTTCCAGGGGGTCCACAGCAAATTGATGAATTGTTCAACTTCACAGTTATTTCAGTTTACATGAAGTATAAAACAATTAGAGAATGTCGAAGAATGACTGTTTTGATCATAGTTTTTCACTGTTATCTCTCTACACAACACAGTTGTGGAATTCAGCACAAAATCATATCTGACAATAAAAATACTCTCAGATTTGGGTCTGAGAAGCAACATCGCATCAAATAGGTGGTCCGTGGCCCTCATGTGGACTACATTAAGAGTTCATGATATGAAAAAGTGTGAGAAGATTGGCATCCCGGCAGTGCAGCGGTAGTCTCGCTTGCCAGACTCTCTCCCTACAACGGGGTAGAGTCTGGCTGCTAATACCGCCACTCTGGTATAGCGGGGCAAAAGGCTCTGTTAACCTTTACAAACATCCAACGAAAGTACCAAGCAGGCACAATCCAGATCCAATCGTTTTTAGCGTGTAGCAATGAGCTAGCATTGTTGATATTATTGTTTCACAGCGGCGCAGGCATTTGAGATCGACAGATTCGACACGCACAGCGGCAGAGGCATTTGAGATAGACAGATTCGTCACGGAGGGAGCAGAAAGGAAATCCATATATGGTCCCAGCCGGTCAGTCAGAGCGGGTCGGAGCCAATGGCAGAGCTTATACCAGCAGCCTGTTTCCATGCAGCCAGACTTCTCTCCTGGCAGGGAGGGAAGTCTGGCAAGCGAGACTAGTGCAGCGGTAGATTCTCTGCCTACCAACACGCAGGTTCGAGCCCCCGTGTTACTTCCAGCTTAGTCGGGCACTAGTGCCTCCTCTGCTTGGTCGGGGCGCTTGTTCGGGGGGAGGGGAACTAGGGGGGAATAGTGTGATCCTCCCACAATGCGCCTCGTCCTGCCAGTGAAACTCCTTGTTGGCAGGTGAAATTAAACAGCTGACGACTGCACATGTATCGGAGGAAGCACGTGCTAGTCTACAACTCTCCCCAGATCGGCAGAGGGGGTGGAGCAATGACCAGGACAGCAGGGATTGGCCAATTGTGGAGAAAATGTAAAAAAAAAAATGATAAAAAAAAAGTGTGAGAGAACGATATAGCCTAGCTTTGCATTGGACATTCTTTAGACGGACCTGTATCACGTCAACATGTGTAGCATGAGTGACCTGTGTTTTACCCGTGTGTGTGAGTGTGTGTGTGTGTGTGTGTGTGTGTGTGTGTGTGTGTGTGTGTGTGTGTGTGTGAGTGTGTGTGCGCGCGTGCGTGCGGGCGGGCGTGTGTGTGGAGCGAAGGTGCAGTTAAAATGCCTCACCCTGTCGGGCTGACCTTCGGCCTTTCATCTGTGGCCTGTCTGTAGGCAAAACATCTGACAAAGATGTTGCGGGGCTCAGCACTTCTAAGCTGGACATCCGCCTCGACTGGAGATCAAACACGTCTATGATTGGTTCTGGAGCCTCGTCTCTTCGTACGATGTGACCTCCCTGTGTGGTCGGTGGCTCCACTGGAGTGAGTTATGACCTCCTAGGCAGAGGGGCATCGTTAACAGGCTTTGGTTTGTCTTAAGGACTAAATGGACAGCTTTGCCCCAGCACTCTGGAGAGGTACAAACTTTCTGCAGCACGCACAATGCACATGTAGAGCTAGTCCCAGTCCAGATTTATAAATCCATTTAATTGGAATAGAAAAATATATTGGATATATATACAATGTATACAATATATAAAAATATATATAATAAAATATACTTCACTTGATTAGATTATTCTAAATGTGTTAAGAATATTGTATTATAAGCTAAAGAATGTGGCTCAGGAGGTAGAGCGGGTCGTCCTCTAATAATCGCTTTGGATAAAGGAGGTCGGTGGTTCGATCCCCACGTCCTCCAGTCCGGATGTCGAAGTGTCCTTGGGAAAGATACTACTGAACCCTCCATATTGCTCCAGATGGCTGCGCCCGCAGCCTGCGTGGTCGCTCGCTGCCATTGGTGTATGACTGTCTGTGTGAAATGGGGGAATGTACCTACTCATTGTGACGCGCTTTGGATAAAAGTGTTCTATACGTGCGGGCCATTTACCAACGAATATTGTGAGAGCCGTTTGTAATCAATATACTCTTTAAAGGTGTGGAATTTGTAACCGTCAAATCAGCGACCTCCCCCACTGCGCGCATACCAACATAACCACACATACTCCCTCTCCCATTTCCCCCCTCTCTCTCTCTCTCTCTCTCACTCTCTCTCTCTCTCTCACTCTCTCTCTCTTTCTCTCTCTCTCTCTCTCTCTCTCTCTCACTCTCGCTCTCACATACACACAAATTCACATACATACACTGCTTCACAGTCTCACCTCTCTCCCACACGGGGCAGTACAAACAGCCTACACAGCTGTATGGTATAAGCAGAGGGAAAGCAGTAATACTGTGAATACCGTTGGCAGTGCAGCGGTGCCGCCATGACACACAGTTCTGTGCCGGTCTATTTAAGTCTGTCTCTGTCTCTGTCTCAACCTTATTCTCACTGTCTTTTTCTTGTCCTTCTTTTGTGTCTCTTATTTGTCTCCGTCTCT
>NC_139629.1:45176353-45243853 GCF_964638095.1 Poromitra crassiceps | reverse complement strand
AGAGAGAGGCCTGCTGCTTGGAACAAAGAGGAACACTTAGTGAACAGAAACTGATATTCATCCAACCAGCGTTTTATGGCAGAGGAAGTGAGAGAACAAGTGACTGTGTCCAATGTCCATCTGCCCACTGAATGAAACCATCTGCGCCACTTTTTGCTACGGTCAGTTTGGAGTAGGGATGTTCATCAATTATCGAAAATCGTTAAGGAATTTATTCGATCATGTGGATTTTTGATCGATTATTATTATTATTATTATTACTATTATTATTATTATTTTCTTTTTTTGCGGACTAGGTTTGGGTGGAATTCGTTCCTCCTCGCCCCACTCCATTGCACAGCCGACTAACGTGAGGTGGAGCTATAGTCTCTAGTTTTCTGGCTGGGCATGGGCCTTTGTGCCAACAAAACTGTTTTAAACATAGGGAATTCACACCGGCATGCGCCGGGGACACAAACAAACGCACCCAGCGGTCTGCGGACCTCAGTGAGGCTCAGGCCTGTTGATTTGACTCTTGTGCTGTCAGCTAAGCTGGAAGACGCCGATTGCCTTACATCATGTAACCTGACATGTAACATGTTTGTTTACCTGGCCACAGCGCTAGTGTCTGATATTCTTACTACACAGCGGCATCGCCATTATAGCTGGTCGAGAACGCGCAACGTTATTACCAGACCAGAGTATTATTATTATTATTACGCTATCGATAATCGATAATTGATCGTTCATTTTCCCGATTTTCGATTATGAAAATTGTTCAAAATGAACATCCCTAGTTTGGAGGTCTTCTACAGTATGTTATGCAACTTATACTGCAGTTGGCTGAAGTCTGGCCCGTGTGTGTGTGTGTGTGTGTGTGTGTGTGTGTGTGTGTGTGTGTGTGTGTGTGTGTGTGTGTGTGTGTGTGTGTGTGTGTGTGTGAATGTGCGTGCACGCCATGTGCGCCATCTACTCTGTAACCATACACCTCACCACACCCTGTGTGTCTGCTGCTGGTGTCGTACTGACTGAAACCTCTGGGAGTTTCATTGAGCTGCCCTCTGGATCAGCACAGCAGAGCAGCAAGGCTGCAATAAACACTCCATTTATAGACACAATTACAAATTCTTACTGCTCAACACTATTCTAGGAATTAGGCCTGCACAATACATTAACCAAACAATGTAATATTGCTATGAAATAGACAAGACTGTAAGTGAGTTGAATCGACATGACAACATTTGCGCCCCGAATTCTCACGTGCACTTGTGTGCCATATATGTTTTACATTTCCACATTTCATACGGTTGCTCTTGTGTTCATTTGCGCACGTGTGAGCAAAAAGGTCTTTTGTTTTCCGTCAAATTGACACCATGCCTGTCTCTTTTCCTCTGTCAACAGATGCCCGGAGAGAGGATGCTGTGACGGACGGACAGACAGACAGCCAGAGGGACTGGTCACCGCTCGACCCCTCAGAGGCAGACCATGGCTCCCGTGCCCCTCTTCCTCCTCACCCTTCTCCTCTCCTCTCTCCATCCTTCACCTGCCCAAGTCATCAGCAGCTCCTCCCCCTCCTTCTCCTCTCCTCAGGACCCGCCTATCAACCCTCCACCACCTCGACCCACCAATCAGACCCCTCGATTCTGGCCCTCGTTTCCCCCCAGGGGCCGCACCGATGTGCCTGTCAAAGTTGCGACACGGGACGGACTCGCAACCGCAAATGCGACGCAACCGAAACAAAGGTCGGCCCGTCCCACCGTACAGTCCTCCTTTATAGCTAGTCTTACTACGCAGAACCTCATCGTTGGGCCCATCCTAACTCAGCCAACTGCCTCTAGGCCCAGGACCGACACGGCAAGGCTAGTGTCGAGCAGAGCTTCAGCAAAGGGAGAGGTTCCTACAAAAATATCCACTCTACCCCTGCCCACTTTACCCTCTGATGGCATCGACCCTGTGGGCGATGGGCCGGCAGGCGGTCCTGAGGAGGGAGCAGTTCCTCAGAGAGAGGATGCTGAGCGTCCGGATGTGGGATCAGGTAGTATTCCAACAATGATGGCTGTGGAGGAGGAGTCACCTGTTTCCCTGGCCGGTCAAAAGGCCCAGTATCGGCCACAGGCACAGACGGCACTATCTGTCGGCCCCTCGTTTAAACTTGTCGATGTAAAGGCGTCCCCGACGGAGAGTCAGCCGCTGAAGCCCCGCCCGTCTGCCCCGACGACAGCCAATAGGGTCTCCACTACACCACCACCTGAGACAAGAGCCACACTGTCCCCCGCGGTGACGCAGGCAACGGCTCGCACTGTGCTATTAACAGGTGAGAAATGTCGGGATATTAGGGATAGCTATTTATAGTTATCGTAATACGGAAAAATGAATGTCAATATTAACGACATTGTATTGTGCTGTTAGTAATTACAAATGAGACTGCTTGCCCATCACAATTTCACAAGCTCTCCATTCAGATGATGATATTTGCACTTTGTGATGACATTTTAGAATTGTTGTTTACATTCTATCAAGCCAGTGTGTCATTGCTGGAGAGATTTGTCTCTGGTGTCACGGCGTTTATGCAGCGCCATAACCCTGAGTCTTCCATCAATTTCTAGGCGAGCTGACGGCAAAAACTCCTTCCACAGACAGAACCACACGGGGGCTGGATGCTGCATCACTGCCGCCGAGGACCACCATTCCCGGCTTCACCCCTAAACAGCCACGGACTGCAGGACCGGGCCGCAGCCCGACCAGTCCACAGCCTACCACCACGACACGAGGAGGGACAACCACATCTACAGCGAGCAACCTCACCACTACGCAGCAAGCTGAGACAACATCCTCCACAACAACCAGTCAAGCTACAAAAGCAACACAACCGGAAAGAACAACAACGAGCACAACCGTACAGTCAACAAGGACAGGTAAGACAAGAGGGTTCTGGGTTTTGTAGTTGTTAATTGTTCATGTTATATATTAAATGGCAACTTGGGCCCAGGACCACGTGCGTCATGTAGCAACCAGGGGACCTCATGCAACTCGAGCCCATTCCAGGAAACGACATCTTTCAACAGCCAGTTTGGCAGGTTTAAAGATGTTTTGGATATCGTCAATCTCTGGCAGATGTTGAGCTGTGTAACACTGGAACAGAACCATCGCCAAGGCAACGACACAGAACAAACATAGAACTTCTCCACAGAATCCTTTTCAGAGAAAAACATGAGGACCTTGTTAATGAAGACGTGGCCCTCTTACGTTCAAGAGTCAAAATACCTGACGACGAGGATGAAACCACCAAAATATACTGATGACATCACTGATGGCATCATCTCTGATGACAACATTGATGACATCATCACTGATATCCGTTGTGCTGCAGACTTGGTAAAAACAGCTTTTGACATAGAACATTTAGGCCTACTCAACAAGTTAATCAACCAACCAAACTTCCTGCATTAGCTATCATTATGCTTGTAGACGTGCTGTAGTAAAACATTATATTACAATGTTTACAATGAATACTGTTGTCTTTTTGGCTGTAAATCTCCCACAAAGGCTTGCTTGCCTTTCTTCTTCCTCTGTATAAGCGGTGAAAGTTAAATTTCACCTTTGTGGCGCTAAATCATTTCAGCGAAAAATTTGAAAATAGCATATAGCCTACATTGTCAATTAATCATTAATTGGTTGATATAAGTTTGATCAATCAAATTTGTCAATCAATTGTCGATTAATCATTAACATCCCTACAATTGCGGCATTGAGCGTTTTTTTAAAGTTTCCATTTCCTGTGATCATTTAGAATGGAATTATTTGTTCAGCTGGGACCTTTCACCCCCCCCCCCCCCACCCCTTTTTTTTTTCTTTACTGGAAGAATCTGGAAAAAGCTTCAAAAGCGGGAAAAGGCAGAGGCGGAGGAGTGGGCAGAAGGCCCGTGGAAAGTGGGGTGGTGCGTAGGTGTGCTGGGTAGACACAACCAGGGAAGAAAATATGTGTGGGGAGGGTCGGATAGGGGGAGGACAAAATCACAGCCAGGCGAAGAGATAGACTACTAGATAGAGAGACACACCGGGTCTGAAGGAGAGACTAGTGGGGAGACTAGGGGGGGAGAGATAGAAGACAGGTAGGGGCAGGGGGAAATGCATTGAGTGCAGAGGAGAATGCAAACCAGCTGGAGAGAGAGAGAGAGAGAGAGAGAGAAAGGGAGGGATGGAGAGAGAGAGAGAGAGAGAGAGGGAGGGATGGAGAGAGGGGGAGCTGAGGAAAATCAGATAGAGGAAAAGCATGACCCATGGGGCACACAAGGCAGTCTCTTAGATACCACGAGGACAACATCTCAATGACTTTTAAACAGGCCCGTCTGGTGCACTTCAGCTCTCTGCAGCTAGGCTCGTAGCCAGTGTTGCTTATCAGTGGTCTGCATCAATGACATTAGCGTGTGGTATCTGTCCCCATGCGCATCTGGGCCTGTCTGCGTGTGTCTGACTGTTTCCATGCCATATATGATTGTGTGTCTTGTGAGGCGAAACAGGATATTTACGGGCGAGTTCATAGCCACGTGTGGACATCTGACGCAGTGTGTGTGTGTGTGTGTGTGTGTGTGTGTGCGTGTGCGTGCGTGCGTGCGTGCGTGCGTGCGTGCGTGCGTGCGTGCGTGCGTGCGTGCGCTAAAGAGAAAACCCAAGGGTAGGGGTAGGTTTAAGTGTATCCAGCTGTGAAAGGCGATCGGCACATCTGGAACGTGTCTGGGTCTCGCTGCTATGAAGAAACTCAAGTCAAAGAGAAGGAAGTCAAACATATCTATATATATATAAAGACGTGTGTATATGTGTTCTGTGCATGTAGTATGTACCTGTGTGTGCACGCCAAAGGGAATGCAGGGCGAACGTGTGTGTGTGTGTGTGTGTGTGTGTGTGCGTGTGCGTGTGCGTGTGTGTGTGTGTGTTTGTGCGTGTGTGTGTGTGTCTAGTGTGTCGATGTAGCCTATATGTGTTAGGGTGGAGAGAGAGAGTGAGGGAGAGGGCCAGGGAGTGAGCCATCAGTCAGTGTGGCAGCTTTATGGGTGTCCTCTCTACCGGCTGAAGAAGGGCCTGAAGTGCTCTTGGTGTTTTACCACCGTTAATTCTGTTCCACCATTCATCATCTTCTGTGTGGAGATATTTCCTTATATAGCCCATCCTTTCTATAGGGTTTACAGTTACAGCTACATCTACATCTACCGTATCTATCGCTGCAGCTTAGTCATCTCAAGTCAGAGCACAAGAGCCCCTGGGTGATCCTCCTCAGACCTCGGGTTACATAGGCCGGTAAATTCAGTATCGTCGAAAGAAAGAAAGATCGAAAGAAAGAAAGAAAGAAAGAAAGACCACTTATGATCTTGGATTGATGTATTTGTTTGAATCTCATTATATTTTATGGGTTATGGGTTAATGTTATGGTTCTCCGCCCTTTATGTTATCTTAACAGCAGACTAGCTCACACAGCAGTGAAATGATGAATGGCTGTATGAGTAGAATGCTGGGTGTTTCCCGGGCTTTGCTGGGGCATAAGGTGGAGTCAGTGGTCGCGTTAACCAAACATTTTCCATCTTTTTCACAGATTTCTTTGAACAATGACAGAAAAATCTGACGTCTGTCAAGTTAACGCCGTCATAATAGATTATGACAGAATTCTTATGAAAAATGACAGACAATGAGGAAGTCTAACGCAACCTCTGGGTGGAGTGCCCAGAACAAATAAAAGTGTCTTAAGTGTGCGTATCGGAAAGAGAGAGAGACAAAGAGAAAGAGAGAGATAGCGTGTTGTAAAAGACTTGTCTTGCTCCATGAGGCAGGCTTTTTATAGCAGGCTGTGTTGTAAAATACTACAACTTAGACACATGGCGTTTTCCTCATCCACAGATATATTATGACGCTGTATGGGATTACATAATGGGGATTGTCCCTTACATCTATTCCAATTAAACCACACAATTTAATTATTAATATGTTATCCAGAAATCCAGAAGAGTCTTCTGTATTATGTATATGTGAATCTGAATATGATGTGGATGTTTCAGGTTTGCACGGTATTTGTATCATATTTTAATTCTTGAATATTGCGATTGCTATTTGAATTGCATACTGTACATGTGGACATAGGTTCTACATTTTCTCCAACTTGCACATGGGGCCATCTGGAACACCGCTCTCTTACCTAAAACAAAACAAAACAAAACAAAACATTGTTGCCTATTGTGATTTGGAAATTGCAGTCATACATTTAATTTAGCTAATTGTATTATTATTCTTTTTTATACTTGTGCAGTTCCAATGTACATACTGTAGGCTATAGGCACATGCACCTTTTTGAGTCCATATGCTTTAGGGGGGTGGGCAATATATCGAATAGACTCGGTGTATCATGGCTTGCTCCACGTGGGATGTAGTAAATGACTATATCGTGAACATCGAGTATAAATTGCCACGCATTGGTTTTAAGCCGTCGGGATGAGACTCGCTTCAGCGTTTCTCTGCTCTTGCTCTCTCCCTCTGTCAGTCAGACACAAACAGGGGGGGGGGATCACATACATACGTCAAACACACCCGCCCGCGCTACGTGACGTCACAGACACTCGACCAGGAGAGAGAGGCGGCGTCAAGGCAGTGTGTGTGTGTTTTTGTATCTGGAGGACGAAAAGAGCCTGAAG
Source organism: Poromitra crassiceps (assembly GCF_964638095.1). Classification (NCBI taxonomy): domain Eukaryota; kingdom Metazoa; phylum Chordata; class Actinopteri; order Beryciformes; family Melamphaidae; genus Poromitra; species Poromitra crassiceps. Next base: position 45,237,197 of record NC_139629.1, on the reverse strand, counting down.
AGAGCGAAATACTGAAGCGAGTTTATAATGTCAACGTTACGCTACTAGAATCATCATACTGGTGTAATTGTATGCATCAAATCGTTAAATTGAGCTTTTATTAAGTGCTTTAGAGGAGATTTCAAAAATATCGAGATATATATCGTGTATCACGATATAGCCTAAAAATATGGAGATATTATTTACATATTAGATATTATTTAGCCATATCACCCAGCCCTAATATGCATGCTGTACATCTCTGTACATCGCTGTATCCTTTGCTTAGGGAAATACAACACAATTTCTTATACAACACCTGTTGGGTAGCAACATGGTTAGCATGTTAGCAACACACTCACCTGACACTGGTAGAGAGGAGAGACAAATGGGATGGATGGGGATTGAATACAAACAAGAAACAAAAGCAAGCAGTTATTGAGAATGTGTAGCTTGGCTCATCTGTTTTACCCGCATCCTCTTGTTTAGAAACATTGTTGAACCGAACACAGACCTGAGACAATGTTTTGTTGCAGAGCTGATTAAGTTACCATGAACAGTTGAGAGGACCAGACCATTCCAGCTCAGTACTTTGATAGTGATCTACTCCCCTCTAGTGGCTTAGAATAGCAACTGTATGTATATATTATTGCTCTGCTTTTCAATAAAATGTCACTGTAGAAAGAGTTCACTATTAAAAACTCAGTTTCATTATGTTTCAGAATTATCGACCAAAACACATTTTCTCTTTTTTTCTAGGGACCACTCCCTCCCTCACCACCAGTGTTGTTCCAGTTGTCCGAACAAGGTTTGGCCCCACCTTTCAGACCGGTGTTCTTCAGAAGAACCGCTCTTTACCGCTGGGACACCCTCACCAAGCGCCCTACTCTCCTGCGTCTAAACCGCCCCCCTCTCCCAGCATCAATCTCTCCCCTAATGGCACGCTGCTCCGCTGGGATGACCTGAGCCGGACGCTGGCTTACGCCTGGGAGCTCCACGTCTACGGCTCAGCCAGCCTCTTCCTCCTCCTGTTTGCCGGGGCTGCTCTCGGCCTCACCCTGTCCCCTGGCCTGGACTGTCCTCACCGGGGGGCCCTCGCGCTGTCCAACGCTCTCTTGTTTCTCGCCGGAGGTGTGAGGGCAGCCCTTTTTCTTATTGACCCTTACGGGACGCGTCGCTTCCTCCCTCGCCCGGCTGTTACCGCCCTCTACAACCTGCCTCTACACCTGCTGGTGTGGGCGCAGGCTGCCCTGGCACTGCTGTCCTTGAGGGTGGCAGGGGTGAGCGTGTTACCTTCGACTCTGGAGCGCCCTCCTCTGGTGGCCGTGTTGGCTGTGCTGCAGTGCACACTGCTGCTGGCTGCTGACCTGCTCTCCCCAGCCCTGTCCCCTGCCGTGCCCGTCACCCTGCAGGTCCTGTCCCTGTGCTGGGGCTTGGCTCTCTGTCTGGGCTTCCTCTGCTACGTCTTTCCACGTCTCCGCTGTCCTGCCGTTCCCCATCCTGGAGTCCCCGAAGAGGCCGGAACGAAGGCTTGGACTGGGAGCAGGAGGACAGGGGTGATTCTGGGGAGGGTGCTGGCTGTGTGTGCTCTTCTGGGGGCACTGTGCTGTGGGCTCCACATTCACGCCACCCTGTGGCTCTACGGGCTGCTAGGGGACTGGAGGCGCTTCAACTGGGGATGGTGGTTGGTGCACTTCTGGGCCCGGCTGCTGGAGCTGGCCTGGGGTTTCTCCCTCCTGCTCCTGGGTTCCTGGGTGTTCTGGAGGCCACGGGATTGTCGGGGAACGGAGGAGGGGGGAGCAGGAGATGGCAGAGCGGCAGGAGACTTGCCATCGCCCGGCCAATCTGTAGGCTCCACTCATAGACACACCTGCTGGTCCAAGATAGTCCAGAGCCTGAGAGGGAAGCCCTGCAGGAAGTCTGAGAGTAATGGGGTGGGAGGAGGAGGAGGAGGAGGAGCAGGAGGAGGATCAGGGGAGGTGCCTAACAACTGGGCTGGTCAGGAGCGTCCCGGAGCTGACATCAGTAAGAGTCTGATCAGGAACCAGAACCACGAGCAGGCCATTGCCCAGCCGCGCTGTGTCAAAGACAGCAACCGGGATCGCAACCAGAGGGGCCGCTCAGGAGAGCGAGGCATATCTGACGGCTCCACGGGCTCCCTGCTGCGCCTGCAGGTGTTGGGCCGGCCTCCCCAGCGCTCACTGAGTGGCAGTCTGGATTTGGACAAGGACACCGGGCTGTCTCTGTATGAGTTTGACCTGCGGCCGCCCTCCCCCATCGATCTGACCCGCAGCATCGACGAGGCCCTGCACAGGGAACACCTGCTAGGCACGGGCAGCCTGTTCCAGCCTTTCTCCCCAGCCTCCCCGGGTTCAGGGGTCAGCCAGGGCCCCTGGCTCCGCAGGAACAGTGATCCTCAGCTGCTTTCCGAGAGCAGCGAGGCACACACAGAGTCTTCCATGCCACTGGGGGGCAGTGTTATCAGCAGTGTGCCGAGCAGGCAGGTGACTGCTCCCCCCACGCCGTCCCACCAGGGTCACCGGTGGGCTGGGGACGGGGCAAGAAGTGTCCCGTCCTCAGTGTCCTGCCCTGTGTCACTTCGTCCCTCCAGAAACTCCACGGGTCACCTGGGGGAGGATCTGGGAGACGACACTCGGCCGTTCATCACCCCAGACTCGGAGAAGCTGCGGGGGCGGGCCGCGAGGCCGGTGGGCTCGCGGAGTTACCTTGAAGTCAGCCGACAGGACGACTCTGCCAGTGTCAGCAGTGAAATTATCGACCTCTAAACTCTGAACCAATCCTTGGACATGAGGACCAATGACCACACACCAAACGCCCATTTAACAACACTGTTTCTAACTAAGACCCTGGAGTAGAAACAGGCAGACTTCAACAAGTTACACAGACGCTACAACAATTTGATCAGCGGACTTTCTGAAAGGAATTAATTTGAGAAGAAGAGGGAAATATATAAAAGTGTCTCTGGGTGATGAACTTAAATGAATATCACCTAGTTGCCTTTTGCCTTTTTAAAAGGGTTCAACAACTGTGATTGTGGAACAGATATGGCTACCTACCTACTCTGGGAGTAAAACAGAGCGATATTGCACAGATAAATATCAAAACATTCACACTCCGTCCCTCCCCCTTTCTTGCTCTCTGCGTCTCTCTGTTACAAAACACACACCTGTGTACCGCTGATGGTGGTCTCATTTCAAGCACACTGGGACCATAATATATACATTTACTTAAGAATGGCTCTCCAGCAGGTCCCATGAGTGGCTTGAGATTTGTGATGGTGACGAATCTCATCTTCCCGTAGTTTATGAAATCCATAGGTCATTCATTCCCTGTCTCAAAACAGTGCTTAGAACTAGAAATTGTTTGGATGATGAACTCTTGTTATGATTTGGCGCTATATAAATATAAAATGGATTGATTGATTGATTGACTGATTGACTGATTGAATGTGGCCTCTGTGAAAAATGTCTTCATATCAACGACAGTGACGTTTACTGCTTTGATAGTGTTAATTTGCTGTCCATCATGTTTCAGTTTGCATTTGTGTTGTAAAGATGTGCCATACATAACAACCATTGGTTGATTCTATGTTCTTTTTATAGACCTATAAACACATTAGCTGGGTCATCTCTCCATAGCCTCTCAGCCATACATTAACTCAGCTAAGGATGACTCATTCTAGGCTCTTAACACGCTGCTGCTGTTGTCCAGTCTGCCTTGTATTTTAATGTGAAGCTGATTACATAAAGGGGCAGAGAAAAACAACAGACGCAGACACAGCTGACATGCAGAACACATGCTTACCTGGGAAACTGTTGTTGAGGCCTTTTAGCCGTAGCTGAAATTGTCTTCAAAGTGAGATTTGAACGAGTCAACAATGGCGTTAATGCATTCAACAATGGCATTAATGCATTTTGTCTAGGGTTTTGCGGTAGGGTAAAGCTTTTGCAATCGATAATTATTTACCATCGAAGCCTATGACTGCATTTTTATAATAATACACAATTTGACTAAGAATATCAAATGTATTGTTGATCCTATCAGTTGCATTCAATCAATCAAAACTATTAGCTGGTTTCATCTTGTATCTACACAGCTTTGCAGGGCTGCACAGCACCACACACGACTGGCTTCGCATGAACCTCAGAACTCCTATACAGTACTAGACCTAACCCAATATAAGAAAGCACTTAACTCTTAAAGCCGAAGCGCTAGACTGAAGTATTTTAGTACTCAAGAGGAAAATAAATTATCTTTCAAATATATGTGTAAGCAACAATGTAAATACTGTTATTTTTGATGTTCATGAATAAAGGTGTACCGGTATTCAAAAAGTAAATGTATTTACTGTGAAAGACAATCTCTAAAGTGACATTGCTGATGTCTCTGAAGTGTGAAGACAGTTTATGTATTTTGAGAACGACGTCAGATTGTGGCCTACTGTATGTGGGGGCATGCGCAGCCACGACAATTGATACTTGACTGCAGAGGTTTTGCCAAGGACTCTCTCTGGGCTGCGTTCAGGATCGTAATGATGAAGGAGGCTTTGCAATAGACGTAACTAATGGCCAAGGTCTGCAAGATTTTGAATTCTCGTTTATTTTCGCTGTTATTAAATGTTGATTAAGGTCATGTTAAGGTACTGACAATGTACTTAAAATGGAACCGTATGTAGTGTGTTAAATAATGAATTTGAAAGTGTTTGGTGATCCTGAAAATAGCCCAATGGATCTCTCCCTCAGTCTTACATCTGAAAAGTTTTATTCCAAAATGAGATATCCATTCCTGACGAACTGAAACTCACTCTTCCAAAAAGTGACTGCTGGAATTAACGTAAAGGATATGGGTGGGTTACTGCTGAAGTTATGAGTCAATGTAAAACCTTTGCCTAGAAAATAAGTTCCGTTTTGAAAGATTGACTGATGACTTTCAAGTAGCAAAATGGATAAAGAAGCGTTTTGGAATGAAACTTAATTTATGCCTGTGCTCCCGATGAGAGCGAGTCCATGTCTCGCAGGATGAGCTGTTTTCCCGTTGCCTCGGGGTGACTTTTTACAGTACCTCCCAGTGATGTGAGAATGCTTGAACTGTTGAGTATTTACAGTACAATGGCCTTGTGTTATTGTTGTTGTTGTTGACATTCCAATGAACCTGTCAAATTTCACTGTATAAATACTTGCTGTTACTCCTTGTACTTCATGACCAGGTTGGTACCTCCAGCATCTGCTGAAAGTTTAGAAACTTGGTGCTGCCCCCCCACCGCCCACCCCCCCACACACCCAAAGCAGTATGTGCCATAGTTACTATCAATGGGCCCCTCTCCAGTCTGTAGTCACAGTGCAAAGGTACAGTGTTAGTTATATCTATTAATTTTGCTAATTGAAATGTGTTCTTGTATTTTTGTGCTGCATCTTCATGTCTGATTTCAAATAAAAATGGGAAAACTAAAATCCCTTTATTGTCATCGTGTGCTGTTTATTGTTTGTTGGTGTGTATCTATTCCACTTAATCATGATGAGTGTGAATACTACAGTATATGACGACTGTGCAAGATTGAAGATCAGTGTTTCTCATCTTTTTCTCATAGTCGTCATCGAACTGTTCATTCTGCGCCATGGTGAAATGACTCCTCCAGTCGTCAACGTTTACCTGCCTGGGCATAGGCCTTATGTTGCTGTGATGTGGGTTTTTGTAATATTTCGAAATACCGGTAGGCTTCCCACATGCGCCTAATCCACATGAGCGACAACAGGAAACTTGATTTTCCCCACAGATTGTGAATGAGGGAACTTAACTTTCCCCATAGTTTTTGAATGGGAAATTCATATTCTCATACATGTTGGGTGTGAACTTGATTTTTCCACAAATTTTGAGTAGCAAAATGTACAATACAAATAGTCTAAAGCATGCCATGGTGATCTGGAAGCATCATCTTGTGAATCCAGTCAAACATGGATCATAAGGCTGGATTTTTGCATTTCCATAAATGTCAACAACAATAATTTTTTATTGTTGTTGACATTTATGGAAATGCAAAAATCCACTGCTTATGATCCTCAATGATCCTACACACATACACATATAGCTGCAAGTGCAGGTTCCTCTGACAAATCGAGTGTCCCCTTACATGTATCAAGTGAGTTTGATTTGCAACGATTGACCTTTGATTTTTAATATTTATTTGAAATCGGCTTGTTTCAATGGCCTTTCAGTGGTCTGGGAGAGCACAGAAAGCATGGATTGTGTATTTAGCGAGTTTGAATGACGGCTTTTATTTTGAAAAGTCCTGACCGGATTTTTTTTTTTTTTTTTTTTTTGCTAGGATTATCCTGCTCCACCAAGGCTGCTGCTGACACGAGGAGTGGTGATTGGTTGGGTTTAGGCATGAGGGCTAGGGCGATTGGTTAGGGTTAGTGTAAAATATCAAGATAGGCTAATCAGAGGCAGAGTAGGGCGGGACATGCCTTTGCCCCTGCACTCTCCACCACTCAGGCGCAGGCGCCACCCACCCATCCCCCTCGGCCCGCCTCGGCCAACCAACCCCCACACGGAGGATTTCCTCATGTGTGAAAACAAACGAGACATCCGCCATTAAAATTCGAGAAGAACACACAAAAATGGGCTTGTTGTAAAGGACAAATCCAGCAGATGTACCGGACCTGATTCAACGAACAACACGTATTTGATTTCATTTCAGGAACGAAACAACGAAAATCGAAGATGACTAACTTAGTCACTAGTAACTGGAGAGACAGCGAGATTCGCAAACTGCTGACCGTAAGAGCCGAGCCCGAAATCATCCAGCAGATGGTGGGAACGGCGAGAGACTCGCTCGTTTATGACCAAATAACGAAGCGGCTCAGTGGGCACGGTGTGCAGCGCACCAAGCAGCAGATCAACAACAAGCTCAAATCGATGAAAAGGCAGTACCATCAGCTGGTTGAGCAAAATGGCAAGAGTGGTATCGACCCAAAAATATGGCCCTATTTCAATTTGTGTGAAACTATATGGGGTCCTGATGTGCGCTTGGTCGTGGTCGGTATGGAAGCGCCCTCCACCTCCAGAAGCATGGAGGCGCAATCGACCTCCAGTGGACTATCAACCCCGAGTCCCCTGCCTGAGAGTGCCCCATACAGCGACACTGAGGAGTACGGGGTGAAACAGGAGCCAGAGGAGTGTGGGGTGAAAGAGGAACCAATTCCAAGACATGAGGAGCCAATTCCAAGCTACGATGAAACCGACTTGTCGCCGGACGATCCGCTTTTAGGGGGCGGTACAGGTGAGAGCTGATAGTGCCTCTATTGGTCTCAATTATTTAATCGTGTAGCCTGCTAAGCTAACAAGCTAGCTGGCTAGCAATGCTAGCTGGCACTAGCCTCAACGCGAGACTCATCAGTCATTGTTCCTTCAGAGTCTCGGATGCGCGGTCCCTACAGCCACTGCAACACCGATTTGCCGACAACGCCGTGGCTGCACGCGATATACACCAACTGTACCCACCTCCGATACAATGTTGTTACCCATGGGGGAGGGTGCCCTGGCACTCGCAAATAGTACGTACTTTACAAATACCGAGCCCTTTTTCACATGCCAGTGCCGAAGTTTTTAGGTGCTCCACAGTTCGGTGCTCAGTGGTTGGGAGGGTGTAGTGCAGTTTACAATTTTGAGCGATCAGGTTTATAATGCAACAGTATACTGTCAGTGATGTCACTTGTCCTTATGGAATGAATGAATATCTCCTACCTCCCAATTTTCTTTTGGCATGACCATATAATTACAGTATTGCCAAAACATGCAGTTTGCACAGTAGTATAATAGCCTATAACAGTGGTTCTCAAACGTTTCACATCAAGGACCCCTAAACTGACACAAGTTAGACCACTGATGTGACCCATTTGATTAGATTTTGTCCCATGTACCCCATCTGAGAAAGTACAGAAAGTGTATGAAATCCATGACCAAAATAATCATACATTCTGCCGTTGTCGTTGTTGTTGTTAGAGTCGCCGTGTAGTTCCCCAGTGACGAAGAAGAGGAAGAAGCCCCCCACACGCTCAGAAAAGGTCTTTGCAGAGATGTATCAGGTGTTGTCGAAGGTAGACAAGGACTTCGAAGAGCGAGAGCAGCGTCGGTGGGAGAGGCAGCTGGAGTCTGAGGAGAAGCGAGAGAGACGCTACCAGGATAAGGTGGACCGAGACCGGGAACGGGACCAGGCCTTTCTTCAGAACATGTTCCGCGAGTTCGCTCAGCCCCAGCAGATGCCTGCAGTTGACCAGAGGTAACGTTAGGGCCATGATTACCAGTGTTGGGGTGGAAACTGCTTTTAACTGTAACTACTTTACCAAAATACTAGCTACATCACAATGAGAAGTAGTTAAACGGCATCTTAACTACAATAGAAAATAAAGAAAAGATTGTCAAAGTGAGACTACTTTCAATAAGCAGTTCAACTACATCCACACTACACCACGAGAAATCATCACAATCTGAGTCTGGAATCTGATATTATTACAGAGTAATGTGTAGGTGTGTTTGATTTGGGGACTAGGGCAGGCCAATCCTCACTTAAGCAGCCCGAGTATGCCTTTTAAGGAGAGGATAGGGAGCAATTGTTGAGGTGGAATCAGGAAAATGCGAACTTTCTATGGAAATAAATAGTATTAAATAAATACTATGCGATCGCGGACATAGGTGATTTTAATCAAATAGCAGGTGATTGTCTCAAATGACCAATGAGCATTGTGCCATATTGTATGTCTAATGAACTACCTAAACTACATGACCTAAAGTAGTTCGCTACCGGAAAAGCTACTGAGATTTGAAGGTAGTTAAACTACCACCCAACTACTGCAAATTGTAGTTAAACTAGTCATTGAACTACTTGTAGTTAACTAACTACTCCCCAACACTGCTGATTACATACAACTGCAATAATGTGCAATGGCCGTTTCCATTCAGTTTACTCTTATATCGTGACCATTTTTGGGTGGTTCTATACCCTGCAATATACAATGCACATAGTGCAGAGCAATACTTGTTTGCAGGTTTTTGTAAACAGTTTCCTATTTATGTTATATTGTACATTTTCCCCCTTTTTTACAGACAAGTGAATGTTTGCCAACAAGTGTGTTGTCACGTGTTCATCACGTTAGCCATGACAATAGGTTATCCAGTACTACAGGGAAAGTAGGATACAATGTTAACACGTCATCTGCAACTCAAATAACATTGAGTTTTACAGATTTTCTATGGGCATTAAAACAGCAGGACATTAAGTAGGGCTTGTGTAAACTGAGATGGCACTCGGGATATCTCTCACCCCAATATCTCAGGGATTTAATTTATAAATGATTCGGGTTGCAATGCAATGATGGCTTAACTGATTTGTTGATTCAGCAAATTATTCCAAACATTTGAGTAGGCCTAAACTAATGGAGGTAATACTCAAAATCATGAAATAAAAGCATAGGGTGTAGGGCTGTCCCAAACGATTATTTTCTTATCGATTCGACTAACGATTATTTTTTCGATTAGTCGATTAATCTAGCGATTATTTTCTATTTAATTTTTTTATTATATAACAATAAATTTACCCAAAACAAATAAATAAACAAAAACTTCTCAATTTCAGTATTTTATTTAACCATCTCATTCTCGTTTGGGGAAAAACTCTTCCACACTGCTTTGCTTCCTGAAAAGAGAGAGAGATAAATAATAATATAATACTGTAGGGAGGGACATATTTAAAATTAGTCTAAGTCTAATTTCCATGTCTGTTATTATGATATGATCATATGAATTATTATTATTATTAATATGAATCTTATTATTATATAATAGATAGTGCCTGCCTATTTGTCAGTTGCCTGCTCTCATCACGAAAATACTGGACCACCTGACACATAGATTAAATTGATCATCATCATGATTCATCACTGTATGTATGAACCCTTTCCCTAAACTGAGGAGGATCAGTATTTTTACAGGACATGGATTTATTTAATCACTGGAGTAATGTGCATTGTGCAGCTAACTCAGCCAAATGTATGTTTGCATCAGTGTGGGGGTAAGGAAATAAATAATACAAACGATTTACAGACTAACAGTCACAGACTGTAACAATGGTCTGTAACGTTAGTTTTGATCTCATCTTACATGGCCGTGAACCCAAACAGAAGAATGTAAAAAGCCGAATAGCACTGTTAAATGATGCACGCAGTAAATTAACGTGAGCAGCAACAGACTAACAATGGTCTGTAACGTTAGTTTAATCAATTTTCTACATGTTAGCCGTGAAAGCAAATGGAAATATGTACGTTAACGTTAAACGGCCGAATAACACCGTTAAATGGTGTAATGTTATGTTCGCTGCGGTGCAGAAATGACTACTTTTTCCGGCCATCGCTGCCATCTTTTTTGTTTTGTGACGTGTCGACGCACGTAGCGTGCGTCGACGTCATCGATTACGTCGACTCGCTGGGACAGCCCTAATAGGGTGACAGTCACTGACATCTTCAAAGTATAACTTTATTCAAAGTATATGCCAATAGTATTGAGCAAAGACAGAGTATGAGTGTGATGTGTGGTGGCATAATGTTTATTATGGTTGTCGTTCTTTACAGGCGGGTCGATCAAGAACCACCCAACTCCTCGCGGATCTGCAGCTGTGGGAAGGACAAAGGACCATGTGATGAAGCGACGCAATTGCCCACCGTCTCTGTGATCATCGTTAAACAGGAGGAGGAGAAGGGAGGCTCATATTCAGTTGCCCAGGTTAAGATTTGTCCAAACGTTTCTACTCAAACTGACTGAATTCCTGTTCGTTCGGCCAGAGAAGGTCACACTTGAAATTGAGCTTTCGGGAAACAAAGACATAGCCGAGGGCTTTGAAGGAGAAGCGGGCGTACTGTCGCAGCGTATATTCTGCCTCTCAGCTCCGCCTTCCGGATGGAGGCGGGACTTCCCGATAGAGACACTTTCAGCGCAGTGTTGAACATGTGACGCACCTCGAAGAGTCAATCTGCTGCTTCTGTTGGAAAGTACAGTAGATTGTATCACTCGATCAGATCTTGACTGTAATGAAGCTGAAGCAGAATTACACTGAACTTCACCTCGCTGCGCTGCACCATCAGCAGCGCGATCGCCGCCATTCTCTGTCGACTGCCTTTCAAAGACATGAGGGCAACGGTTTCCAGCCGCTTTAAGAACCAGATGAGTGTTCGCCAGTCCATACAATCAACTGTGATGATGTTGGGATTGTACAGACATAACTGTTATATACAGTATATATTTTAGGGGCTGCAACTAACAATAATTTTCAATGTCGATTAATCTGTCGATTATTATTGTTATTACTACGAATCAATTTGTTGTTTGGTCGATAAAATGTGACAAAATACTGAAAAATGTCGATTGCTTTTCCCTAAAGCCCAAGATGATGTATCCTCAAATCTCTTTATTTTGTCCTGATCAACAGTCCACAACCCACAGATCAGTTTACTGTCAGAAGATGAAAGAAACCAGAAAATATTCACATTTAAGAAGCTGGAACAAGATATATTTTTTTCCTTCTTAAAATTTATTCTAAACAATTAATCCATTATTAAAAAAAAAAAAAAAGTGGTTGGCAATCGTTGCAGCTCTAATTATTTTACATATTTTTATACTTATTTTTTCTGTTTTTGTAATAATGCAGCGATTCAATCAGTAGTTTTGTTAAATAAAATAAATGTTTAAAAAATGTATTTTTTGGGTGCCATCTTTTCACCATTCATTGTTTCAACCTTTATCATTTTTATAAACACTCCCATCTTCCCCTTTGTCAGATTTCAGCAACTTGTGTGTTGGATAGTAGCTGTTTGTTTGATAGCAAATTAAAAAGCTAGAACTCTCCCTTTAGGCCAGTAAAGAAATCATGGTTTGTTTCCTTTGTGCAACATTTTCCTTTGCCACAAGGTGGCACTCAATAATCAAATATGTCCAGGAGCCCCCATTCCTCTCTGATTTGGACTAGTCTAGACTAGAGCTTTAGTTAGAATCCGAGTAGAACAACATTTCCATGTTCATTGAAGAAAAGTCATTGTTTTTCTATATAGAACTCCTACCTACAGTAAGAAAAAAAAACTGGGGGGCAAAGGCAATGTTTTTTTAAGAAACATTTTTTATAAGACATTACCGTAATGTAGTTTAAAACATGCTGTTCTGAAATGGCATGAATCATGAAGCCATGCAAAAATGAAATGACAGCAGACATTTGATTGCCAAAAAGCTCAGTCTTTTCTGTTGTACAGTTATTTAAGTAATAGACACTTTGGCCTATAAATAAATATAAGAATACTTCCTTCAAAATAGTGTGTAGTTAAAATACATCAGAATCAATTGAACAGTACGGTGACTCATTTCTGCCTCTTACATTTCTTCTTTTAGGGTTTTTTCAACACACACACACACACACACACACACACACACACACACACACACAGTCATGTAACATCCAGCTCAGGTTCCATGACCAGCTGACCTAGTTCAGGTTCAACAGGAGTTTTCTCTCTCCCTCTTTGTGTGTGTGTGTGTGTGTGTGTGTGTGTGTGTGTGTGTGTGTGTGTGTGAGAGTGTGTGTGATAGGCATATAACCTGTCAGTGTGTGTATGTACATTCTCATATGTGGATGTGTGTCCATGTGTGCACTAGTTGAGAGGGGGGTAAAACTTGTGTATTGCATTTCACTTACTGCCCTACTCTCCTCTGTCTAACTTCCCACACACTCTCAAACTGCAGGGTTGACTTGAAATCTCCCTGAACAAATCCCTTAAAATTGGCGTCTCATTGATTAATTATTGACCAAGTTTTCATTGTTCAATATTTTTTTAGTTCCTTTTTAATTCCTGGATTTGTGGTCCACACCCTCCATGTTTGTATATTTAAAAAAAAAAGGAATAAGAAGAAGAAGAACTGAAAGTAGTTTAATTGCCTGATCAAAATCTGTTGATTTATTTGACAAGCAACTGCTAAGTGCACTTCAGGTTTTGTAAATTAAACATTTCTATAAGCATTTAGCTGGTACTCATCTTATCAGCAGCTTACAAAGTGCTAACATTTGAAAATGGCAACAGTTCCAGTTTTGTCCCAGCTGTTTCCATGCGGTGTGTTGTTCAGTTTTTCACGCACGTGAAATTATTTACAAAATGATTGTACTTTATAAATTATTATTATTATTATAAATTATTTCAGCTAGCTTTGTTTACTCAAAGCTTTGTTCACGTTAAAACTGTAGTGTGGCTTTGATGTCTTGAAGCCTTTATCTGTACAGTCATAATTAGTAGGGAGTCATGTGGGTTGGTATAAAAACATTTGACCATTTGTGATCCTATACTATTCACAGCAAAGGCAATACATCACCTGTATATTTTTTTAAGTGTCAGCAGTGTAGACATTAATGACACCGTCAAATCTTTCAACCCTGATTCCTCACGCTTCCGTCTTTGTCAAAGCTACAGATAAAGAGAAAATATCTGTTGTGGCGATCATCACAACGGAGAGCAATTTTGACGGGTGGGCGTGTTTAGAAAGTTGCTGATATACAACACGAGGATCTCTCCAAGATGTCTCCAGCTTGTGCTTGTGTTCGCCAAAGTGACGGCTCCTACGACACAGTGATCTCCTCCAGTAGGTCGGCAGGGAAGAAGCCCAGCTTGCGTCCGGTGCTGACCTTCAGGTAGCCGCCCTTCTCATCGCCTTTCTTCACCACGATCTGAAACATAGATGCACAACACCTCAGCATGAGCAGTTCCTATCACATATAGAGAAGTTTCATGTTCTTTAACTGCACACGTGCGCGCGCACGCACACACATACACACACACACGCACACACACCAGAGATGGGGACTTGGACTTCAGACTTGGACTTGAGTCGCGCTTAAGTCACACACACAGACTTGAGACTCGTCCTCAAAGACTTGAGACTTGACTTGGACTTGGGGTTCGAGACTTGTGAAGAATCTTTATTTTGTATTTATATATTTTTGATGCATTAACATTAAGGAAATGTTTACTAATGTCATCTAATCAATTCTGATATTGTATTCTAATAAAGGAGTGAAGATAATATAGTACATGCTTTGAATTCCTTAGTTTTAGCTATGCAGTGTTAAAGCAGACCAGATTGCATGCAGCAGATGCTCATCCAGAAGAGACTTGAGACTTGACTTGGACTTGTGAAGAAAGACTTGAGACTTGACTTGGACTTGAGCTCAAAGACTTGAGACTTGACTTGGACTTGCAAAAAATGACTTGTGAGCATCTCTGACACACACACACACACACACACACACACACACACACACACACACACACACACACACACACACACACACACACACACACACACACACACACACACACACACACAGTGCAGCTACCTGATCTTTCTTCAGTGTTATTTGTCCCATCTCTCTGTTCCCTACAAAGGCGCGTAACACCTTGAAAACCCTTTCTGCTGCGCGCACTTTGATCAGGTAATTGGTGGGGAAGTAGCCTGTCTTGTCCCCCATCTTTCCCTGAAAACACACACACACACACACACACACACACACACACACACACACACACACACACACACACACACACACACACACACACACACACACACAGAAAAAGACAATGAACAGCTTAGTTCATCCTCACCCGGTTAAAAGGTTTGACATAACCTTTTAGGTACTACATCATGAATGTATACAAATGGTGTTCAAAGAATAATAATTTAAAAAAGCTCATTTTAAACTCACCCTCCACCACTCTTCATTGGAGTCATCCAGGACTATGATCCGATCGCCAGGACTGACACACACACACACACACACACACACACACACACACACACACACACACACACACACACACACACACACACACACACGCACGCACGCACACACGCACACACACACACACACACACACAGTGAATGCCTTTTATCACTGCTTTTCACTGCCTTTTTATAGTTGCATCTCTAAGCCTTGATTGAAGTAGCATTCACTTTGTGAAAATGAATGTAGGTCTGAATTAATTCACAAGTGAATGAACCTACTGGATGTCCAGGTCGTCTTTCTCAATGGCCTTGAAGCGGTACAGAGCCAGGTAGTAGTGGGATTGGGAGAATGCTTTAGCCTGTTTAGCCTGGGAAAAAACAAACGTCAGATGTTACTGTGTACACATTATGTGATACAGGAGCGTTTTTAGGAACTAACCCTAACAAAACTGGTAGCATGTGGCATTATTCGTTGCTCTCAGTAGAACATACCTTCTCATCTGCCTTGGCCTTGTCTCCTCCTTTCTCCTTCTTATCCTCTGGCTTCCCTATGGACAGCAGACATCAAAGACAAGAGCAAGAAATCAGTTGGTTTCTCATAAATTGATTAAACCCAATACAGTACTTTATAATGGAGAAGGGATCATTCCACAACAGCATAAGCTGCAATATAGTCTGAGAAGCAATGTCCATGTTGAATATGTGTGAGTTACATAATATGATTTGTTTTTCCCATTTCTGAATTTGGAAGAAAATGCATCCCCTGCGATTATTAGAAATTGAATTGCCTTCATCCACGCCTATGGGAAAAATACACAAAATCTTATTCTTATAATATAATGTATACCACTAATAATTACTCCTCAAATGTAATATTGCCTATTTTGTTTCTTCTCCATACCATCTCCTCCCTCCTCATTCTCTTTAGGCTGTTGGTTCTCCTCTTCCTCCTCCTCCATCATCATCACCATCTGGAGGGGAAAACATTGTCAAAGTCAGTAGTGTACGTGAACGATCATATTTTATATATGTCACTAATGTATTATGTCAAACCCTTCCAAAATATCAATATTTACTTGCCTTACGTGCCTGTCTGGATTTATTCCTGATCGGATGATTAGGCTACTTCTATTGTTGGTGTAAGGCAAGTGTAATGAATTGCAGAAAGACGTGTAGAAATGGTTTGTTTTGTTAGAGGATGTTTGACTTTATGGTCTGACTAAAACGATGTTTAACACTCACATTCTTCTTGTCGCCGTCATTCTTCTTGCGCTCCTTGTTAGCCATGATGACGCCGACCCGCAGGGTGTCGAACACCGGGTCGTTCCGGTTTGGGCTGTCTGAGGAGGATTGATAATTAAATCGTACAGTTTAACGTAATATACTGTGCATTTCAGTGGTAATTAATACATTAGCAGTTGTCACATTAAAGTCATAATCCCCAACATTCTCATAACAGAGTATTGATTCATCTTTGACAAAGTTGTCACACCCAAAAAATACTCACAGATTTAACTGAATTATGTCCTATGAGTTTCTTTCTTAGAATAAAATTGTCTCAGTTAAATCAAGGGAAGCTGAAATTAGTTAACTTCCTAATCAAATAAGCTAATGTTGCCTGCCAAAAAAGTATTTCAAGCAAAGTAAAGGCAATTACATCCCTACAATATAGAACTAGGTATTTTTAAATTGCAGTTTGGGACCCAAATTTGGGTACCTCCTGGACGTCATTTGAGAAGCATTGGTTTGAATATTGTCTCTTCATCCTGGTTATGTTTGTTCATTTTGTCCCTAAGCTGAAAGGAGGTCAAGTCAGATAAACATGATCAATATTCCCATATTGCTAACAGCAGTCATTGATCTCACTTGGGTCTGCTTGGTCACTGCTGTACAGCGGGGAGCTGTAGGCTCTTCTGAAGCCAGGAGGCTGAGGAGGAGAAGAGAGAGAAACCATGTTTCAACGTTTCAAGACAGTATGAGATTGCATTAGCAAAGCACTTTAAAGAAAATCTCTCACAATTTTGCCGAAGCACTTCTGGTACTCGACGTAGGACTGACATGAATGATGGATGCTGGTCTTGCAGTTTTTGCACCTCAGAGCAAATTTGTTGTTCACTGAAAGGTGAGCAAAGGGAGAGCAAATGAAGCCAGAAATCATTAGACTGTCATTGCAAGTGGATTTGTAGCACAGAATAAACACCATTCTAAGTTTGTATTGTATTGTTGGTTGGTTTATATCTTTTAAGTTGAACGAGGGAGAACTCAGTACAGATTTATGCAAAAGTGCAATCTGCTCTATTTGTTTAAGTGACTAAAGTCTTTTCATGTCTGTACATGTTAGTGCTGTTTGGTTTGTGCTTGGACCTGTCTTGCATTGCTTGATGTTTCTTTGAGCAAGAGATTCTCCAATGATTAATCAAGTACTTCTACCATTAATACTAGTAATAGTAGTGAGGTTTCAACCAAATTTCAATCAGGAAGGCCGCCATATTCACATTACCTGATCAGCCTGTGATGTCATGTCAGTCAAGCCCAAGTGCGACGTCAGTCATGACGTCAGTTGATCCCGTCCAGTATGACGTCAGTTGTTGTCAGTCGTCACGTCAGTCATCGCCAGTCCATCCTAGTACATATAGCAAGGGTCCTACGTCACCCCCCCCACCTCTGGCGGATCCTAGCAGCAGTTGGCATCACAGCTGCCCATTCCCACCAGAGCATACTCAAGAGCTGTTGTTTCACCCCACCCGCCTCCCCAGTCCACCACCAACGAGTCTTGACTCCTGAAGAGTCCCCCACGGGGGGTTTCTCTATCCTAGCTCATACAGAAGCCCTCCTCTCGCCTCAAGAGGAGCGGCATCTTACAATGGAGTCATATACGCCAAAGTACTTGCCATGCATGCCATTTGCTAAATAAAGCATCTTGTTAAACCTACCGACCGGTCTCTCATGATCTGTCCTTCGCGTATCTTGAGAACCGTTTGTCGGATCGACTTCAAACCTGCGCTTAGGGGGACCTGACAGAGTGCAGTGTGTGTGCCGGGGGGAAGCGCCCACGGGGTGGTGCATGGGGGAACGGGCACTGCACTAGTGATTGAAATACTAGTAGAACTAATACTCCAATTACCATTCAAATTCATTAGCCCTTCTCTAACCACAAGCCATCCTTTGCTGACACCTTATGGTCTGCTAGAGTTCTTGATTCTACTTTTTCTCCTGTTATTTTTATGATACATGTACATCACACACACCTGTGAGACACACTCATACATTCTGTGATAGTGATCACACATATAATCACAGCTATAGTCTCACTTGCTTGGTGTGATGCAGTGTTTCCCTCAGAAGTGTTTCTCTGCAGTGGTGAAACACCTCGAAGGCCACATTTATCTAGAACTTTAAAGACGCTCCACTCAAAAATCCGTTTTTCTTCTTGTTCAGTTGGATGTTTGAGCTATACTGTGCAGAATGATGTGTGTGCAGAGTTTGACACTAGCTGTTTTCACAATCGTCTGCTCACTGAAAAGGCAATTTCCATATTTTATATACATCTTCAAAACATGAGTGGGGGTCTTTAAAACTAAAAGTAATGACAAACCAGCTTGTCTGGTCAGGTTGGCCCATACCACACACATGCGCGGTGATGTGTTTTGATTTCATTTCCCATGCTACCTGGCACAAGGCGTTACGTACGGACTATCATGCGAGCGCAGACGTCGCAGAACTTGGGCTTCTTGCAGTAGTGGTCCTTGAACTTGTGTGGTTTGTCATTGACCATGAGAACAGGGTCTGAAGGAGGCTCTGGCTCCTTCTCCTCCACCTCCACCTCCTCCTCATATATGAAGTAGACCTGGAGACACAAAGGACCTGATCTCAGTCATCTTATAAATGGACACAGTCAGTGTAGAGAACATGGTGGACTATGAAGAACAAAAAAGTGTCATGAAAATAATTAGATTTTGTTGTTGTTGAAATATTACCCTAAATTGCCTTAAAATGATAGCTGCATATCTGTACTGGACAGGGATGATATGTCTAAATATTCTTTAATAGATTATTTTTTTCTGTTTATGCAAGCTTGTAGTGTAAAGTCTGCATTGTGTAGTAGAGGTTTCTTTCTATCAGTGTTACTGTTGCCAGAAACCTACGCTATAATAACAAATTACCTTACCATCTCTTTTAACTCTTCCATTACATTAAATTGTCATTAGTGTATTTTTTATTTTATTTTTGAAAGGATAATCAGAAATACATCATTAATGCTTTTTATTTTAATGCTGACTGTAAGGGACATTTGCTCAATGTTTTTGGCCTGTATAGAGCGAGCACAGCCACACAGTCACATTTCTTATTAAACCTACACACAGCAAGCTTCCCATACACCCCAGCCACTGACTGCAGCATCAAAGTAGGAAACACTTAAGTCAGCGTTCATATTATTCTAATTGACGCTATGCTGTAATTGCGATAGTCCCAGTTGGTGGCTATTTTAGATGAAATAGCAGCAGCTTTCTTCAGGCACTAAACTCACACAGAGTCAAGGGTTTAAAGTTAAAAAGCCAAAGGTGGCTATTTTAAACCGCTTGGGAAGGAACTGAGCTGCTAATGGCGAAGATGACATGGTGCTGTCACTCACAGTGTCTCCTTCCTGGCTCACTAGGTTGTCAGGAGCCGGAGGGTTGTCATGGATATCCAAAGAGTTCTTGTCCTCCTCCCTGACACACACACACACACACACACACACACACGCACGCACGCACGCACGCACACACACACACACACACACACACACACACACACACACACACACACACACACACACACACACACACACACACACACACACACACACACACACACACACCAAATCAAACACCACATCAAATCATACAGCTGAAAATATGACGCGAGTATTTAGCTTTGCAACAGGGAATAATAACATGCATTGTTCCAGTATCGAATTCAAAGTATTTGAGTGTTGATGATCACTTCCGCCAAGGAAGTTATGTTTTCGGGGCATTTGTGTGTTTGTTTGTTTGTTTGTTTGTTTGTTTGCTTGTTTGATTGTCTGTCTGTCTGTTTCTTAGTTAGCCAGAAAACAGAAACTACTAGGCAGATTTTTGTGAAACTTGCAGACGTCTGCGCTCTCCGTGTGCACTTCTAGTTTATTATGTGAAGATTCCTATGATGCATTTTCTTACAAGAACAGGGAACTGTTGTTTTGTGATTGTTGTACCTGAATATAGAAAATCAGGAATGAAAAAATGTCCATAGTGTTTTTTAAGCCGGGCTGGTGCAAAATGTATCTCATTAGGGTTTGAAAAAGGGATAGCAGAGATGGTAAAGAGGTGGCAGTCAGATTAAAGCCAACAGTTTTACAGTTATACCAAAGTGGTCAAATTGATTTCAGGGACTGTACTCACTGGTCCATGGTGTGCTGTGGAGAATCTTAGTCTTGCCCCACCTAGACAAATAAAATCATATTATTATTATTTAATTCTTGCAAGATTCTCAGAAAAGCATGAAGGTACACTGCTATATTGTGATAAGATTGAGATTGTGATGAGATTGGATCGAGAACAATTAGGCTGTTCCATGAAATTCACAAGACCAAGTTGAAAATTGAATCAATGTTATCGGATACAAACTACAAATCACCTTCCACCAATTACTATGTCTGGTCTCTCTTACATTTCAAACAAATAATAAGATCAATAAAAAAAATATCAATGAGCATCACAAGCCATATCTTCTTAAATCACAATGAAAATACAACTAAATGAATTTAGCTGCAAATTAGATGCTTATGAAAAAGTGATTTTTGCATGCGTGGTTCCTGTACTTTATTTGCCATCCATTTCAAATGTATTCAATATGTTTTTGTGCAGTATTTGAACATCTATACAAAAATATGAATCAATAGTTTATTGTTACAAGACGGAATGACACTGGACACTGTGGCCTCTTGTAGAAGCTAGATTACTAAAAACAATGTAGTTTATGACAAGGCACACACACACACGCACACACACACGCACGCACGCACGCACGCACGCACGCACACACACACACACACACACACACACACACACACACACACACACACACACACACACACACACACACACACACACACACACACACTTGTCCACTTGGCTAAACTATTCTGGGGTTGTGAAATTCAATCTCATCACAGCTAAATTTGGGTTCCTCTGCCAGTAAGGGGAAGAACTGAGAAATTCTGGAAAATATGACAACAATGTGGACATAAAAACCAGTCTTATTGTGACAATAATCACCTCAATAAGATGATTATTAAACTAGTATCCTAATCAATTATTAAAATGCACCATTGGAAACAAATATATATTACTCTTTTCAGTCCTGTCTTGCAAATACATTCTACAGCAAAATGACCACAACTACAAACTTACAGTGCGAGCATACCTGTTGTTAAAGTTCACACAGTTCAGAGGAGAAACTACGAATCCGGTGTCTTCGTGAAGTTCTCCGCAAATTAGTCCTTCTTCACCTGTTGGTGATGGCTGGAGTGCTTCAGTGGATCTTGGAGTCCAACAAAACGTAGAAACCAACCTGTTCCCTTCCTTGAGGGGACTTGACTTCTGCTTGAAGTCTCAGAGTCTGGGTCCTTTTCTTTATTCCCTCTGTATTCCCTGTAAGTGATTTCCAATGTCTGAGCGTATGTGTGTATCTGTGTGTTTGTCTGTGATTTTGTGTGTGTGTGTGTGTGTGTGTGTGTGTCTGTGGTGTGTGTGTGTGTGTGTGTGTGTGTGTGTGTGTGTGTGTGTGTGTGTGTGTGTGTGTGTGTGTGTGTGTGTGTGGGCACTCAGGCGTCAAAGTGACTGTTTGAGACAGCTGGGGACATCAGACTGAGCACCGATGACGAGGGGAAATCAGATACTTTCTCACTCTGTCTTTATTACACACACACACACGCACACACACACACACACACACACACACACACACACACACACACACACACACACACACACACACACACACACACACACACACACACACACACACACACACACACACACAGATATTCACACTGCTGACTGTCCTTGCCCTTAATGCATAGACTTCTCACAAAAGCAGAAACCAAAGATAGAGACATGCACAAACATGCTTTTTATGGACATTTGTTTCTGAACATTCCCCTCTGTGTCAACATGGGTTTAAAATAAAAAGGCTAGGGCTAGGTATAGGCTACTTGCGTACATGTGTGTGTGTGTGTGTGTGTGTGTGTGTGTGTGTGTGTGTGTGTGTGTGTGTGTGTGTGTGTGTGTGTGTGCAGCATCCAATGTTGTATGCCTACTGTGCACTTACATGCAGCCACGATCTATTGCATTTCTATTGTCTACTCTAGGCCTATAAGCTACTCCATAGCTGAAGTCTGAAGATGTGTGAAGTTGTCCCTATTGGTCAGTCGGTCGGTCGGTCGGTCATGTTATTAATATAACATGAGACTATTTTGGGTTAAGCAATGCATTACATTACATCACATCACACCACATCATTTATTTAGAGGCTTTTATCCAAAGCAACTTAAAATAGTAGCCTACATTTTGTCAACAGTATAGTGAAAACAACTACAACACAGTCTTCGTCAGCTAAAAACACTATGCATGCAATGCATAAAAAGGATCTAGCATAGCCGTGTGGAATGAGATACATTTTAGTATAAATAAATAAGATACAAATCTGTGTCTTTATACATTTGATTTCCATATCTTGCCAAAAAAATGCATTGTAAACACTTCTGTCTAGTTCTTATCTTCACTAACATGCACTGCTGACAGGTGCCGTTTGAACACATGAATCCATTATAGCATTATAGACAGACATCTGTCCCAGGCCCCCAGGCCTATTATTATTCTTTCATTATCATGTCCTCTATCAAGGAGCTCCAGCCTGATGTCTGCAACACTACAACGGTCCCGTTGCATGTCGGGTACAATACTCTCTCCCCACTCATTGCGCATGCGCGACAGAAAACTCCATCTCCATTATTTTTGCACGGAATCTACAAGAAAAAAAAGGAGAGAAAAACAGTGGGCAACTGTGAATTTGGGATTAATGGATGATTGTGGTAGTTGGAAATACATTTGAATGCACGGCGGTTTAATAGTACACAGACCAAAGCAACGGTTGGATTAATTGTGCAACGGGAGCGGGACATCCTTGAGTCTTGTTGGGACACTCCAGAATCAAGTAAATTTCAGCCAATGCTAGCTCTTTAGCATTAGCTAGCTGGCTAATGTTAGCCCGAGATCAGAGGCGCAGTGAAATGAAGTGTTATTGCCCTTTGTTTTTAAATCGGACGGCCAGACGTTGCATGGACACGGACAGTTGATTGATTGCGCAAATACCAGATCTGAATAACGGGGGTGATTTATTTGATGGTGAAATATAGGTAACAATCGTATTCAAAACATTCGGAGGCTAACGTTAGTCTGTTAGCTAGCCAGCTAACTCTTGATTCTCCCGCGAGCCAGAAAAGCCAAGACTCCAAAACTTCGCAAACACAGAGCTTGACGCAGAGAATGGTTGATACAGCTAGGCTTCGCTAACATTAGTTAGCAGTGCAACGCAGTGGTCCAATTATTACAATTTTATGCGAAACAGTATTGTGCATGGCTCGTTTCTTTTTATCCGTACACGCAAGAGTTTTGTATAAGAGTATTTTGTGCGCCTGACAGCTGTCACGACAACATTGCACAAAGTAGAACAGCCAGCTAGCTTAGCTGTTAGCTTGCTGCTAGCCTGCCAACGCTTCTATTTTTCCCCTGTCTAGCTGCCTGTAATGGTAACTTACTGCAGCGACGTCGATTTTAACTTAGCCTTAACTCCGAGTTCCAGGAAGATCGAATGCCTGTTTCTTTGCTATTGCTAGCTCGTGAGTCGTTAACTTGCAATAGTTCTAAAAAGGGCTCATTGCTTGTATAGCAACTAAACATTAGCTGGATGCAATGTACCACAGGCCTATCTAAACACACCCACCCACTTCAAAGTAGCCTCAGCTTGTTCTGAAATTGTATTCCTTCTGAGTGTGGTATGTAATCATTTCAAGGGAGTTTTGACCAGATTTTTTATTTTTTTATTTTTTTTTGCAGGAAATGGTTAATTAGGAGAGTAATTTTCTCAAGCTGCCCTTGTCAGATTATGTAATGCATCTCCATCTCTCTCCACAGCTCCTATTCTGGTATGAACTGAACAGTTGCAGGAATCATCTTCTGAGTTTGGAATAAGCCTCATAGTTGAGGATCGTCCAGCTGTCAATCCAGTCAGGTGTTTCTGGCAGTCTGTGAACTTCGAACCCAGCAGCATGTACGTTGGACAGTGGCTACCCTAGCCAAAACAGATCCTGGCTTCCCAAAGATGACTAGGTATGACATTTGGCCAATTTCCTTAGTTTCAGAGTAGGTGAAGTGTTTGATATTGCTTATTTCTATTTGAGTATCATTATCTGACCATTGGCCACACCCACTAGCGATATGGTTACATCCACCTTTAGGTCCCAACTATTAAGTTTAAGAAAACAAGCTTTAGAGACTTTTGGATTCTCAGGATTACAGCTATGTGCAAAGCTGATATGCAAGTTGTCATTCCTTGGCATGCAGAACATAGATGTCAGTAAATAAAGCCTTAGTCGTCAGTATTGGATCAATGCAAATCAGCTAATTAGCACGCATGATTCTATGCACACATATGATTCTGTTACATCTCGGCTAATTTGAGCATGATACTAAGCATGAATCCAGACTCCTGCTATTGTACAACTACGAGCAGTGCTTTTGTTGTTGACGTTTTATGTTATGTAATCAGATAAAAGTGGCTGGCACTGGCACATTGTTGTTACTTTAATTAGCACATTGACGTCCTCACGAGTCACGACTAACTACGGACTTGTATAGAGGCATCCATTTATGTCTGTCTTTATTTATTTATTTATTGCACAACAATCTACACCCACACATGCAATGAACTGCACTTGCATGCATACTTACATTCCAAAACAATTGCTATTTAACTCTTCTGAATATTGTGTGCTTTGTTTTACAGATTTGCATTCTAATCATTTTAAACTTAACTTTTTTTTTTTCATAAAACACCACTCATGATGCAAATTTTGATCAGCAGAGATTCATTCCAAAATTAGATTAAGTATTATCAATGCCATCAAAATAACCATTTAGACATTGTAATTGTCTTTTTCAGATATTAAAGGAACCGCTCACCCTAAAATCCAAAATACATATATTCCCTCTCACCTGTAGTGCTATCCATCTATATCGTTTTGTGTTAGTTGCCTGAGTTTTGGAGATATCGGCTGCAGAGTTTATGCCTTCTCTCCAATACAATGGAACTGGATGGCACTCTGCTTGTGGTGCTCAAAGTGCCAAAGAAATACATTTGATAAACTCAACAGCAATGTCTCTTTCCAGAAATCATGACCCCGTTACTCAAGATAATCCACAGACCTTGTTATGAGCAGTTTCATGGAGGAACTATTTTATTTTGACCGAACTACACCTGCTAGCTGCTAGCTAGTTCCTACATGAGAATGCAAAAGAAAATAGTTCCTACATGAAACTGCTCACAACAAAGTCTGTGCATTATCTTGAGTAACCGGGTCATGATTTCTGGAAAGAGAATTGCTGTTGAGTTTTTCAAATGTATTTTTTTGGCGCTTCGAGCACCACAAGCCGAGTGCCATCCAGTTCCATTGTATTGAAGAGAAGGCAGACATCTCTGCGACCGATATCTCTAAAACTCAGGCAACTATCCCAAAACGATATGGATATGGATAAATAACACTACAGGTGAGAGGAAAAATATGTATTTTGGATTTTAGGGTGAGCTGTCCCTTTAAGCCATACACATCAAATTTAAAAAAATCTCAAAAATAATATATACATTATTTTGAAATAAAACCCTGGTTTCATAAATAAACGGATGCAATTTGATTGGATTTGAGATAGGATTTATTCATGCTTTTTTTTGCCTCTTGTTCTTTTTCTAAGGTGCTGGAAGGCTGCAGCTACAAAATGATGGGAGGCAGTGAGACTGTCAGTGGGGACAAGGATGGGGTCCACACCACGGCAATTCATGTCCCCATCGGCTGGCAGAGGAGGGTGCAGGATGGGCAGGTGATCTACGTCAGGTACGTTGTTTCACTTGAACGGATAGCACACTCAAATGTATTTGGTGTTTCATGTGCTGGGTATATCTGCAAATATGGAAGATGTGGAAAAATGAGCTGTTGTAATGTGTGTGTGTGTGTGTGTGTGTTTGTGTGTGCACGCACGCACGCACGCACGCACGTGTGTGTGTGCTGGCTAACACAATTCACACTTGAGAATCCAAGGTGCTGCTTTTTTCCATCATATTTTGTGGATATTACCAGGAAAGACTGACTGTGGATTCTGTGGCTTTGCTTGTAGAATTCTTCTCTCGGATTAATTTGTTTTCTCTTGAAAGATCTGCATTAGTGTGGGCAGCACAGGGCAGCAGGGGTGACTGGCTTTAGATATTTCCTTGTAGATCTCCTCACTTCCTGGACCGATGGTTTTGGTTTGTGTGGTCTGGGTGGGAGAGAAAGGATGACTTCTTTCACTGGGCAGGGAATGAAAAATGAATAAACAAGGCTAGGTTGAAACCTAGCATATGGCCGGCGTGGGAAAGCGTTGATGAGCCTGTTGTCAGCCAACGTGGCTGGTCGGTTTGAAAATTGTACCAGCCAGCCATGCACATTTGTTTACCAGGCAGGCATATTTTGTTACCCCACTTTTGCGTGTCTGTCTAACAACTAATTAATGGCCAATGGGGGGGAGGGTGTTTACGATGATGGAAAATGGAAAAGACTGTGAAACTCAATTGCTCTAAAAATAGCTTACTTCCAAGTTCCACCAATAAAACGTGATGACAAAAAATGATCCAGCAGTGCAGTTTTCTTCAGATTTTTGTGGAAACCAAACCCACGTGCCACGTCATCACAGAAGCTTCCTAGGTGACTTAGCAGTTCATTTATCAGTGAACATCAAACACACAAACTTCAGTAGTAACTCCAAATAGGTTGTTAAGAATAATCTTCAGACATAGAATACCGTAATAGGGCCTAGATGCAAATCAATCTAAGAATTAAAGTGAGAAAATCTGTAATTGTGACAATGAAAATGTTCAGGGACTCTCGGTAAGAGGACAAGCTTTTTTTACCATGCTGTGGTTGCCACAACGAGCATCATGGTCTTTGAAAGAGCGAGACAAATTCAGGGCAGAGTGTGATACTTCATTCTTTGTCTTTGAATTTGGATTTGAACTCTGAAGTCTTTACATCTTAGCTGCGATAATGAATTTTGATGATATCGCACAGCAGGAGAATGCACTTCTGAACTTCATCCTGCCTATTTGTTTCCATGTACTGCTGCCATACAATCATACATTGAAAAATATGAAAAATCTTACTGTTGTGTTCTTCATAGGAGAGATAAACACAGCGGATTGACTAGTAGGGAGTCAGAACTCAGATCACATAAGTAAATTGATAATTAATTAGTAGGGGAGTGAGTCTTTGGGTATATCACAATTCGATTTTGATCCCTGGGGTCACGATTTGATTCCAAATTTATTCTCACAATTCAAGATTGATTCTCGATTCAGTACATAGTTGGATTTCAGGATCTACTCCAGTCCACTGTGTGCTGCTAAGAAGGGCGGTGTAGCAAATTATGGCATGAGAGCATAATAAATTGTGATTCTTACATGAAATCGATATCTTTGGGACACCCTTAGTTCTATAAGTCATCGCCACAAATGTGCTGTGGGCTGCACCGAATCTGGACTCGTTACTTGACTTGGTTCGTTAAAGTTTTAGAGACATTGGATCTGCTCTTAGGCGTGTTGAAAGATCAGCACTGTTTGAAGCAGCCAAGCAGAACATAACCTCCTTGGTCTTGTAGACGGCGTTCTGGAAAAAGGTTGTTGTTGTCATGGGAAGTCAAATCTCCGTAGTTCATTTCTACACTATAATGAAGGTATAGTGGAAAGCTTTGATTGAGTTTGGCCAGATTTGTTTAATATTCTCATTGCACATGTAGTTCTCTCAGCTCTGGGTTTTGAGAGAAGCTGATACAATTTTCATAATAATAATGATGTACCTCTTTGATCTTTGTGTCTTTTCTAAGGAATTCATTCATTGCAAGTATGTATTATAAAGAATGAATCACGATATTATTGCCCCCTTATAAAACAAGCTGATAACATTTAAAATGGCTCCTTAAATCTTAATATGGAATTTAAAGTATGAACTTCTACAGAACTGTATGTTTTGTTTTGTTTTGCCTTGGACTCACTGTTACCTTTCCTCCCCGTCTTCTCCTTCAGTCCCAGTGGCACTGCCCTATCCTCTCTGGACGAGGTCAAAACCTATCTGTTGACGGATGGCACCTGCAAATGTGGTCTGGAGTGTCCACTCGTCATGCACAAGGTAAAGTAGACCTACAAGCTTACTGTGTGTGTGTGTGTGTGTGTGTGTGTGTGTGTGTGTGCGCTGTAGTGTTTAAGCGAATAAGCGTGGATCCATCCATGTCGTGAGTAGAGATGTAACGGTATGAAAATTTCACATCACGATTATCGTGACCAAAATTATCATGGTTATAATCGTATTATCACGGTATTTGTAAAAAAAAATTGCTGAAAATGTTCATAAAGTACTGAGAGACTCACTGAAATCATTTGACAACATTTTATATTAAAAACTCAGACCCAAAAAGAATTGATACACTCACTGAAATCATTTCTCCAAGGCTGCACGTTTGCATCTGGGAGACGGTTGCCAACTTTGGTTGATGATGGACAGTATTTACCATGTTCTTCAAAGCACTGTAATCACGGTACCACGGTTTTAATGATAATGAACATTTGAAACGGTACGGTTATCGTAAGGAATTTTATCATTAAAACCGGTTATCGTTACATCGCTAGTCGTGAGTATGTATTATGTCTGTTGTAGAAATACCAAAGTGCAGCGTGCTGTCTTGAACATGATTGGACGATTCTTCAATGTGTTCTCTTTTAACTGTGTCTTTGTCTGGTCTCCTGCAGGTTTTCAACTTCACCGTGGGCGTGAAGGTGGAGCAGCACAGCCAGCTGCTAAGCAAAGCAGAGCAGGACATGACCAAACTCTGTAACCACCGCAGGAAAGTGGTAGCAATGGCCGCACTTTGTCGAAGCATGCAGGCCTCACAGCTGCCCTTCACCACCCATCATCATCATCCAGGTATGTGATGAAGCGCTGCTCACATCTCCTCAGTAAGAGATGAGACACGTCACTTCTCTGTAGTGATAGACTTTTCCATAAGTGTAGGCCGGACATTAAAACATTTCCAGCTGACTACTTTCTTACTGTCGCAATAATCGCAATATTGCAATGCTGTGCTATTAGACAAGCCAACCATAGTGGATGGCAACGGCGCTATGCTTACATTTTTTCTTTTTTCCCATGGCGCAGCCGAGAGCATCATCACGCCATATTCAGGTCATGCAGTAATTCAGTTGGTCAAGTAAAGCTTAGTGAGGTGTTGCTTGGTGAGATGGCCTCTAGATTGGACCTTCGGGCCAATCGCTGTGCTTAAACACGGCAAACTCAACCGGGACGCCGGGTGACTTTAACAAACACACATTCAAACGCCAAGCACAGAAGACTGTAGGTTATATGTTGATATGCAAATTAGCATGTCACATCAGTTATCATCACATATCTATATATAAGAACTTTTCCAGTTCACTTCCTAAATAGATTTTTGTTTGAGTTTTGTCCTTAACCACAATGCTTTTGTTTTTATTTTTATGTCCACTTCCAGAGTTGAACAGTGGAGTAGCGGACGGCCGCGATCCAAAGAGGATACTTGTGGACCGGGAGGAAGAGGACCGTGGCACTTACCAACTCAGACCCCATCTAGTCCCCACTCGACCCCACAACCACCTCCACCTCGCCCCCTGCGCCAGCCCCAAGTCCTCCCCCCAGCTCATGTACCCGTACAATGGCTCCTCCCCTCTCCTGCACACAGGCACAAACTCCCACCATCCCCTAGACGCTTTGAGGAGGCTTCACCATCCCCCTGTCCTCCCCGCTTCCTCTTCCTCCTCCAACACCTCTCCCAACTCCCCATTCCTGGCTTATAGCACCGCCCAGAGGTCACCCCGCACCCCCACACCTCAGAACGTCAGTCAAGGTCATAGGTCAACACCCAAAACCCCAGAGAGTCCCGGTTCTCCTCGTTTGGGGCCCCTGTCCCCGTCTTCTCCTGTGACCCTTGGCGGCGGAGGAGGAAGAGGGCCGCAGATTCACGCTCATCATCCTCACGGCGTTATCGTCGGGGGGTCTCCCCTCTCGCCGTCTCCCTCCCTCTCTCCTTCTGTCGGTAACATGAACTGTGTGTCTCCTCACCAGAGGTCCCGCCACCCGTCAACCTCTTCCTCCTCTCTGTCCGACCAGGGAGGAGCCTCGGCAGCAGAGGGAGGAGGACTGATAGGAAGCAACTTTTCCCAGAGGAGGAAATCCACCTCTTCCTCTCCACACTCCCCTCTTACTGGTGGCTCCCCTAACCCCACCTTCCACTTCCCCAAGTACAAGCTAGATGACATCTTGGAGCAGTTTAAGAACTCAGGCAACAGCAGCACTAATAACCACCACCTCCTTGTCCCCGCCAACCCCTCCCTACTGACCAACCAAAGCAGCAGCAGCCATCACGTTCTCTCCCTAGCTCTTGATAAAGTGGGGAACTTGAAGCCCTCAAAGGCTTCCATGAGTCTAGCGCCCAATGCAGGAGCTCCAGGATTTGGGCTGAACACGGCCGGGCCCTCCGGTTTACCTCTGGGCCCGTTTGTGAACCACCACCACCATCATCACCACAGCCACCAGGGAAGGCCGCCACACCCGGCTTCCTTCCCCGCCAGTAGCCTCCTCTCTGCAGCCGCCAAAGCCCAGTCGGCTACCCAAATGACCCAGAGTCAGAGTTTAAATTTGGGCAGCAACCTGGCAGGCTTGGTGTCTCCTCTGGAGCTCTTAAAAGAAACGCAACAACAACAGCAGCAGCAGTCATCGAAGGTAACACACAGCACTTTACTCAACAACCACCCTCCCTCCTCCATGGCTACGACTAGGCCTCCTCCCCACGCCTCCCTGGCAGTGGCCTCCTCCCTCCTCCTCCCTCCATCCCACCCTCTTGCCCAGTCCCTGGCCACCACCTCCTCGCACCACCTCCCCCCCACAGCGGAGCGCAACGCCTCGCACAGGAAGAGGCAACGGCGGTCTCCCACAGTGCTCAGCATGCTGAGAGAGACCCAGCAGCTGGCCAACGGGCCGAGGAAGACCCCGCCGGGAGACGCCGTCTCCGCTGCCGTCATCAACCTTTCCTCCTCTTCCTCCTCCTTCCCTTTTTCCTCGCACTCTTCCTCTACCTCAGCTGTGCAGAACCACCACAACGCTGCCCTCTTAGAAAACCACCAGCTTCTCCTCCCCGGGCAGATGCTGCCCAGGCTCTCCGCTGCCCGCACGATGCCCCCCCTCGCCGGGCATCCTAGACAAAGCGAGGCCCTGGATTTCACTACAGGCCTGACGTCTGCCGCGGGGCCTCCTCTTGCCTTGGATCCTCCGACCCAGCCCCTGTCTGCTCTGTTGCACCTTCTCAGCGTGCAAAACGCCCAGGCCACAGCCTCGGTCTCCAGCTATGCTTCCGTTCAGCCAGGATCTGTGTCTGTAGGAGGAGGAGGTGGAGGCAGGCACAAACGGAGCCCCAGGCGGTCGCCCTCTTCTCCTGCCGCTCACCGCAACATCAGGCCCCTCCAGACTCCGTCTCCCTGCCGAACCAATAACACTACTCCTCTTCCACTGCCCCTCTCTCCTCCTCCCTCCTCCTCATCTCAGTCCAGATCAGTGCAGTCGCCCTCACACCCTCGCTCTACTAAATCAAGCCCCATACAGAGACTCTCCCCATCGACAGCGCCACCCATCTCTCATTTAGCTTCACACCACAGCAACAGCTTTCCTCAGCTTATTTCTCCGACTCCCTCCGACAGGCACCACCCGACTGAGAATCACATTCCTACAATAGATTCAGTTTCCCATACATCCCTGCGAGAAGCCTCGCCCCGGGTCACCGTGGCAACGGAGATGGGCAGTAGTAGCACGTCGACAACGGTGGACCTGAGTCATTCTCAAGGCGGTTTTGCTATGGCGATATCCACCTCCCCAAAGCCTCTCGATCTTAGCAACCACGTTCTGGCCCTGCTCGCGGCGTCATCCACTGTCCCCCAAGGGGAGGCGAGCCCGTCGGACCGCACCACTGGTGCTGTGACATCTCCACCAGGAAATTACACTACAGGTGAGGATGGTATTTGTTTGATCAATTTTGTATTTTTAGCCCAGACGTTTGAAAGCTGTCCCTGTGCTTTTGCTCGTAATTTCGTAATTGATTTTTCAGTGTAGGGGCACTGGGGGCGTTGCATTCACAAAATTTTGGGGGCACTTAAAAGAATAGTACTTAGTGCATAATGTTGCTAAAGCGTAGTGTGAACAACAGCGCTGTTTGTGTGTGTTCTTCTTCTTCTGGGAACCAGCTTACAGGTGCTGAGTGCGTGTTAGAGATGGAAATGGAAATGAAATTAATTTGAATGAAAAGAGAATTATCATCTTTGGGTCAACTTTTGCCCCTGGAATATGGTTTTTAGGGGCATTCTGAGATTTCTTTGTTGCATTTTTGCCCTTGCCCCTGGTTAAAATTCCTACACCGAGAATTGTTTAAGCGTCTCGTGTAGACAATTGAATTCACAGTGTTCATATTCACACATCTCTCTTTCCACAGGTCGAGAAGAGTCTGTGGGTATGGACCACACAGTGACCAAATCTCCAGGGGCCATCAGCCCCGGGCCCGCCAACTCCTCTCGCCTGGGCGACAACCCCAGTCCCACCGCTCCTTCTAATGTGGGTGACTCATCTGCTCCCTTACCTCTGGCAGAGGCCTTCCCCTTTATGAACCAAGAGCAGCTCCTCCAGCTGCTCCAGCTCTCAACCACAGGAGGTCTACCCTCCCTCCTGGACCCTACAGTCCTGGCTTCATTGCACCTTGGGGGGCTGTGGTTGGGTGGGCAACAGGGACATATGCCCCCTGGCCACACTACGCCACAGGCTCAACAGCATCTCGCAGAGCAACAGCAATCGGAACAACAGCAACAGTTACTGATGCAGCAGCAAGATGCACAGCACCAACACCAAGATCAACATCAGAAACAACAACAGATACACAACAACCATCTGTTTCCCTTGTTGCCCTCGTTGATCGGTGCCCAAGGGGATCTGCCTCTGAACCTTTTGGGCCTGCTGAACCCGCTACCGCCCCCTACGGCCTCGACCCATACACCAGGACAGGAAACTGATCTGGGGCTAGCAGAAAAACCTGGCCTCCAGGCTCTGCTCATGGCCTCCTTGCTCCTCGGGCACCATCATACCCCTATGTTACCTCTGTCGGGGCTGGGTCAGCTGAGCCAGGTCAGCTTGGAAGTCCCTCTCCAGCAGCAGCAGCAGATCCCGACCACCCTGGAGGGCCTCCCACTGGACAAGACCTCTGGCCTCCTGGATCCATCAGCCCTCCCTTGCCCCGGCCTCTTAGAGCTCCTCCAAGGCCTCCTCCCCCCTCCTCTGTCAGCTGAGGGCTCCCTCCAAGCCCTGCAGTCCCTGCTCCTTCCCCCTCCTCACGCCACAGCCTTCCTCCCCCTCAGCCCTGCCCTGCTGACCGCCGCCCTGGGCGCTGCCGAGCTCCACCCACCTCCCCCCGCACAGCAAACCCAACATACCCAACCTCAGGTAGGCTCCCCCACCTCCCTTTTCCTTTGAGTTCCTCTTAGTTAACCTAGAAATACCTATTAGCCTAACTTCATTTCCTAAACTGATCCATTGTTTTCCCTCCCTTTAGTTATTTAGTTTCCTGAAAAACCCAGTAACCCTTTTCATAAACTGTTACTTGAACTGTATTCTGTATGTAGAACTTATTCGCTAACCCCGGACAGCGCCATATTGTTGACATACCGTCCTGCAGTAACTATAGTAACGGCCTTATTGTCGTTTTTGTTCCATTACAAAATAGCGATAGTGATGACAGCAATAAAAAACCCAGAGTTGTTGTTTGTATTGCTGCTGTTAATGCCTGTAATAATAAACAAAAGAAAAAATGAGGTGAACAGACTTTGCTGTGAGGAGCTGTCAGAAAGTTTCACCTGTCTCTCCCAACTATCCACACACACCTCTCCTTTGCTGACGTATCCTCAGTCTCGCTCCCTTCGCGTCTGTGGACGGTAGAGATAGAAACAAACCACGGGGACTGTATTGCTGTCATTACTACAGCCATGCCTAACGCAGGTCACCATCCGAACACAATTGGAACGATACAGGTAACGCTAACGGCGGCTAGCTTCCTATAAACGCTGCTCTCACATAGGTTGTCACTTAAGAGCTGCAGCGCTATGTTGAGAACATGGCGGCGGTGGGCGTGCCCGTATGCGAGTGACGTCAATCGAATAAGGTATATTGGTTGGTTGTAGCCTATCTATCTGAATGAGTTGTGAATGCATACATGTTTATTGGAGACATTTCAAATTTTGTATGCAAAGAAATGTGGAATGTTCTCACATCCAATTAGTCTGGCTCAGAAGCGTCATGCCCATTGTAACTGAGGGGGCAATTGCCCCCTCAGATTTTTGAGAGGTAAAAAAAAAAAAAATTTTTTTTTTTTTTTTTTTTTTTTTAAATAAATATAGGCTATAATATTATAGGCTGTGTATGGTAGTTGAAACATAGTTTCAAGTTTACGTTTATGTATGTTTGTAGTTAAAACAAAAACATAAATACTTTATAGGCTACATACAGTAGAACACAAAAGGCTGTTATTTACCCTTTGTCGCCACCTGGTGAGTAAATATATATAACTAAAACCATTAAAATTGACAACCGGTCCGCTGCTTTTTTTCCCATGTATCTACCAGTCCTTGGCACAAAAAAGGTTGGGAACCCCTGCTCTAGAGGAAAGATTTCTACCTTCTGAAAAGGCAATACCAGCCAAAATAAACATTGTGTTACATTGCTTTGAAACATGTGGCCTCCCTTTTTTGTCAAGTCCATTGAGTCTGGGCAGTGGCAATGTACTTAGTCTGGTGATTATGGATCTTTCCAGGAGGCTGAGCAGTTTGGAAAATAGTCTTATGGTTACACCTGCTCAGTCTGTTAATTTAAAATGAGATATTCCTCTAAATCTGACTTCCAACCCCCAAAATTTTTTGCCGCCCTCTGGGCGGCACCAGAGTTCGTCCCCTCAGATTGTTGGCTTGCATGACGCCCCTGGTCTGGCTCTATTTCACTTTACACTCGAATTCTATTGGTCTCTCTTGTTTCTCTTCCTCTGTCTCTTCCTCTCCAGGTGACCTCTGACCCCGGCGTTGACACCCTGATCCCCCTGTCTCTCCAAGGCAAGGATCACTCCATCCTCCAGCAGTTGCTGCCCACCTTGCTCAACTCTACCGTATTAGGTAAGCTAGCTGATGACTACCCTCTTCGTTTCTTTCATCTCTAGGATGGGTGCCGAGTCACATATTATAGTCCCACTGCTTAGTAATTATTATTAGCTGTTGATATTCTATCAAAAGTATAAGGTGTGGGCAAATGAGGTAAAGACAGCTGATGGACTTTCATCCAATTGAGTTAATTGGGCATTAAACAGTGAATAGTGGTGGGATGTGTTTGAAAGAAATGACACCAGCAAAAACTGGAGCTCACCGTTTCAGTTAGCTTAATAGCTTTAGGTCCCTATGTTATGTTCCCTATTTATATAATGATTCTGCTTGCAAAAATAGATGCACTGTTATACATTTGCACAATGTTATGAGTGTTTATTTACATACTGTACATGCTGCAGCAGTAAGCCACTGTATCAGTGTGTGTATGAAATGTGCCGTTGCAGGAGATCTCTCTGGCATAGCAGGCCTCCACAACATGGTGGGGCTAGGGGCCGGTTCCATCCTCCTTCCCTCAGTCCAGGCCTCTGCTTTGGGCATGCCTCTGCTGCAGGGATGCCCAGATGGAGCCATTAACCTGCTCAACAACATACAGGTAGGTGTCCAAGACCCTATGTGCCTGTTTGGGCCTCTAGCCACAGAACTTGAATACATATAAAGGACTCTTATATCATTGTTTAATGTGTGGACAGAACTTGAGACTCAGGAAGTTAGTGTTCATCACAACTGCCACTGAAATGCTCATCTAAATTAGAGACTTCTCCCCCTCCAGCAAATATACATGAATATTATGCGTAGCGTAACGAACATAAACATTAACGTCTTACCCAGAGGGAGAGAGCAAAGCTAAGTAGCTAACAGCTAAGCTAAGTAACTAGCTAGCCGATCTGAAAAGCATTTAAATAGCGGTGAGATTAAGATGAGAGTCGGTAAAAGGAGGAGAGACCCGCGAGTGCTTGTGCTCTTAGTAAGAGACAGATTTTTTTTTTACCAACACGACTAGTCGACGTCGACTCGACTTTATTGATAGAAAAGTCTGCTTGAAAAAATTAGAAGACCCCTACTTTAGTTTAGTTTAGTTTAGTTTATTGGACAGTAGATACAATACATGATAAAAGATTGTCACGTATCATTAAAATATGTCAAGGATAACACAAAAAAGTCATAGACTTATTTCCGTTGTGGTCCTTGGTCTTGGCACACAACAAAATACATAATCAAATATAATCACGTCAACATTACAAGTCAACGCTACCTCATAAAAAAACAGTCAATAACTAAACCAAATACTACCTGACCACAGTACTTACTCAAATCAATCCTGGACTTTTTCTAGGAACCATTTCCTAACGTTCACCTTGTTGTTCAAATTGATTTATTTAGGAAAAACCCCTTGAGATGAATCATCTCGTTTTCGAGGGGGTCCTAAGATACAAAACAACAAGTCAGGTTACAATTCAAGGGAAACAAGACAGACAAAACAAAAAAATAAAAAAATAATAACAAAATGATAAAACAACAGGACAGGACACTACACTACAACAAATATAGCAGAATAATTCATACTTAATATAATTATATAATACTTATATATTTATAATATTATATATAATAATTAATACCATCAATACAATCAATATAATATAATATAATATAATATAATATAATTATATAATATTTATATATTTATAATATTATATATAATAATCAATACCATTAATATAGTATAAATATATATATATATATAATAAATATAATACACAAGCAGTATATTTTATGAAGTGAACTATGTAGAACATGCAGAAGCATATATCATATAACCATAAACATACATTTAAACATGTATGATATACAGATACACATACATACATATACACACCATGCATATACATACATATATATACACATATATATATATATATATACACACATACATATACATACTATATATACTAATACATATATATTAGATATACATATTCATAATCATAAATATTAATAGGCAACACAATCTTATCAAACCTCATCAGAAGCAGGAGCTATTTGGATTCAGGCTTTGTTTGATGTTCAAAGGCAACTCGTTCCATTCCTGGGCTCCTAAGTAGGCAAAGGAGCATTGCCCCATCTTTGTCCTACACCTTGGAGGATGCAGGTTGGCCAAGCTAGATCTAGTTCTGTGGCTGTGGGATTCCCGAACACTTGGGAAGTAGCTACTGAGGTACTTGGGTGCCCTGTTGGTAACGATTTTGTGCACCATGTTGAGCCTAAGCTGAGCTACTCTGGCTTCAACTGGTAGCCAGTTGAACTCGTAGAACTAGCTTCTCCCTACATGGTCCCGGGGGCCAAGCCCCATCACAACTCGGACTAGTTTGTTTTGTGACACCTGTAGTTTTTTCTTGGATGCAGCTGTCAGTCCTCCAAACCAAGATGCACTAGCATAATCAAAGTGACACTGCACAAGACTACCAGCTAGTAGTCTAAGACTGTCCCTGTCGAGCAGGTTAGCCTTCCTAGCCAGGAACTTGGTGCGGGCATTTACTTTGCCCAGCACCTGTAAGGCCATTCCCTCCCCCCCAAGACTATCATCCAACACACAGCCCAGGTACTTAACTGTTGTTTTGTACTACATTCTATGGCAGCCACTAGCAGTATAACAAACAACCCGTTCAAGACATTTTTATTGGTAATGACATTTCTATCCATTTCTATAGATCTAGCTTAGTAGGAAGATAATCTCTCTAGCATGATCAAAGTTACAGGCTGAATGGATGTATTAAAATGTTGTGTTGTTTGTTCCTTAATATTTGTGATGTTATCTTTGACTGTTGTTGGTTGCCTTTTTCATCATCCAGCTGAACATTGCGCCACCCTCAGAAGGAGACAAGCCAATCCCGTTGCAAGAAACACAAAGCCCCGCCCCGCAGGAAGACATTCCAGCCAGTCGGCTATCTCCGGAGGGGGTCTGCAGCCCTGTTCCTGCCCCAGACCGTACCCTGCCCCCACATCGAGGATCCGAGGGTGGGCCTGTTAGCAGTGTTATCGATCCCTACACCTCTTTCATGGACACGATTTATACCTCCTTCCTCCAAGTCAGTGCTAAAGAGCAGGAAGACGCGGCCCAGTCGGGGCCAACGGACCCCACCTCACCCTTCTGTGCCTTTCCCCCGGTTTCTTTACCGGGGGAGCACCCCGCTCCGTCCACCCCTGTCCCCACTCTCCCCCAGGCGAGTGCCCCGGTCTCCCTCAGCCCACGGCGCGCCTGCTCCCTCCGCAACCCAGACTTATCCCGGCTCAGCCTGGAGGCAGCAGCACACTCCCCAGCCCAGGGGACCCCCAAGCCTCCCGAGGGCGGGTCTACGTCACCTTTACAAAGGAAGCCCATCATGGTAGAAGGACATACCCACCCAGTGCCTCCTCTGCCACCCATATACCTAGAGGAGGCTAAGACGGACTGTGCTGGGCCCGCCACAGCTGTGTGCCCTTATGTGGAGGCGGGGGTGGAGAGGCAGGGGGATCTACCCCAGGCGGGGGGGTACCTCAGTCCCAGGGATGGATGCAGTGGGAGGCCCAAGGAGGAGACGGCAGGGACACTACTGCACACCGAACAGGGAAGGGTGAGTGTCTGGCTTTTGTAGGTTGTCTCCGCCAGTGATAGCCGTGGCTGGAGGCATTATGTTTTCAGGTTGCCCGTCAGTGATATCATAAGAGCAATTGTGATGTCATCGGTGACGCAAGGTTGTGTGACATAATCAGTGATGTCATAAGAGCAGGTGAGCCCACACAGCGGTCGAGCTGCAGGGCGGGCGAGTCCTAGGAATTAGGCGAGCCTAGGAATCGATCTATCTTCTATATACAGGGCTCCAGACTAACTTTTTACACTAGGTGCACCAGTGCACCGGTTCGAAAATGTTTACACCAGACTAACTCTAATTGTGTGTTTCACACAGTCAACACACACACATGACCCTGATGTATGGAGTGAAGGGGTAGGCTACCAGGGGTGAGACACATCTGGCGTTAGCACTTTTTATAATGTAATTTCTGATTTGACCTCCCCAGGATCAAGGAGGAACAACAGGGGGAGCCAGAAGAGGAAGGAAAAGGAAACAAACGTAAGTTGTTGAGTGGCTAGATGCATTTAGCTTTACTGATTTTTTCATAAACGGCTATCCTAAGGACTTATTATTAGGCTAAATGATGCTGTATTAAACAAGAATGGTTTATTGATTTGCTTCTTGCATTGTGTGTGTTAGGCTTCAGAATGTGCTAGAAGACTTCAGAGACATGGATGCCACAGCCCTAGAGGAAACCAAGCCTTCGGTAAGGTCCAGCCCTCCTCAGTGATACGGCGATGTATATCGGTTAAATTCTCAGCATCACCGGGTGTTTATTACATCTCAGTTGCATCATTGAACATTGTGAGTGTAGTGGGGGCGGCATAGCTAACCTATCGTTCATTTTGTGATACAAGCACCACATTTTGCAGATGTGTTCATAGATATATTCTGAACAAAACTGGATTTTGGGCCATTGCAAATTCGCCCCCTGGTGGACGTGGCAGACATTTTTCAAAATGGCCACCATCAATTGTCAACATTTCATCTCCCATTGGACCCACATGCAATACCAGACATAATATAGATCCTAGTAAGCCTGAGAACCAAATAAAAATACTCATCCTATATATGACTTTTACAAAGTAATTGGTCACTTCATGTGTGTGCATCACACACAATAGGCCTATTAGTGCAGCTATTATTCATTTTGTGATAAAAACTGCCAAATTTGGCACAGACATAGCTTAATATATGTAGAAGATATCTGGATATTGGGGCATTGCAGATTGACATTTTGGTGACCATTTTCCAAAATGGCCACCAGCATCGAACACTTTGGTCAGCCCCAAGCTGCTTTTTATCTTCTTCTTTTTTGCTGTTTATGTTTTTTGTATATCGAGCTGTGGCCAGCATGGCTGGGCAGCAGCTGGAGAGGAAATATATAAGATATATCGAGCTGTGGCCAGCATGGCTGGGCAGCAGCTGGAGAGGAAATATATAAGATATATCGAGCTGTGGCCAGCATGGCTGGGCAGCAGCTGTAGATGAAATATATAAGATATATCAAGCTGTGGCCAGCATGGCTGTGCAGCAGCTGTATAGGAAATATATAAGATATATCGAGCTGTGGCCAGCATGGCTGGGCAGCAGCTGTAGAGGAAATATATAAGATATATCAAGCTGTGGCCAGCATGGCTGGGCAGCAGCTGTAGATGAAATATATAAGATATATCGAGCTGTGGCCAGCATGGCTGTGCAGCAGCTGTATAGGAAATATATAAGATATATCGAGCTGTGGCCAGCAGCTCTATAGGAAATATATAAGATATATCGAGCTGTGGCCAGCAGCTGTATAGGAAATATATAAGATATATTGAGCTGTGGCCAGCATGGCTGGGCAGCAGCTGTATAGGAAATATATAAGATATATCGAGCTGTGGCCAGCAGCTCTATAGGAAATATATAAGATATATCGAGCTGTGGCCAGCATGGCTGGGCAGCAGCTGTATAGGAAATATATAAGATATATCGAGCTGTGGCCAGCAGCTCTATAGGAAATATATAAGATATATCGAGCTGTGGCCAGCATGGCTGGGCAACAGCTGTATAGGAAATATATAAGATATATCGAGCTGCGGCCAGCAGCTGTATAGGAAATATATAAGATATATCGAGCTCTGGGCAGCAGCTCTATAAGATATACAGTATACAGTATGATATTTAGAGCTCCGGCCAGCAGCTCTATATACAAGTCACGGTTGGTCGGTCCATAAAAAAATGTTGGTCCACAAAATCAATCACTTCAGTTACAGTGAGGTCAGAATTTCTGCATTAGTGACATGATCATGAATCATCAAGGAGCACTGATGTCATACCTCCCGGGGAGCAACACAGGTATCCGATGATGTCACCACGGGAGGTGATATCAACATGAGCCAATCCAGCCTGAAACCCGCGGCAACAACACGGAGCATCGTGTCTTGCTCAAATAGACGAGTTTTCCTTTCATGTCGGAAAGCAGGGAGTCACTCTGCCTCCCTGATTTGAGGTGGCGAGGTCACTCCACCACTGGAGAGCCAGGAAATCTAGGCTGATTCAAACCTGCAGGCTTTTTTGTCTGATGCCATTCTCTCTCTCTCTCTCGTTCCAGATGGCGCTGCTGAAGCCGGAGAGGTCTGTTCGCGGCAGGAGGCGACGAGGCGCCAGGTCTCAGAGGCAGTAATTGGTGGAGGGAGCTGCAGTCCATGTTGTCCACCAATCAAAGGTGGACAGAGGCCCCAACCCTTCCATCTCTCCTCCATCATCACCACTGCTCTCCACTGTCTAGATCTTTTTTCCCCTCTTCAACTGCACTAATAATATACCGTTGTCATGTCAACCGTTGTTATGGCAACCACTATGGAAAAAAACAGGAGAGACCTAGTCTGAAAAATACATTTATAAAAAAATTACAAAATTAAATAAAAATAAAAGAGAAAGTCCATGGATGCTTTTTCACTTAGGTCTTCTATTAGGTCTAGTTCACAAAATAATGGTTGCTTGACTTTATGGTCAGAGATCCGTTAATTAATGGTTGGTGTTAGAATTATATCAATGAAAACACAAAAAATAACAAAGCAACTGTACTGTTTCTCCTCATCAGTGTGTTACTGTGAGTCAGGATAAAGCCCAT
Source organism: Poromitra crassiceps (assembly GCF_964638095.1). Taxonomy (NCBI): domain Eukaryota; kingdom Metazoa; phylum Chordata; class Actinopteri; order Beryciformes; family Melamphaidae; genus Poromitra; species Poromitra crassiceps. The sequence continues at coordinate 45,195,077 of NC_139629.1, read as the reverse complement.
CTACTTGAATGATGCTATGGTTGCTCTCTGTTGTGAGTCTGTGTGTGTCTTTTTTACGTGTTGTGTGTGTGCGCCTGAGTGTGTGTTGTGTGTGTGTTGGACAACAGTGCTATTGATGAGCCCCATCACTGTCTGACCGTGGTTTAGTTGAATTCGTTATAATTTAGTGAAATGAGACCCTGGCCTTTTAAGGTGAAGGTTTCTTTGCTGAGGACACCGTTTTTCAAAAGACCTTTCTTTTGCTTTTCTGCAGAAAGAGCATGTAAACATCTTCAGTTCCTGCATCCCAGAACTTTTAATCATGAATCATGATTTGCCACTCCCTGTTTATGTCAGCTGTTTGTTAATGGTTATCTATCATTTAAGTTATTAGATTATTTGGGATCTCAGACTGTAGATACAATACCAGTCAAAAGTTTGGACACATTTTATTTTTTTACCGTTTTCCACATTTTAAAATAATAATGAAGACCGAACTATGAAATAGCATAAATTGAATCATGAATCGCCAAAAAAGCCCCAATCTGTAGTTTGGGGAAATTGCGCCCCCACTAAATGCTAGACTTTCCTTTTTATACGTTCAGATATCAGTTTTACGGTTTCTGCTTGTACTCTCTGCTTTGCTTACCTTTCTGCAGTGTTTAACTGATTCGCTGGGGGGGGGGGGGGGGGGGGGGTAGCACCAAATATCCCCAAATGATGTTGATGCTAATCAAGCTACTGAGCGTTTCACTTCCTAGACGCACTTCAAAATAAAGCACCCGGATAGTTGCCGTCATTCTCCCTGTACCATCAAAATGGTTAAAAAGCTGTTGTATTAAGGTAAAGAAGTTACTTATTGCGACTTTAAACAAATCAAAACTAACATATATTTCAGATTATTTAAAGTAGCCACCCTTTGCCTTGATGGAAAGGCAAAGGCTTTGAAAAGAAATTCATAAATATCATCAACTTCACTATTTATATTTGTCTTAAAAAAATCAAGCATGTAAGTATAAGCCTTATACTTACCGTACATATAAGCCTTTAGATCAAAATGGCTTTAAGATAAAAACCATAGTAGGTGTGTGTCAAAACTTTTGACTGGTAGTGTAATATATGAACTGAGAAAACAAACATGAAATTCTGTTGTGTGACTCTGAATCCTGTCAGCAGACTCCAGAGTTTCTTGGCAAATCAGGAATGATGGGCTATATAGACAATTAAAATGCACAACAAATCTTGAATATGATCTATTATTCAGCTCCAATATGCTTTTATTTCACTTTTTTGCAGACCCACACTACCATTTCACATACCGTGTTATTTGTTGTTGTGAAGAATTCTGTTTAGCTTTAGTGTGATAGAGCTTATTTAATAATCATGTCAACGTATCGGACCGACTGCCGACCCGAATCTTTATACCCAGCCATGAAATTAAATGCCTGGCTAGAGTTTACGAATTTGGAAATGGAACGCTGTTCAGCTATAGACAGTGCGTCCTTTCATTGGTTGAGTGAATGGCTGAAAAAATGTGTATGCTGAGAGAGATGATGATGATGATGTCTGTTGAGTTGATGTTTTGCTGTGGATTTGCAGTAATCCTTTCTCTCTGTCTCCTATCACTGTTTGAGCTCTCCTCCACACACTGCCCCGCCCTAAGAGTACTGGCATCTCTAGCTGTATTTAAAAAAAATTAATAAATAAAAAAGAAAAGTGAAAAAGAAAGCAGATTATGCAATTTCTACACTTGGACATTTGTACATATGTACAGTTAATGTGTTTTATTTTGATTTTATATTGTTAGAGAAAGAGAGACGAGAGAAAACAATTGTGAATTTTTCTGGGAATTGTAATTAAGTATTTTTCTCATTCTACCCCTTGCTTTCAATACTTATGTTTAAAAAAGACGATTAAATTGTGGACTGTAGCTTTCTTTTTATATGGGAGTCTTTTTTATTTAATATTAAACTATTTACAGAAAATTTACCTCTTGTGTTGGTTTCTACAGTTAAAGTGATGTACACGAGCAACTTCTTTATGCAGTGAAGATCAGACATACAGTGTGGATTATATTGGAATGATATTGATGATATGGATAACGGGCTGTAAACTAGGAAAAAAATTAGAAGACATACTGTTGTAGAATAATTTACTCAATGCCTTGTTCCATGTTGAAATTATCAGTTTTACTTAGTGATTTATTGAAACCCCCCCCCCCCCCCCCCCCCCCTTCACTCTATAAGGTGTATGGTCTGACCTATTGATACAAGGATTGAGGGTAGTTGATATGGTAGTTGAGTTCCACAGTTAGCTACAAACTGGCAAAGGATATTTATTTTTGTTGTACATTTTATTTATGCACTTAATCAGTTTTTTTTTTTAAGTATAATGTATGTCTCCCCTATATATATATACACACACATATATATATATATATATATATATATATATATATGTAAGGGACAATGTATTGTGAGCCGGTGATTACTGGCGAAATAATGACCGACAGGTGAATGATTGAGCCTGACGCGCAGCGGAGGGCTTAATCATTCACCTGAAGGTCATTATTTCCAGTAATCACCGGCTCACTATACATTATCCCGCTTAGAACACGGCCTACAACTAAATCATTCAATAATCTGACAAAAATAATTATTCAAATAGATTTTTTAATAGCGTTTTCAACGACAAAGCGGTTTCATTCGTAATTGGCACACAAGACACCACAGCTGCAACTGGTTGGCCTAATTAGTAGTGGTTGCTGACAAAAGGCTCTTATCAACTGATTAATCCAGGTGTGGCAGAGCAGCGGTCGGTTGTCGAGAAATAATGACCGGTGAATCTTGTTGATTGACCAATCAGAATCGAGTATTCAAGAGAGCCGTGTTCTAAATATATATATATATACATATATTGACCAGGTAATTACCTGGTCAAAATGCTGTTTCAGAGGCAAGAATAACATTTTGTGGGAAACAGAATCTTTGTAAGGTTTTGGCCTGAAAATGGTCTAAAGATATATAGATGATGTCACACTGATTCGTCCTATTGCAAAGCGGCACAGCTAGAATCCCAATACCTGGTAGCAGCTTTCAAAACCCATTGGTTAAATCCTAGTTTATTTAGGCTATAGGCTACTTATTTAATTTAGGTAAAAAAATATATATATATATATATATATATATATATATATATATATATATATATATATATATATATATATATATATATATATAAAGCCTACTGTGTGTAGCCTACAGTATATATACAGTAGCTATAGTAGCCATACTACTGAGTAGGCTATATGTATTATTACAGTCCATTATGTTTTTGTTCAACATTCTGCTGCATCACCCTTGCCTCATCAAATGCTTTAATGCACCTTCAGGTTGAGGCCTAAACTCATCTTTTATAATCAATACATTGAGTGTCTTCCCAGAATAGTTGACTATTGCTTCCAAGAAATATAATCAGGTATAGGGGAAGCACAGCTGGCTGAGAGAAGTCACTGCACGTATGAATACTGTATCAGCTGCATTAGAGCCTCAGCATACAGCATTTGACAAAAAGACTAAATCATGGCCTTGTTATGTCTTCTGTTCGGATGTGACGCTGCAGCATCCCGCCCATGATCCCGCCCCCCTGTGTGTGCGCGCAGCGTGCATGATGGATGCTGAGGCGGTGGGTACCACTTTGAGACGGGATGAAGGCCACGCCCTTCTCTGATCCGCCGGCAGGGGGAGCTGTGACAGCCAAACAGGCCGACAACAGCAGCAGCTTTACCTCACTGCCCTTCCAGCAGCATCTCACCTTCAACCGGCCAGACCACACCGCCGCATCCGAGAAGAACAAAAAACACAAGGGAGGCGGCAGCATTAAAGAGAACAATTGGAACATCCGAGATACATCAGAATCCCTTTTTTTAATGATGTAGGGGGCCCTATCGCGGTTTTATCTCTGATTTGACATCTAATTTAGCCTGTCCGCCTCTGCGACAAGGAGTACCCGCCAGCTGCGTATTTTCTCGGCTTGTCAGGGCGAAACAGGCCGCCTAACCTCGACCGTCCTCCTCAGCGTCCATCCTCCGCATCCTTCGTCACTTCTTTTTGACGGTCGGCCAGGCCCTGCAGCAGCGCCCGCGTCTGCCCCGCTTTCCTCCCAGTCAAAAAGCCAAAGCTCCCCCCTGAATCCTTGTGCGCCATGGCCGACGCTACAGCGGAGTGCAACATCAAAGTACTATGTCGCTTTCGCCCCCTCAACCAGTCGGAGATTGTGCGCGGGGATCTCTTTCTGCCCAAATTCCAAGCGGATGACACGGTCGTCCTCGGGGTAAGTCGCGCTTTTGTTGTTCATGCAGGCCCTCATCAATAAGTTATCAACTGCCATCTCTGTTTTGTTTTGTTGTCGTGTCATGGCTTTCTGGTATAAAGAAAGAAATCGGTGCAACAGTCAGTGAATACGTAGGCTATGTCCTCCCCTTCCCTATGTGTCTTTGCCTGCCATGATAAAGCTGAATCATTTAATGTTGTTGAAATGCGCAGCTTGGGCCCTGCTGCATCAGGTGACCAGACAGAGTCTGGCCTGAATGATACATGGCCGTCCTATGAGTTCCTGTAACCTATTCTGGTCCTACTGTATGTGAGTCCAATTGACCAATACCACAGATAGGCCTGATATAGCCTAACATCTAGAGATAAATATAAAATATGACATGTTTCTCATGCTCATAATTTGATTGTTCTGTCGTTTCAGTTAGCCTCTCAGCTGAGCTCTATGGAGAATTTGGAGACGAGCCTATTCTAGTCTATTATTCTAGTCGAGTGATGCCTTTGCCTTGAATCATCACAACAGAATAGGCTATATAGGTTGAGCTTGATCTTTGTAAGCATAGAGGATCCCACTGGGTTTATTATTATACAGCTGATCCTACAGTCAGATGTGTTAACATGGTGCTGAGGTGAGGTTTGGCGAGGCGATGATATTGCAGTAGACTGGTGAACTGGGAAACAGGGTGTTGACAAATCTCCGGTGATGCTGCATTCCCCGTTTAGTTGAGTGATTAATTAGGCTACACTGAGATTTCCATTGGTGGATACAGCAAGATCACACACAGAACACATGATTCTGTTTTTGTAACAGGATGATGTGGGATAGGAGTATCGGGGGAGAATGGGTATAGGCCTACAAAGCTACGGACTATAATGTTGTGTTTGAACTTTCAATTCAATCAATTCTTGAAGTGGATTTTTATCTAGACTGAATAACTGGATATATTTTTGGATATATATACTGATTCTTATATCCAATAAATAAGCAGGTTGCAACACAGTTTCTTTTTTAAACTGAATTCAACTCTGTTTGGTTATTGTTTGTTTGTTTGTTTGTTTTTGCATGTTTTTAGCAGGGGGTTCCTATCTGGAGGAAACCCCAGGGGAGCACGGGGGGAACATGCAAACTGCGCACAGAAAGGCCCTTTATGACGAGCCCACCTGGTTCAGTAGGACTAGGTAGTTTGTCAAATTCTTTCCAACTAGGCCTACTGTACCTTCAATGTAAGTCAGGCCAAATAAAATGCTATAGGCTTATAGATCAATTTAAAAAAAAGTGTGGCCCCCCTATCACAACTGAAGATGTTGCCGTTTGAGTGCTGATCTAGTTTATTTGGAGGTGTTATTTGCTGCATTTTGGGCAGATGTTGCTTGCTGCTTGAAGTGCTTTTATTTGTCATGAGTCATGATGCTTATACCTGGCCAAGTCTATTTTAGAAAACGAGGTACATAATAATGACAAATACTTGTCCAAGGAATGAAAAGTAGAATATGAGGATGATAAGGAGAGGGTGCCGTTAACGTTGGTTCTCCTCTGACTGACGGATAGTGTGTAAAAGGAGGATAATGGAAACACCGTTCTGTTCTGACCTTCTCTTCCCTCCAGCTGGACGCTCCACAGTAGAGTCAGAAACTGATCTCTCTAATTGCCTACAGAGAGAGGGATCAATAATAATCTAGCAGCCTCATGCATCACTGTGCTCTCTCTCCCTCTCCGCTCTCTCTCCCTCTCTCTCTCTCTCTCTCTCTCTCTCTCTCCCTCTCCCTCTCTCTCTCTCTCCCTCTCTCTCTCTCTCTCTCTCTCTCTCCCTCTCTCTCTCTCTCTCTCTCTCACTTTCTGGATTTCTCTCAAATTTGTTGTGTCTTCACCTCAGTTTCCATCTCTCATTTTCTTTCCTTCTCTCTCTCCCTCCCTAGATTTTTTTGTTGCTGCAGACTCAATTCATCTCTCTCTCTCTCTCTCTCTCTCTCTCTCTCTCTCTCTCTCTCTCTCTCTCTCTCTCTCTCTCTCTTTCCAGTAAATTATGCTGTCATGGGGGTGGTCTGCAGATGAGTCAATTTGTTAATGACATTTAATATGGCTCAGAATCTGGCAGCACTCAAGCTGGTTTTTGTGTTGTGTTCTGGCCTCCATCTCAGATGGGATGGTGAGAGTCGGGGTTTTAATAGCCTGTTTTCTGTGGCCGGGGGGAGGCGTGGCTTGTCAAGGCTTACTCACCCTTCAGCGGCGTGTCACACAGTTTCTGCCGAAATCCATTTTCATCGGTGGATTTGCATTTGGTGCAGAGGGGATTTTGTTTTGTTTTGTGTTTTAGTGGGCTATCATTTGAAATAACCGTCTTGTCTCGTAGTCAATCTTGTGACAAGATTCATTCCAAAATTGGATGACAGCCCTTGAGAAAATCTGATGCCTGCTTTTGTAAAATGACTGCTCACATCAAAGTAAAAGGCATTAAAAAAAATGTTTCCTAGTAAATATACTTTCAAAGATGGAAACAATATATAAATATTGAGTACTAAATACATTTAAAGCTCTTACACAGTTTCTACTGAGTTTTGCAATTCAAGCATCTTTTTTTTTTATCATGTTTCAGTAGAAGGACATTCATCACATTTCAAAAGATAACCTAATGAAGGCCCTAGTATTGAAAACGTATGCTCAGTAAGGTTGCTTTAACTGCAGTAGATGTGTGTGCAGGACTTTGGACTTTCATTAATAGTCACTTACAGTCTTCTTATACCTGTCACCTACTCACGTGCCAGAGCACTGAAAGTCAGACTTTCCCCCCAGAAATGATAAAACAGCATCATGAAATGAAATGAATCACTTGATTTTTGAATTGACCCTGGCGTTGCCAATTCCCACCTGACAGTGCTGCAGAACAGAGGCGAGCAGCCTACATTTTCTACCCTGTAACCCTGCTCCCTTGTTGGATACAATAGCCTACTAGCAATGGACAAAGAGCATCTTTTCACCACCTATACACCCTTGATCTCACATTGCCAGCTCCTGTGTGCCACAGTGGATGAAATATGGCTGTGAGCAGCTAGGCAGGAGGAGGAGGAGGACTGCAGAGTTGGCTTCCTCTAATGCTCAGTGCTGATATCATCTTCTTTTGTTCTTCAGTAAGGGAGTTGAGTGCTTCAGTCCGCTGTGAGGCAGATAGAGTAAGGAGCTTTGTATAGACGGTTTTCACGGAATGGTCACTCCTCCACCTTAATGTTGTTGTTTTCCTTTTCTGTCCACAGCAAACACTGCAACAGGAAGTGAGATGGGGTTCAATTTAGAATCCTTTTGTTGTCAAGTTAAAACCGTCTATAAAGCAGCCACAAAAATGGCACAATACAGATGTCTAGTAGTGTAGGGTGCACACATGTCGGTTACTTTCCAATTTGTCCGTGTTGTGTGAAAACTGAAAATCTTTCATGTTTTCAGCGGAAGGATTGCCTGCTCCTCTATGGGGTATTGATCTTCTTGTAGGAATGACATAAGGTCCACACGGTAACACAAAATGACAAGACAAATATAGAAAAGGTAAAAAGAGGACAAGACAATTACAATAGAGGCGAAACCCTTTCAAAGCCACTTGGATAATGTGAAAAATGCTTTGTCGTCTAAAACAAAGGTTTTCTTAGTTGCTGAAAATTGGGCATTACAAGCTTTTCCAGCAGTGTGGATTATGTAAATATGTAAACAGCATACCTTGTGTCAATATGTGACGTTCGGTTAACATATGCCATGTTGAAAAGTGCAGTAATAAATGTGTGTTTTGCCAAACTAGATGATGTATACAGTAGGTTGAAAATGATATTCCCATTTTGTAAAAGAGAGTATATTCTTCTTGTTTTGACACGTGCAAATGGATGATGAGTCGGTCAGTCGGTCGGTCGTTCGGTCAGTCGGTCGGTCGGTCGGTCGGTCGGTCAGTGCATTAGATATTTCAGTCACTGATAGCCTCACAGCACTGACATCACTTCCCATTGATTGGATTGATGACTGGCTGTTGGAAAAGGGATTGCAGCATAGGAGGGCTGTGGGTTTGTGGCGTTCAGGAGCGCAACGTTCCGTCATGTTTCTGTCCTGTTTCCTGAAAGAAATGTTCAATAGCAGATTGTGTATCAGGAGAAATGTCTAATTATATCACCAAAGGCATAGGCTTTATTTTACTGAGAGTCTTTTTTTATTATTGTTTCTGTCTTGGGTTAAAAATACATATTTTTTTTACATCTAACAATTTTTAGCCTGATTTGATCGTTTTCTTGTAAAAAGTTATGCCTACCATGCAAGATGCTGACAGTGCCAAGAATTCAGCAGGCCGTCCTTCAAGGTTAAGGTTACATTTATTTCATATGGACATCACAGAGCATTGGAGATGTAACATACCGGTACATATATGCACAACAACCAGATACACAGTGTTAAGTGTTTATAGCGGAACGCAAATTTTCAATACCTGTCCACAGGCGACTTTTACATTAACATACAACCCAAAGGACACACCCAAAAAGAAATATAATCAAATATAAAACCACATGAGTAAAGCCATACATACAAATGTATTGACAAGGAGGTCACTAGATGCTGGAGACTTTTTAAGGAGCAAAGTCACGCCTTTTCATTGATTGCCAGATATCTTGACCAAACATCTAAGAGAGCTTATTTTAGGGCTGCTCCTCCATGTTTTAGTGTATCTGTCAATCAATGCATTAATCATCATGAATGGAATTCCTGAGGGAGAGAAGTCTCCCTCAGGAAACCCTGGGCAAGTGTAGTTTCATTAACTCTTAAATAACTGTTCTTGCTCAACAGGGGAAATCCTATGCGTTTGATCGAGTGTTTCCAACCAACACCACCCAGGAGCAAGTGTACAACACATGTGCCAAGCAGATTGTCAAGGGTGGGTGCATTAACAACAACAAAACATGTGGAATGTTTGATATAACAGTGAGTTGTGTGTAACTATGAATAAGCAGAGAAAAATATTCCCTGTAATAAAGGTTAAAACAGTCAGCTGAGGGACTGTGGTTTATGTTTCAGGTCTCAGTCTAGAATATCAAGTCTTTGAGGTCACTTTGCGTTCCAATACCTATCGATGTGATTACATTACATGCCTCTCTATAAATGTAGCTGATGTGTACTGTACTGTCGCCTAATTTCTTGTACTGTTTTTCCCTTTAGATGTGCTGGGTGGATACAATGGCACTATCTTCGCATACGGACAGACCGCCTCCGGGAAGACCCACACCATGGAGGTACGAGTTCACAGCCATGAAATTCAAATTATTCAAAAGAATATGAATTACATACAGCTGGTTAAAGTCGATGCAGCAGTATACCACAAAGAGTTGACTCAAATAAATAAACAAATGCAATAACTGTTGATATAACCAGCACGGAAAGTTAACTTTGTTTTCGGAGAGCAGTTTTTTTGTCCCCTTGATCGGATTTTTTGCGACATTGTGGTTCATTTTTGGGGGAAATTTGATTAAACTAAGAAATAATACATTACATTTGAATTGCCTATTGGGAAAAACAATCTGTTACAGTATCACTTAGTTTGAACTTCTTTCCTACTGCTGGAAACCAGAAGAGGATCGTGCCATGTTCCCGTCTCTGTCCCCAACCACTCCATCTTCTAGCCCTTGATTATTTATTTTTTTAATAATATTTGTTCTTCTATTTTTTGGCGACATAGTGGTTTGTGTGGGTCGGTATTTTCTGCTACTGCCAACAGTTTCCCCTGCTTCAGGCTGTGTGCTCGGTTCTTTTCTGATCAAAAATCGCCCAATTTTTCCTCGCCAAGAACTTATCTGAACGAAACCCAATGAATCTCTACGGTGGCCCACAGGGGACAGCAGTTGCAAGCAATGTCGATATTTGACAACTCAAGAAAGAAATGTGAACAGGGTAAAAAAATGCCTTCTTGTTTTTAATTTCAGTGGTATTGTATGAACTTTCAATCACTTTTTTTTACCCTGTTTATTTTTTACCCATTACATCTAACCATCTCACATTTAGAGCTTCTTACTGTACATGTGTTCTTCTTGTTGCAGGGGAAGCTGCACGACCCGCACCAGATGGGCATCATCCCTCGTATCGCTGAAGACATTTTCAACCACATCTTCGCCATGGACGAGAACCTGGAGTTCCACATCAAGGTGTCTTGTGCCTTTCCTCAGACAATGCTTGTTTGTGTTTGTGCTTGAGCATAGGGTGTTGTTGTGTTTTTGGTTTATTTTATTCTTATTTGCTGTATTCTATTCTGTTCTATTCTATTCTATTCTGAACTGTTCTGTTTTCTTCTTTGATCTTCTCTTCTCTGCTCTTCTGCAAATACCTATTTCTGCTTCAATAAAACAATGATTTGACTTGTATACTCTTGTACTTATGTTTCACAACATTATTGAGTTGAACCACAAGGAGTTGATATAAAGCTATGAAAGGATCATTTTGGTTCCCTTGGGTTTCTTTCTTCTCCAACAGGTTTCATACTTTGAAATCTACATGGATAAAATCCGTGATCTTCTGGATGGTTCGTACTAATGCGATTTTGAATGCAAACAGTATAACATGTCAGACTGAAATATAACCAATAGCTACTTGAGTTTGGGGTTGTAAATGATATTCTCCTCAACAGTATAAATGCATTATTTCAATTTCTCTTCATTTTCCAGTGACAAAGACCAACCTGGCTGTCCACGAGGATAAGAACAGGGTTCCATATGTGAAGGTTTGTGGAAAAAACAGAGATTAATTTTCTAGCTCTTTGATCTAAATCTTTCAGTAAGCTATCTCAGATCCACAATGAGTGAATTTCCTCATATTATTTGCCCTAGATCTCTCTCTCTTTCTCTCTCTGTTTCTCCCTCTCTCTGTTTCTCTCTCTCTCTCTCTCTCTCTCTCGCTCTCTCTCTCTAGGGATGCACTGAGCGTTTTGTCTCCAGCCCTGATGAGGTCATGGATGTGATCGACGAGGGTAAAGCCAACCGCCATGTCGCTGTGACTAGTAAGTAAAATGAAATGAAAAATGGGCCAAAAGACAAATGGTGACAGTGAAGTGAAATCATGCATTTTTAGCTCCAGATCCTCTTGAAAAAGAATTTAAAATAAAAGCTATAACACTATTAGTACAGTCCAGCATCTCCCTCCACTTCTGTATCAGAGAACGAGATCCACCGTAGTCTTCTCTCTGCTGCCAACAGCAGCACTAGTTAATCATGTGTGAAGTGACAGTAGAATTCATGTAGCTTATTATAGTGTCTCATTATGTAATCTTGGTGGTACAGTGCACTATACTTTTCAAGCATCATGCATCCTCCTGAAAGAAATAAGACCTCGTCAGACAGAGGTCAGTTTAATTGATCTGGGCAGTTACTGTGGATCATTATCTAAAAGAAAAGTAATTCCTAGGAGGGCTAGGTGATCATTCTATTTATAATTTTTTTTTTATCTTTCAGGGGAATCATATTGTGATGATATGGTGATTCTGCGATATCATGACACACACAATTCCGCTGTATAAACTGATGCTGACAAGCACATTTTATTTTTAAACTGACAAACAAAAATGACACAATGAAGTAGGAATATTATTTAGAAATTGTACCGGTATTTATATTTGAAATCCCACCTAACATTACCATGTAGTTCAATGGGATGGACATTCATTTGATTATTTAAAATCAGATTTGGAATAAATGGGTCATATTGTCTATTGTCATGTATATTGACGTCAAAAATACTTCTCATGATTATTAGCGTGATATTGATTTCAACCATATTATCCAGTCCTAATTTCTAGTAATAAACATTAACAGCCCATCATCTCTGCTAATAGATTAAGACAAGTTCAGCCACTATAGCAATCAGTAAACTGCCATAAAGAGAGACTTGGCTGTTAACAGTTCATTGATGGTTATATAAATACCTAAAACCTGAAAAGTCGTAGAAAGAGAAGTTCCCTAAGCTGTTCTTCCTGCATCATCTGTTGGCATCTGTATTAAGCACCACGTCTGCAGGGCAGTGCTGACTCATTCCTCTCCGGTCCAGCAATAGCATTTTACTAATGGCTTCTACTGCAGGTTTACAGGTCAGACTGAGGCATCAGGCACGGGCTTCAATAGACCCTTTTCACGGGGGCCATTTCGTGTCGAAAAGGCAGAATAAACACAGGTGCAAGCAAAACACTAATGAGGGTTTCCAAATTCCAATCATGGAAGTTGGAAACCCTCACTAATGTTTTGCTTGCACCTGTGTTTACCCTGCCTTTTCGACACAAAATGGCCCCCGTGAGAAGGGTCTACAACAGATGTTACTTGATAATCAATGTGTCAAAGCTTCAGAAGATTTTATTCACACAGTCAACCTGAGAAGCGTGTCGGTGACGGCACCTCTTCCCTCTGAGTTGATTTTGAGTTTCTTATCTGGCTGCTGCTCAGAGTTTCATTTCCAACAAATCAGTAATTTGATTTTGCCCTTTTTCCCCACCTTTTTTTCCCCTCCATTTGAGGGATTTATTTGGCATTTCATGAAACGTTGCGCTTTGCCAAAGTATGCTTCAGGATGAAATAGGTTGACAACAGCAGTGTTTTGAGTGATTAATTTATGTTTTTTGTTTTTTTATCCCAAAATCATAGTTTCAGCAGCAGCACAACATAAGTGCATCATTTATCTCTATAATGAGTTTAGAGTTTGAGCTGTGCACATATTCAACCAACAAGATGCTTTAGATGAATGACACTGCCTCAATGTTACAGGTACACTGGAGATCAATTGAATGGCCTAGCATTACAATAACTATGAACTATGACAGAAAGGACCTGAGACGGTCCGGGGTTCGAACCCAGGACCTTCTTGCTGTGAGGCAACAGTGCTAACCACTGAGCTACCGTGCCGTCTCTCTCTATTTCTGAAACTTAATCACTGTAGGCTACTCCAATTCCCTGATAATAACAGATGAATGGTCTCAGAATGGTTCAGATCTTATCTGCAAGACAGGAACTACTTTGTCTCCATTGGCAACTACACATCTGACCAAACCAAAATGACATGTGGGGTACCCCAAGGATCAATTTTAGGTCCTGTCCTGTTTAACCTTTATATGCTCTCTCTGGGCCTAATTATGCAAAAAAACAAAATAGCTTATCATAGCTATGCAGATGACACCCAACTCTACATAGCCCTCTCATCGGATGACTATGCCCCCATAGAGTCACTGTGTCAGTGCCTTGCGCAAATTAATGATTGGATGTGCCAGAATTTTCTCCAACTTAATAAAGACAAAACAGAGATAATTGTCTTCGGCAAAAAAGAAGATAGGCTCAAAGTTACTGCTCACCTCGAATCCCTATCTCTGAAGCCAAAGGACCAGGTAAAAAATCTTGGCATTATTATTGACTCTGATCTAAATTTCAACTCCCACATCAAGCTTATAAGAAAATCTGCCTTCTATCATCTAAAAAATATAGCAAGGATTAGAGGCTATATGTCCAAACAAGATCTTGAAAAACTAATTCATGCTTTCATTTCTAGCAGGCTAGACTACTGCAACAGTCTTTTCAATGGTCTTCCCAAAAAAGCTGTTAAACAACTTCAGCTCATTCAGAATGCGGCTGCTAGAGTTCTAACAAGAACCAAGAAAGCTGAACACATTACACCAGTTCTCAAATCCCTGCATTGGCTGCCAGTAAATCTTAGAATAGACTTTAAAATTCTGCTAATAGTTTACAAATCTCTCAACGGGTCAGGCCCACACTACATCTCTGAAATGCTTCTACACTATGAACCATCCAGATCCCTGAGATCTTCAGGCACTGGTCTACTAATTGTCCCAAGGACCAAATCTAAACATGGTGAAGCCGCGTTCTCCCACTATGCCTCTCATAACTGGAACAAACTCCCTGAACACATTAGATCTGCCCCTACTCTGCCTATTTTTAAATCCAAGCTAAAGACCTTTATGTTTACTCTTGCTTTTAACTGCTACTAAACTACTGCCTCTCTCGGCCTGTAATTTTAAAAAGATTTTTCCTGTACATTTCCAACAAATGGACTGTACATGTAATAATAATACTGAAGAGTGCCTTGTAACTTATTTAAAACAGAAATAATGTTTCATGTTTGTTAATTTGAGTATATATTTTAACTAAAACTGTCGGCTGTGTTTTTTATGTGTTTTTTATATGTGCATTGCTTTGCTGCTTGTTTTTTCGATTATTTTTTTGTAAAGCACCTTGAATTGCCTTTGTGTATGAAAGGTGCTATATAAATAAAATTTGACTTGACTTGACTAGAATGTGGGTACTGAGCCAATGAGATGCATTACAGAGCAGACTGATGCCTGCATTGAGAATAAGCTGAGTAACACGTCCATGCACCACTGAACAGTCGACAGTATAATAATGATAATACTAACACTTATACTCATACAGTACTCATGCTAACAATAACCAACAGTAGCAATAATAACAATCATAATAAAAAATAGCAATAATAATTTTATTTATATAGTATTCTTCCAAGTTTACAAAGTGCTTCACATTACAACAAGGGAGGATTTTTTATCCATATAACCGGTTGGGTGATGAACACTAATAACCGTGATCACTACTGTATAAGCGGATTCCACTGTATAATCAAATAGACCCTAACAAAGACAGATTACAGGCTTGAAAGCTTGAAAGTACATTGAGTATAACTCAATATGTGTAGCAGTCCAGAAAATGTGCTGAAAGGACTACGTTCCCAAGCAGCGTACTCTGTTTTGCAGTCTTGTGTGTGTGGCCTGCTGACTCACTGCTGCAGAGCAGACTCTGGGCTCAGCGCTGTAGCCCTCAGATATCTGCAGAGTAACCTGACCTGTCTGTCTGAGGGGCTCCAATACAGATAACATCAGAAGTGCTCTCTCCCTCTCTGACCTAGGCTAGCTCTCTCTCTCTCTCTCTCTCTCTCTCTTTTACCTGGTGCTCTGGCAACGTTGGGAGGCAATTAGTCTCTCCCCAGACTCAATTACGTTGAATTGCTGCGCTCCGCATACTACATAAGCGAGTCTGTGCCAGTTAACAGCCACTGCTGGTTTTCGAAGGCGGGTTGAAATTGAATGAGTGACAGGTCGTAGCACCGATGAGAGAGCGGTTCGAAAAATGGGCTGCGCCTCCCGTGTCGTCTGATCGCAAAGTCGTTACTGTTTGGAGAGGACTGAAGCCATCACTGGCATATGACTGGCCAAGTGAACGGTTCCCTCCCATAACCAGCCCTCTGAGGTAAAGTGTCCCAGACCCAGAGAGAGATCTGCAGCATGCAGTAACGTAGTGTATCAGCGTAAGAACTCTCATGGGTCTGGCGTTGAGACTAGGAGGCAATAGACACGGGCAGTTTGACTGACAATTATTCCAATCATGCTCTTGTTCCTTAAAGCCCACACGTTTGATTTTGTCTCATTTGTGAATCCTGATCCCTGCAGAAGATCATTTTGCCCAAAGCGGTTTCAAAACGGCACGTCTGTATCATCATCTTCTTCTTCTTCTTCTTCTTCAGGTCTAACATTTTGGGGGTTAACTCTCTCTCTCTCTCTCTCTCTCTCTCTCTCTCTCTCTCTCTCTCTCTCTTTCTCTCTCTCTCTCTGTGCAGACATGAACGAGCACAGCTCGCGCAGCCACAGCATCTTCCTCATCAACATCAAGCAGGAGCACGTGGAGACAGAGCAGAAGCTGTGTGGGAAGCTCTACCTGGTGGATCTGGCTGGCAGTGAGAAGGTAGGAGTCTACGGGCCCTATCTTGGTACAGGCGATATCCCCTATTTGCGCTTGCGCACCTGTTTGCGTGCCTTAACGATAGCAGACCGCCTTGCGCAAGTGTTCAGGTGTTATGCCGAGTTTTGCACCCCCGCCCGGTAGTGCCGAGGACAGAGGGAGATGGAGAGAGCTTATTAACAGATCGTCTGTGGTGCCAACGACCCTCCGGGTTATGGGATAGGTGAAGGTGAATAGCCTATGTCCATTGTCCAACAAGTTTTCTCAATTAATTTCCCTCTTTGCGATGTGATAAAAGTTTCTCAGTGAGTTATAGTTGATTGAATTATCTGCCAATACCCAATTTTAGCAGCAGAATTTGATGTCCTGGCATGGCAAGGTTTTGTGTAATGACATATCCAAAATAAATGTTATTCTGCACTGCGGTGCGCAGCACGGAGGTTATGGTGCGCAGCGGGGTATTTAGCGCATAGGAGGTGCTTTTAAAAGCTCTTAGCGCAAAGTAATTGCGCGCTGCTGACGATAGGATAATGCCATCTATCCCCACATTTATGCGCTGAAACGCCTGGTTTGGCATGTGGCACGCCTATGTCCAGTAAAATTATAACAGGCATGCACTTGTGTCCGCCCCTAATTTGCATTGCGCGTGGTGTTAAACGAGTGCAAAATTGTGCGCTAAATTACCGCTTTTGCGAAGATAGGGCCCTACATCTTTACACCTGGGATCCACTGAATGACTCGACATGGGAGGTGTTACTCATTTTTGAGTCATTCAGTGGAGAAAAACCATCGTAAAGGACACACATCGGGGCAATCACTGCACAAGAGCAATAAGATAATGTCTTCATAAAGGGCATGACATTAGAAAGAGGATTATGGAGTATTGTATTTTGTATGATCTATTGTTTTTGTAAATGTCCATGTTATAGAAGTTGACTTCATCAGCGTATCTCTGCTTCTCCTCAGCTTCTCATATCTCATATTTCTCTGTTCCTCTCTCTCTCTCTCTCTCTCTCTCTCTCTCTCTCTCTCTCTCTCTCTCTCTCTCTCTCTCTCCATATTCCAGGTCAGTAAGACCGGAGCTGCAGGATCCGTCCTGGATGAGGCTAAAAACATCAACAAGTCTCTTTCTGCTCTGGGAAACGTCATCTCTGCCTTGGCCGAGGGAACGGTGAGACGCTTTCACTGTAATGTCAGGATATCTGTAATATAGATATTACAGATTGTTTTCTCATAACAAATAACCTTCACTCAGCAAATGATTCTCTCCTGTTTCAAAACACCTCTGTATCCGTCTTTCCCTCCTGTCGCCTCATCAATGAAATCCGTCCTGTACAGTAACTCCCGATAATGCCAACTCAACAGGTTTGCCCACCAAATGTCAACCATCACCCTAGTCTCGGCTCCCAGAGCTGCGCCACCAAACGTCTGGGAATTTCACTGTCAGAAACTGTCTGTCCGAGCCCGGCGAGAACCGCCGGCAGCAGACACGCCTACATTTATTATTAGAATTTTATTTGGTAGCGGCAATGCCATTTATCATAGTCCTAACACAGAGCATGAAGCTGATATGCTCCAAAAAAATTTTTATAGCTGTGGTTTATTTTACAATAATTTTTCCTACCCGGAAGTGGTCCGCTTGCTACTGTGAACTTGTGTGAAGTCATCAGCAGCCAGCAGGCTCTGTAACGTTAGCCTCGGGAATCAGGTTTATCGCTGGGGGAAAGACCTCTAGCCGCCGGGGCCGGATGAAACACGTCCTATTAACAGGTTATGTTTGTTTCTACGTGATTAATATGTTTCTCCGCAAATGCGACAATGTTTTGCGAGACACCGGTTCTGCATGAGATCTGCCCCCAGAAAACAGGCCCGCCCACAACACTCATGATTGGTTCTCCGATGCAAGGCTTCCAACAGCGCCACCTAACGTTATGCAAAGATTTAAATAGTAATATTCTCAGTCTTACAGGAGTGAAACGGATTAAGACTGAGGGCTGAGTCTACCATCACCCCAACCCACCCACCCACCCACCCCACCATCACCACCACCACACTTTGCCAATTACAAGATTAGTTGGATGCGGCACATTCAATCTGCCACTTTACAGAGCAGGTTCTGGGTTTGTAGAAGATTCAGAAAATTCTCTCTCTGGTTCTTCCTTCATCATCTTCCTCTCTTTCTCTTCCTCTTCTACTCTTCTCTCCCCCCCCCCCCCCCCTCTCTCTCTCTCTGTTCCTCTCTGTCTCTGTCTCTCTCTCTCTCTCACTCCTGCAGAAAAGCCACGTGCCGTATCGTGACAGCAAGATGACCCGCATCCTGCAGGACTCTCTGGGTGGAAACTGTCGCACCACCATGTTTATCTGCTGCTCTCCCTCCAGCTACAACGACGCAGAGACCAAGTCCACCCTGATGTTTGGACAACGGTAGATACAGTAGATAGATACAGCTCTGGATACAGTCGTGAAAGAAAGAAGTGATCATAGACCTAAAGTCAACTGAGATTAACTGAAGTCAAAACCAGCAGTGAAGCCACATAAAGATATATTTTTTTACAGCTTGCTGCCACATTTGCTGTCTTCTAGATCTGACCCAAAGACAACTTAATCAAATTATTTCATTGAATTAATATCCACATTTTCAACAAACTGAGTAACTTTACACC
>NC_139629.1:45148853-45171353 GCF_964638095.1 Poromitra crassiceps | reverse complement strand
CTGGAGAACCTGCAGCTGGAGTGCCACCGCAAGATGGAGGAGACTGGGAGGGAGCTGTCCTCATGCCAGCTCCTCATCTCCCAGGTGAGGAGGGGAGGGGAGGGGAGGGGATGGGAGGGAGCTGTCCTCCTGCCAGCTCCTCATCTCCCAGGTGAGGGGGGGGTGGGATGGGAGGGAGCTGTCCTCATGCCAGCTCCTCATCTCCCAGGTGAGGAGAGGAGGGGAGGGGAGGGAGCTGTCCTCATGCCAGCTCCTCATCTCCCAGGTGAGGAGGGGGTGGGAGGGAGCTGTCCTCATGCCAGCTCCTCATCTCCCAGGTGAGGAGGGGGTGGGAGGGAGCTGTCCTCATGCCAGCTCCTCATCTCCCAGGTGAGGAGAGGAGAGGAGGGGAGGGGAGGGAGCTGTCCTCCTGCCAGCTCCTCATCTCCCAGGTGAGGAGGGGGTGGGAGGGAGCTGTCCTCATGCCAGCTCCTCATCTCCCAGGTGAGGAGGGGGTGGGAGGGAGCTGTCCTCATGCCAGCTCCTCATCTCCCAGGTGAGGAGAGGAGGGGAGGGGAGGGAGCTGTCCTCATGCCAGCTCCTCATCTCCCAGGTGAGGAGGGGATGGGAGTTAAAGGGGGAGAGTGGTGGGTTGGTGGCTGGACAGACGGACGGATGGATGGATGGATAACATGGTTGGGGGTGCACTGCTTCTTAACAAGTAATTTAGTATATTATTGAGTGCTAAAATCTTAATTGTCTTCTAACAAGTGGGGGGGGGGGATCTGCCTAGGGCGTTAGATAATTATTTAATTTGTTTCCACAAATCAACTTGGTTCAAGAATTTTGTAGAATCAAGTTTCATTTTCTTGATAGTAGTGCAGTGATCTGCCCTTTTCTGACAATGAAACTGGATTGGAAACGAGTGGACTTGTCTCACCATATTTTCAGGTTTGTTTTCTTGTTTCACTAGAACACTTTCAAAGACTTGAAGGTTGAATATGAGACAAAAAGACTTTTAAAGATTGAAGTTTTTTGCAGTGTGAGAAAAGGACCAGGCCAAATGGAGTGATGTTGGACAGTGATGTAGGAATTGACAGAAGAGTTTTTATTGTAGCTGGGGATGGCAGGGTATGCAGGCCTATAATTTATTCTGATCTTATGTGGTGTGTGTGTGTGTTCTGTGTGTGTGTGTGTGTGTGTGTGTGTGTGTGTGTGTGTGTGTGCATGCGCACGTGTGTGTGTGTGTGTGTGTGTGTGTGTGTGTGTGTGTGTGTGTGTGTGTGTGTGTGTGTGTTTGTGCGCGTGTGCGCATGTGCAGCATGAGGCTAAGATCCGCTCTCTGACGGAGTACATGCAGAGTGTGGAGCAGAAGAAAAGACTGCTGGAGGAGAGCCATGACTCCCTGAGCGAGGAGCTGGCCAAGCTGCAAGACCCGGGTGACACATACATACGCACACACACACACACACACACACACACACACACACACACACACACACACACACACACACGCACAGACACACACAAACACACTAATTTTATGTCGTTCCAATTTTTTTTCATTTTTTCATTTTTGATGCTGATCTGTGGTTAATACTTCCTTTGTGTCTCTTTCTTCTCCCAGATAACTCCCTGCTTGAGGAGAAGGAGGAGGGAGAGAAGGGTGAGACAGAGGAGGGAAATGTCAAGGTAAGAAAACGTGTGAATCGGACATTTGAGTGCAATGATTATGGCCAAGAGACTAACCCCCACATGCAAGAACATGCTATAACTGCAACATCATGATGTGGGTCACACAACCTTTGCAGAATTTCATATCCTTCTCTTTCCTTTCAATGTATACTTATGCATATCACACGATAGGGAGTGCTGTGTCAAAGATCATCACAGCCGTACTGATGTCCAGCAACAAGAGCATGACCTTGAGTGCATTATTGCTTTTATACAGTATAAACAAAGCTATTAATCAAGTACTAAGAGTATTTTTTTTAAAGTAATTTGAGACAGTGATTTTTGTCTGTTATTGGCCAACACAAACAGTTCCCTATGGATTGCACTACCAAGTGTCACCAAGCAACAGGTAAACTTGCTGCCTGCAGTTTCCTGACTGCAAGCTAGCTAGTAGCTAAGCTAATGTTAGCTACTTTGAGGTTAGCACAGATGATTTCAGTTTACCGTTCATAATTAAAGTCAAATCTATCCATATTGCGAACACTGTTTGAATGCAACCTAATCAAGGTCACATTAGAAACAGCTGTGAAGCGGACTGATATACATACAGTAAAGTCCTTGTTGTTATACTAAATATCAGCATATATGGAATGCCTCTTGTCCAATCAAATTGCTTGACCCAGAACTAACTGCTGTATAAATATACTGTTCAATAAAGTACAAATACCATAATTTATTTTTGTCAGAACAGTCCAACGATTATTGTGTAATAAGTGTGTTAATACGAAATGATCACAAACATTTCCATTTCTGTAACAGCCAAATGAGTTTCCTCCAATTCAGCTGACCCTTCATGTGGTCTCTGTTGCACAGAAGGCTTCTCGCCAGCAGGGGGAGTCGCACCGCGGCCTCCACCACAAGCAGCTGGCCCGCCTGCGGGATGAGATCAACGAGAAGCAGAGGATCATCGATGAGCTCACTGAGTCAGTGGCGTTAATGTTTCTGATTGACACATAGATATTGTCCCACATATTCAGATTTCTTATCTCTTGTGTTATGTTATTATTTATTAAATCTAATTCATATGACTTGTAATTATAATTACTTGATGATTTGTTACAGAGACATCTACAGTACTTGTACCACGACATTTACTTAAACATGACTTCTAACTTCTAACCTAAAACGCCTCCCTCTTTGTCTCTCATGTCAGCCCTTTCCTGAACGTGTGAACTTGTTTTCTCTCGCTTGCAGCCGTAACTCCAAGCTGGAGCTGGAGCTGGCTCAGGTTCGCTCAGACTTCGACCGCCTGAAGAGTCAGGACAGCACCAAGAGCGAGCGTCTGGAAGAGCTCTCGTAAGCTTATTTCCTCATGCTCCAGCTCCACTACTCTGTGTGATCTAAACAACTATTCGAGTATTCTGTCTGTGCTGAAATTGACAAACACTAAACTTCCATGATTGGAATTTGGAAACCCTCATTAGTGTTTTGCTTGCACCTGTGTTTACCCTGGCTTCTCGACACAAAATGGCCCCCGTGAGAAGGGTCTATTGCTCAACTTTTTTGTACATATTTCACACTTTTGACCCACAGAGTTAGAAAAGTAGACGACTGAGCTTTGAGCTTTGAGCTGATATGTATTTGTAGGAGAAATGTTCGAGTTTGAGCACACGCAGGGATATTTTCTTATTTATAATTCAATATAAGATGAACCTTCCCTCATTTTGATGATGTATTTCCTGTTCCTGTCAGATTCCTGCATGAGCGCCACGAGCAGACGAAACAGGACCTCAAGGGTCTGGAGGAGACCGTCGTGAGTACAATTCACTCGACAAAACCACCTGTGGGATTCATAGATTTAGGAAGTGTTTTTCTCAAAATCAAAAGAATTCTGGAAATCCTTGACCATGATAAAGGCATATAAAATACAGTCTATAAATAACACGTTTCTTCCTAAGCTGCTCTCCATCTGTCTGTCCTCCAGGCCCGTGAACTCCAGACCCTCCACA
Source organism: Poromitra crassiceps (assembly GCF_964638095.1). Classification (NCBI taxonomy): domain Eukaryota; kingdom Metazoa; phylum Chordata; class Actinopteri; order Beryciformes; family Melamphaidae; genus Poromitra; species Poromitra crassiceps. Next base: position 45,167,691 of record NC_139629.1, on the reverse strand, counting down.
ACCTGCGCAAGCTGTTCGTTCAAGACCTCACGTCGCGGGTTAAAAGAGTAAGAAGAGAACAAAAGTGACCCAGAATGTCACTTCCTCATCCCTCTCATTGACACACACAATAAAGTCCCATTTTTACAATAGAGAAAAAGATGCGGCCTAATTAGAGCAGAAACAGATGAATTGGTAATATATCACAATACAAATTACTGCCTTATAAGTTGAAGTAGCCTTCATAGTTGAAAATGTCTTGTGAATTGTGTCTTGTGCTCACTCAGAGCACCGTCCTCCATCTTTGAGCAGTTGAAAATAAAGTTTATTAGATGGCATGGGGGGGTGGGAGGATTGGGAGTGTCTGGAATGTTAATGAGCAGAGTGCATTACAGAACTGAGCCAAACATCTCAGCGTCTGGCAAAGTCACTGTACTGATGAAAGCCTGATCAACCCCCTATAATGGTAGTTTTGTGCTACTAGGCATCTCTCTCTCGCGCTCGATCCCAAGCTGTGCGGGCTCGCCCTGCAGCTCACCGAACTGGCCCTGCAGCCCGCCCTGCAGCTCGCCGAGCTGGCCCTGTAGCTCACATACGCAGCTCAGCCGCTGCGTGGCCTCGCCCGCAGCTCAGCTGCTGCATGGCCTCGCCTGCCCTATTGGCACAGGCATGTGTGTGTGTGTGTGTGTGTGTTGCTCACAAAATGTTATTGCCCTTAGGTTAACATGTGTGTGTGTGTGTGTGTGTGTGTGCGTGTGCGTGTGCGTGTGCGTGTGCGTGTGCCCTCTTATGACATCACTAATGACATCATCAGTCTTATGTCATCACATCAGTGATGTCACAATGCCTCCTTGTGTGTGTGTGCCCCCTTATGACATCACTTCCAGTTGAGTGACATCACTTCTGGGACAACCGGGACACAAAATTGAAACAGACATTGCCCACATTGCCAAATTTACAGATAGATAGGGCTGTAAATATCTTATCTGTTGCTCCTTTATCTAAATAATCATTTCCCTCTGTCTCTTCCTCCTCATTCTTCTCTGCAGAGTTCCGAAATGGAACCTGATGATAGCGGGGGGTCTTGCACCCAGAAGCAGAAGATTTCCTTTCTTGAGAATAACCTGGACCAACTTACAAAGGTTCACAAACAGGTGAGAAACACACATAGCAGCTGTGGGTTGGAAATGAGGAGAAGCACTGATTTAGACTGTTGTGAGGCTACACTAGGCAAACTGTGCATGTTAGCGGTCCCAAGTGGCAACAAGAGGTAACTGTAAAATCATGTGGTGTCAGTAAACTGCAGTCATTGGACTCAATGGCAATTCTATGACTTTTTAAATAGTAGATACTTTGAGTAGATCAGTAGACCAGTAATTGTACTTCTCCTATAAGTAAAACTTCAACTTTTTTCAACCCACCCCTTTCTCCTCTCTCCTCACTCTTACATCTATACTCCACTCTTCCCTCCCCATCTCCCCCCTCTCTCTGTCTGTCTGTCTGTCTGTCTGTCTGTCTGTCTGTCTGTCTGTCTGTCTGTCTTTCTGTCTGTCTGTCTGTCTGTTTGTCTGTCTGTCTGTCTGTCTGTCTGTCTGTCTTTCTGTCTGTCTGTCTGTCTGTCTGTCTGTCTGTGCGTCGCTCTCTCTCTTTCCCCCTCCCTCTCCCAGCTGGTTCGTGACAATGCAGATCTGCGTTGTGAGCTTCCAAAGCTGGAGAAACGTCTTCGGTCTACTGCTGAGAGAGTTAAGGCCCTGGAGACGGCACTGAGAGATGCCAAGGAGGGCGCCATGATCGACCGCCGCCGCTACCAGCAGGAGGTCGACCGCATCAAGGACGCCATGAGGGCCAAGACTGCCCTGAGGCGCCCCCATGCAGCACAGATCGGTACTGCACTGAATTGAGGCCGATTGGTCTTGTGCGAATGTATCTTTATACAACTTGATAATCAAATATCATAAGTAGACTCATCCTCGGCCCCTTAATCTGGGTAAATGTTAAATTAAGACAAGATATTTGGAAAAGGAAAGGGAGGCTGTCATCTGGAATAATCTGATGACATCATTATCTACTTCTCTGTGTCACACCATAAAAATATAAACCCATACTTTTTCCAACACTTTCATTTCATACACACTACTTACCATGTCCTAGTGCTGAAACTCATAGTTGCGTATGTTTATATAACTCCCATGTTGCTATATTCTTGTTCATATTCTCTTGCTGTTTTCAGTCTGTTTTTCTTTGATCTATCCTAGTAGTATTTGCAGTTGCAGTGACCCACTTTCTTCAAAGTTTGATCTTGCCTCACTTTGTTTTTTATACTTATTATCCTGGATAGCTAAGCCGGTGCGACCAAAGCAGCTGCCCGTCTGCTCTCCCACCAACCCGTTCTACGCCTACACCCGCGCCGCCAGCGAGCACGCCAACACCTACAGCAACGCCCTCTTCCAGCCCTCGCCGGCGCAGAGCGCCACCAGCGTCAACAGCAAACCCAACTCCATCCAGAGCAACACGTGAGTTTAAAGGCACAATGCAATGAAATGGAAAAAGGACCCATTCACACTCCTTCATATCACTAGTGGAATTCCCCCGTGCCGTGTATCAAGTGTGATGTGCATCCCTGTCCCTGTCCCTGTCCCTGTCCCTGCCCCTGCCCCTGTCCCTGTCCCTGTCCCTGTCCCTGTCCCTGTCCCTGTCCCTGTCCCTGTCCCTGTCCCTGTCTTTTGATGTTTGATGTTATGGGATGTACATGATCTCCTCCACACACTTCTTCTGACAATGCATTGTATTCTCTCTGGTGTGCTGAACAGTGTTTCCACAGCACTGGGCTACAGAGCAGGCAGACACACTGGAGACATACTGGAGTCCTTCCCACTCAACATAGACAACGGTCAGCACACACACACACGCATGCATGCACACACGCGCACACACACACACACACGCACGCACACACACACACACACACACACACACACACACACACACACACACACACACACACACTCTCTCTCTCCCTCTCAATCTCTTTTATGGGATCCTTGATAGTTTTGTCAATTAAAGGTGCTATATTTGTTTGCATGAGAGCTGAGTTTTGCTTGTTGCTTTTCAATTGTTACATAAACAAATCAATTAATTCATGATTTCAATCAATAAACTAATCAAACCCAAACCACCACTGTTGTGTTAGCCACAGGAACCAGCGCCAGTGAAACAAGAGACATCAATGACAACAGGTGAGCTTGGTAGTAGCAGTACATTTTACAGCCTACTAATATTCACCTCACAGTTTAGCCGTTACGTTATGTGTGACCTCATCTGCCTTAATTACACATTGTCTAAATGGCTTTATGAGCTTGAAAAGATTCGAAATATACCTGTATTAAAGTGTTAGAAGAGTGTTATATATATTTCTGTAAGAGTGATGTGCACCAAATTTGTACTTAAAGTGATAATATGGAAGATTTTCATGTAAATAAATGTTTGCAAAGTCACTATATATCGCCAACTGAGTTAACATAACACAATGGTGATTGAGCCTATGGCCCATTGATGAAAGTCCTTGCATCTCTTTGTATTGCAACATTTATGAACTTGTGTCTGTGGTGACACTTTCCCCCGCCCCCCCAAACAAAAAAACAGAAAGATTTAAGCGGCGCACAGTTCTTGACGCATTTCCCATCACCCAGCACCCGCCAGAGAGGGTAGGCGGAGTCGGAGCAAGTTGCTGTTGTTTCCACATTATTATGATCCCAATGGAGATTTGGGCAGAACACACCCTTCGCCCGCCTACGCAGCAGTCAAGCGTCAGGATTGGCCAGGAGAGGAGCCTTTTGTTCCCTTTTGACAGCTCAAATGTCCCCCCACACACACACACACACACACACACAGCCGCCCACGTGTCATAGCGATCTCCAGTGGGGTCCGCTGAGCAACTTCTTCTTCTTTTGAGATGTGTGTGCGGTTGGAGTCCAAGAGTAGCATTACCGCCCCCGCTGGCCAACTTGGATGTTTTAAGAAGAAGAAAAAAAACCTTCACGTCATATGCGCCACTGTGTGGATCTCATCTGCAATTAATTACTGCTCATGGCCATTGGTGTTGTCAGAGACAAGAAAACTGAAATCTTCCGTATTATCACTTTAATGAGAAATGAAAATGAAATTAACATTTTAATTTTGTCTTTGCTACTGTATAAAATGATGTAGCGATTTCCTGGCTAATCTACGAAACATCCAACTATTTGTTCATGGGAGTATTTCTTTATCTGTATTGAATAATGTCTGTAATATGAATGTTATAACATATTGTTCTGTGCTATTAGGAGTGTTTTATTTTATACACTGAATGTCGTTTTTTTTTATGTCTTTGCTAACAGGAGTGATGCACACTGTGGCAGCGAGGTGGATGAATCAAATAGGCACTACATCATTCAGCAGGAGACCGCTGCAAGTTAATACCATGGTACCTAACACACACACACACGCACACACACACACACACACGCACACACACACACACACACACACACACACACACACACACACACACACACACACACATGCAAGCAGACACATACAAACACACAAACAACTGTTTAGAATGATAGGATAAACGATTGTTTTACTTCGCGATGCACAATATATCGGCAATCATATCGATATCGGCCAATGTTACTTATTTTTTAATATATCTGTATCCATCCGATGACTAAAATAACTGCAATGTTACAGTAATATCGGTTATCGTATCGGCCAAAATGTTCATGTTGAGAGGAAACAATGTGGTAAATCCATGACTTCCTTCCAAATGTTTTGGAAAGAAAGAAAGAAAGAAAGAAAGAAAGAAAGAAAGAAAGAAAGAAAGAAAGAAAGAAAGACTGTATTTACATGTGTTTTTCAGTATGTACAACATTTGATCATATAAGCTTGTTTTTAGAAAGATCATATCAACATTGGTAAATATCGGTTATCGGCCATAACAGCAATGTTACAGTAATATCGGTTATCGTTTCGTCCAAAATGTTAATATCGGTGCTTCCCTAGTTTTACTTAAAAGTTAAATCTGAAAGTAATCGATAATTATACATTCGATATCACTCTTGGACAAGAACTGTTCTGTTTTCCTCCAAATGATCAATTCTTTTTTTCTCTCTGTCTCCAGATGACTGAACACTGTACGCATCCAAACCCCTCCCCTCCCATCTGCATGCAGCCTCTCTCCCAGTCCCCCTTCCACTGTATCACTGATGAAGATGATGATGAAGATGTCTAGCCCTCTAGTCTTTTAACTAGATGAAGCCCCTCATGCCCCTACGGTAACTCACGCTCGCTCCTGTGATTAGGCCCAGGTTCAGGGTCTGGTCCAAATTCCAATTCACTCAATCTAGGAAGTGAATTATCAGTGGGACTCAATCAGATTTTTTTTTTGTTTTAATACAGAACTTCTACTTAACCAACTTGTCAACCAATCAGATATCACAGATGAATGTTATTATCTTATTATACAGTTGAATTGAAATGGAGCCTGCCCGATTACTTAGCACACACATATTGTAAATAATTAGTGCTGTATACTCCAGTAGAGGTTTTTGACCAGCAACTGTTTCTGTGTATGCACAGCCTCCCCCCGTCCGCTCCACACACCTTCTTAAGGGCATCATAAGGATGACATAGGCTGACATGACCTTTTTCCTGTCGTAAATAGAGTGTACTGTGTTATGCCGGCTTGTAACAGAAGACCCTCACGCTGCATGCATGTCGCTTAGCGGGTTAGCTTTCAAATCGTTGCATGTGTCGTGATTCCAGTCGTGAGCTGGTATGCTGCGAGCGGACTGTTCTGAACGACTTTGACAGATGTCAACGAGAGAGAGAGTGTTGGCCTTTTTTCCGCATTTAGATTCCCTCATCCCCATCCTGGTCTCTAGATTCTCTGTTTGGAAGGTGGATTTGAGTGCGAGACTGGGCCATTGTTTTGTGACACATTAAATGTGCTGTACAATGGCTTAAACACAGAAAAAAAAAAAACCTGTCAGAAGACAATGGGACCGCAGCTGAGGTTTTCTAAAAGCTCCTTCATCGGTGTTCATCTGTTGTCTTTATCTATTTTGGGGAAAAACTGCTTCCTAATTTCATCAAGAATCATAGGTGATTATCTAAAAAAATGTTTTAATTTTTTTAAGTAAAGGTCTTAAGATGACTCCTTAGTTAAAGTTAGGACTTTACTTTATTATCATTTTGTTAGAGGAGGTGTCGATGTTTTCAAATGGGGGATATCTAATTTTCAAGCAAAACTCTTCAACTGTAATTCAATAGAACAAGAGTGACATCAGATGCAAAATGCTTTGGAGAAACCCGGCCCAGGCTTGCAGTCTGTATCGGAGAAAACCTTTCTATTTGCATCGATGCTGTATGTGTATGATATAGCCTAGCTGTATGATGCCATTGTACAGGTCAGGCAATGCTGGCCACCACCTATTGCCATGTAACGTGGCCCTTCCCTGTACCGCTACTTTAACCCATTGATACCTGATGCAGCATTTGCGTGTATATCCCTAATTTGTGTGTGTATCCCTTTAAGACCGCGAACCGCGTTAACGCGGTTCGCGGTCTTAAAGGGATACGCACACAAATGCTGCATCAGGTATCAATGGGTTAAACCATTGTGAGTCTTCTTCCCGAGCCTTAAAGAGCAGCTCATTTCTCATCATCAAATAACATGCTGTAATGTGTATACAGGTACATTTTGTAATTACTACCTCTAGAGCTACTGGTAACACTTATTCTACTCAAATATCATCCTTTCAAATACTAGCCTTGAGCGGATTGTAGTGCGTCTAGAGAAAATGGCAATTTTAGTGCATCGATTAACTGTAAGTAGGTTTTTATCTGCTGGTTATGTTCACCTGTAAATTAATTCATACACCATTTCCATCTTCATCATAACAGGATCAGAGCTGGGTAGTACCCAGTCTTCAAGTATACAATTCTTTCAAATCCTGTGACTGTCTAAACCTTCTGCTACTCATTGCATTGCCCTACCTTGCACCTAATAATACAAATCATAAAAAAATGATTTGCAAAATGCTGTTCAACCCAAATCTGAATGGGACAGAAAGTGAGGAAATTAGAGCCGTGTCCTTATTTTGAAGTCATCGATGGTCCTTTCCTTCTGCGTCTCCTAATGTAACGTCAAACCGTTGATCTCCTCCTGTCTGTTCTTATCTCAATTGGGATTTTAGCATGGAAGTGAAATAATATCTCATAGTTGACCCTTTACAACGTATAGATGTAATTCAGTATGTCGTGCTTTGGGGTCAAGCCCCAGTTAAATCAGGAGTGAGTACTCAATGAATATATCTATTTTTTTATTGATACGGTAAAAACAGAAATAGAGTTTGGCGTAGGCTCCATGATGACACGCCTCCCGAGATGGAGGAGAGCATCAGACAGGAACGCGAGAGAATGATCAGTGAATCCCCTCTGGACTTAGATGTTTGGTTCTGCAAGACGGAGAGGGACAGTGATGGCTTGCACGGATTGGATATTGAAAGCGAAGGAATGCCTTGGTTAACGGGTGATTGGATAGAGAGAAGTATGGATGAACAAGTTCCCAACTGAGCTGCCACCAGTGTGGGATTGACAGACAGTTTGACAGAAGGTTCAACCTGCCACCAGGTCATGCTGCGCTTCCCCTGGTACAAATCCTGACCAGCCAATCAGGATAGAGGAAGCCGGCATGTCTTTGGTTGGTGAGGGTGAACCTCCTTGGACAGAGTCAAGTCACTGAAATGAGTTTAGGTTTAGGGCTGCAATCAGAAGTTTGACACTCTTCGACTGAACAGGTAGAAATGTTATATACGTAGAGGAAACGTGCTTCCCAACCAAGATGCATTTGTACAACAGTGTAGCTTCTGAATAGGTTCTCCATGTAGTTTCCATTAAAGAAAACCAACGTCCCTCTCCAGTCATGACATCGACTACAGCACGGCTATGACAGAACCCCTCGGTCTAATGTTATCACTGGCATTAACAACACCTCAGGGCTTCACAATCACAACCACGCTGGGCCACCGCTGTGTTCCTCACAGATTGTTGAGGAACTATCAGGTCAGGAGCGTGTTCTTCTGAGGCTTCGTAGAGCAACGGGATGGTAAAAAGAGTAATACAGATGCATAACATCTCCATTCTAGCATGTGACATCTCCATACAATTTTTAAAGTAATCACTCTGTCACAAGCTGGTCGGACCCTACTGTACGTGTCAGAACAGACCCTCTATTTGTCATCCTGTTTTAAGTGTAAACATATATTTGGGGGAGGGGAGAAATCTGTACTCTATTGTCACCTGCTGTTCCACTGTCTGATTTTAACATATATAAAATACGTGTGATAAATATTGTGAATCTTGTAAGTAAAAGAGCTTATCATGACATAGTAAGAAGCGAAAGAATGGTACACACGCTATGGCTGTTCCGAGAAAATGTTTGTTTAATTTATTTATCTAAGTCTATACTGTAGCGCTTCATCATGTATTATGTGAATCATCGTGCATATTTCTGTATATATACTCATCACTATGCTGTGTTGTATGTGAAACATTGTGTTGTAGTAAAAGTTCAATAAACTTGTAGAAACAAGTTTGTTAGAGGGAATCATTCATGTGTGGTGGGAACTGTGTCTGTGATAGGATGGGATTTTGTGTGTGTGTGTGTGTGTGTGTGTGTGTGTGTGTGTGTGTGTGTGTGTGTGTGTGTGTGTGTGTGTGTGTGTGTGTGTGTGTGTGTGTGTGTGTGTGTGTGTGTGTGTGTGTAAGGGGGGGGGGGCACTCTGCCAGTTTGCCCCAGGCTAAAAGGTGCAAAATGGCTCCCTCTAGTTGCTGACAGTGGGTGCTGTATTTAATTTTCATCTCCGCCAAGGTGATGTTTTCAGTGCGGTTTGTCCGTCTGTTTGTTTGTCCGTTTGTTAGCAGGATTACAGAAAAACTACTGGGCCAATTTTCATTAAACTTGCTGGAAGGGTGTAGCATAGGCCAAGGAAGAACCCATTACATTTTGGGAGCGGATCTGATCCAAGGACTCACAAAATTTGCTTTACAATATCTTTATAATAAGCTTTATAATATCTGTAATAAATCTTTCCTGATAATAAAAACTGCATTTTGGGGAATTCCAGTAGTCAGTTTTGCACCTGTGGGTTTTTGGTCCCCCATGAATTCTGCAGACTGTAAACTGTGCTCTGTTGTTTTATAACCTCTGACCTAAACAGGAAATGACTTCAAACTATACAATATGTAATGAAAGGCACCTTGCCAAAAGTTAGAGCAACAAAGCTATATGCAAAGGGATGGGAAATCCTCTCCGAATGGAAGTGCAGTCAAGATGAGCCAACAATGCCGTTATTTTCCTTCAAGCACATCCGTCTGATATTTGCTCACTGAAACCATGGCATGGTGGTGCATGGGGGAAAAGGTGCCATTTGACTTAAAATGCTTCTTTGAGTCATGCAATTTCACCCATTTCCTCCTCCTCTGTGTCAGTCTGATTTCATAAGGAAAACATCGACATGTTTTTTGATCAGATCAGTTGAGTGAAACATGCAAATAAAGTGTTTGTCACCAAAATGAGAAGAGGAGTGGAGTGTACAAGGGAAGGTCGATCTCTCTCTGTGTGTGTGTGTGTGTGTGTGTGTGTGTGTGTGTGTGTGTGTGTGTTTGTGTGTGTGTGTGTGTGTGTGAGAGAGAGAGAGAGAGAGAGAGAGAGAGAGAGCAAGAGATAGATTCATTCACAAAAAGAGATTCCTCCCATCTCTTTCAAATAGGCCTATACTGTAACAAAAAGTGTCTTCTTTATTCTCCTGCAGTGACTATATGTGTCACGGAAGAGTGAGCAGTGAGGACTATAGAAGACGAGCAGTGTGAGGGTACAGGCTATAGACTAGAACTATAGAACTTGCGGCCCGGGGACCAGATGCGGCCCGCGACATCAGGGTGCAGAGTGGCCCCCCGACCATTTTCTAATAATTTCCCGTTAGTTTTCATTGTGAATTATAATCTAATTCACAATAAAAACTAACGTGAAATAAAGTTTGACTGAGCTCCAGCTAAATTGTCAAATACCGCCATCTGCTCGCTACCCAGGCACTTATGTTAATCCGCTACAGAAAAATGTATATTGTTTGTTTATTAACTGGCCCCTGGCCTCCTATCATTTCACGAAAGTGGCCACTGGGCAAAGCAAGTTGAGTACCCCCTCCTATAGCCTAGAAGATGAGCAGTGAGGCCACAGGTTAGTCTAGATTATTGTCGACATTATTGTGCAGTAAATATGCTTACACTATAGCCTAAAGCAAGCGGAAGGCATGCTGTCCCATCCACACAAAGGTCCTGTCCCAATCACCCAAATGTTAAGGGGGGAAAAGGGTTTTGGGTCAGTTCACACAAAAGGGTATGCCACGCCTCCTTGGAATATGATGTAAACTTCATTCCACCTCAGAAGGTTAGGTAACATCTTCAGTATTACAGAAAGCTATCATGTGTTGGGCTATTTTCTTTTATTCATGGCAAGAAAGCTTCCACAAAAGGTCCCATTCACTCTGAATTCAACCTACACTAAGACGAGCAGTGAGGGCACAGGGTAGACTAGATGTACTGTGGTTGTTATTACAAACTGCCATGTTGGTTTTACTGGAGGGAGTGTCCCCTATAAAATCAGGAGGGCTTCCAATCTTACTATCATTCATATCTGAGTGTCTGAAAGAAGTAAATCTGTACACATTGATAATATGATTGTTATACCCTGTACTGTACAAACAATTTGGTCACACACAATTTTAATTGCTTCTGGAATGGAAAGTGCCAGCCATGCTGCGCAGGAAATTCCTGTGCTCATCTTATGACAAACAAGTGGCCTTTTCTAGTCTAATAAACTGTTTTTCGTAGTTCCCACGAGAAAGGATGCGCTGATGTAAACACGAGCGCAATGTGATGCAGCATCATGATCATGCTGTGTTGGTGTGTGTGCGCATGGTGTTCCTTTTAATAATACACAGAAATCATAAGAAATAATCAGACTGGATAGGGAAAATTCCTTACACTGTGGCAATGTTGTAAACACATTTTGTCAAATCAACACAAACATAACAATGTGTGAGAGAGCAAGAAAGAAGAAAGAAAGAAAGAAAGAAAGACAGAAAGAAAGAAAGAAAGAAAGAAAGAAAGAAAGAAAGAAAGAAAGAAAGAAAGAAAGAAAGAAAGAAAGAATATTTATTTAGGGGAGCTGCAGGGGCGGCCAGTGACGAGCCTACTGAAAATCCTCTAGTAAAATTTCATTAGAGGATTAGGTTTAGCCATGTAGCCTATATTCCCACACTCATATCTGCTAAATCCCCTGGTTGTAAACCATATTTAGACATGCATTTATGTGTTTGGAAATGTCTGTAAAGACAGCCCTGCCATTCACATAAATCAATCAAAACCTGAATAACATTCAGGTAGCTAAATTGTTGTGTTTCCATGAACTGAATTGACTCCATATTTTACTTTTTAGGGTTTTTACTTTGTGAACTGCTTTTAGTATGCAGCTGGACGGAATGGACACATGGTGGTTGCTGGCTTGGTTGTATAGGCACCACTCACTTATATTGCCACCCACAGTGGAATCTCTCTTCCTCCCTCTCTCTCTCTCTCTCTCTCTCTCTCTCCCTCCCTCCCTCCCTCGTCCTCCCTCGTCCTCCCCCTCTCTCTCCCTCATGCACATTCATGCTTTTTGCTCCAGCGCGCAGCCCCGCCGCGCGTCCACCCTGCCCTGTAGATCAGAGACAGACACTGGAGACTCCAAGGCGGCACCAGGAGGTCGGGGACGCAGCCGCCCGGTGACCCGAACAACAGGAGCCGACACCGGAGACTCGGAGAGCTTAATTGACGCCTCCAGCCGGACAATCAGACAGAGGGAGAGGAGAGTGGAGACAGACAACCTGTCCGTGCAGAGAAGCATATTCCATGGAGCCATGCACGTGAAGAGCGACGCACAAGGTAAAGCCAGCGCATGGCACGCACAGTGAATGATTATTGCTGGCAATGTGGATGAATCTGTAAAATTGCAATTCTTGGTTTCATTGTTGTCATTATACTGGCCTACCTTTCTTCAATGTATTTTCTATTTTCTTTATTTTGTGACATTTTTCAGTCTTCTTTTGACATTTGTAGTAGCCTATTTGTTTCTGTCTCGCTGCTAAAGAGGCCGCATGCACTTTCTATTTGAAGTTGGCACCGCACCGCCTTATTGACTTGTCACATGACGGTGTCAATTTGAACCAACAGAGTTTTTGCGCCTTGGCGAGTCTCTTGAATGAGGATTGATCCCAGACTGGAGCAGATGTAGCGTTAACTACTCGATGGGTTCCTTGTTATTTCCACAGTCACCCTGAATATTGCGTCAACTCTGTGCGTAAAATGCGCACATGTCATGGTACATTATAAAACTGCGGAAAACGAGTAACATCACCCCCCCCCCCCCCCCCCCCCCCCTTCCTGATTCTACTCCATTTCTTTGCTGGGCATCCCAATCACTGACATGATGATATTTTGGCCATACTTCACTGAAACCAAACAGTGTTGGCTATGACACAGTTGGGAAATATTTGACCTCAGGAATTATTATGAATCCAAGGGATTATAAGCATGCCAGGTCTATTTTGATAGAAATATTGAGTTGCAGCACAGCCAAATTATATGCCATAAATTCGGTAATTTGTTATCTGGAATCTTATATTACAGCACATTATCACGGTTATATTGTCAACAAGTCTACTGCAGGAGGATATCTTTATAATGGCTAGTTTATTGCTTATTTTCAGGCACACGTCGACAACCAGCTGGTTCGGTTTCACTCTCATAGAGTTCATAATGTGAGGATGCAGATATTCTTTTAATCAGAAGCCAGAGGAGAAGGTGAAAATATTCTAATCTGTGTGCTATGCCGGGCCCAGTTACATGAACTTATGACTGATGATGTGATGACACACTCACACATGTACGCGCTTGCACGCTTGCACACACACACACAAACGCACACGCACACGCACACGCACACGCACACGCACACGCACACGCACACGCACACGCACACACGCACACACACACACACACACACACACACACACACACACACACACACACACACACACGGGAAAGACAGTGTGCTTAAGTGTCACTCATCTGAATCTAAATAGCTGTGATTGAAGATGGACTGCATTAGATTTTTGTCCTTGCTACTTGTCTTTTGCTCTGAAATAAGATATAACATCATAATGGAAAAAATAGACATCTATCAGTACTCTTTCAAAACAATCATACCTCTACAGACTGGATCGTCAATATTTTTGAGATATCGGATGATGAAGTTCTGTTTTTCCCCCATAATGGTTATGTGATGATGTAGCCCTAATAGTACAGTATAGCCTATTTAAATTTGTTTTGCTTTGTAGCCTACTTTAGGCCTGAAAATAACGCCCCAGTCTCCTTCAATTATGTCATATAACATAATTCTGGTTGACATCCAAGTGGAAATAGTGATTTGCATTAACAGAAAACCACTTACAACCTCAAACTCATCACTCAGTCAGAAGCCAGTAAATTATTTACATTGCTGTAAAAACAATACCTGAACTGGGTGATATATCTGATCAACAGAAAATGCCTGTTTCTTCTTCCCCTTCTGTCAATCTAAAGGAAGCAACTACCTCTCATTCTATATCTGTGTGTGTGTGTGTGTGTGTGTGTGTGTGTGTGTGTGTGTGTGTGTGTGTGTTATGTTCAATGTTCCTATACATGCGACCTGAACTCTCTGACTTCAGTCCTTAAACCAGCTGTTACTGTCTGTCGGCCTCTTCTCAGGGGCTTCTTCACTGCTGTGTGGGCTAGGTTATAAATAAGAGACTACTAAAAGGTGTGTGTGTGTGTGTGTGTGTGTGTGTGTGTGTGTGTGTGTGTGTGTGTGTGTGTGTGTGTGTGTGTGTGTGTGACGTGTGTGTGTGTGTGTGTGTGTGACGTGTGTGTGTGTGTGTATGTGTGTGTGTGTGTGTGTGTGTGTGTGTGTGTGTGTTGTTTAAACAGCTGCTGGGTCGGTTTGTTTGTCTCCTCTCAGTGCAGGTGTACTTGCCAGTAGGCCTGAGGAAAATCTGCGATGTGCGATAACATTGTTCAATATAGCGATGACGATACGACTTGCGATAAATAAACAAATATTAAAGTATGCATATTAGCTATACAGTTCCTATATCTTTCTGACATAGACCCCAAACATAGCGCACTGAATAAAGAAATGAAATACACACTGACTGTAGCTGAAACTACACTACACACAGTGTGTTTGGGCATTGGCAGAGGGGCGGAGCACACTGTTGCAATGGAAAGGTGTGCGCTGGATTTACAACACAAGACAAAATGATCAGATGCCGAGTGGGAATACATGACGCATGTAAATAAAACTACTTTTGTTATTCATTGCGTTTCAGGCAGTCTTTGCGATGTGTTTATTGCGCACGTTCATATTGCCATGACGATGAAAATACGATTAATTGTGCAGCCCTACTTGCCAGCCTCTAGATGCTGTTCTTGGGCCTGTCCAGCTTAGCCACCCTACTTTAACCTCAGTGTTTCTCAACTATATCCGCTCATTCAGCATCACCTGTCTGTCTGCTGGGGATCACCTGTCTGTCTGCTGGGGATCACCTGTCTGTCTGCTGGGGATCACCTGTCTGTCTGTCTGCTGGGGATCACCTGTCTGTCTGCTGGGGATCACCTGTCTGTCTGTCTCTGGGGATCACCTGTCTGTCTGCTGTGTGTCTGGGGATCACCTGTCTGTCTTCTGTGTCTCTGGGGATCACCTGTCTGTCTGCTGTGTGTCTGGGGATCACCTGTCTGTCTTCTGTGTCTCTGGGGATCACCTGTCTGTCTGCTGTGTGTCTGGGGATCACCTGTCTGTCTTCTGTGTGTCTGGGGATCACCTGTCTGTCTTCTGTGTCTCTGGGGATCACCTGTCTGTCTTTTGTGTCTCTGGGGATCACCTGTCTGTCTTCTGTGTCTCTGGGGATCACCTGTCTGTCTGCTGTGTCTCTGGGGATCACCTGTCTGTCTGCTGTGTCTCTGGGGATCACCTGTGTCTGCTGTGTCTGGGGATCACCTGTCTGTCTGCTGTGTCTCTGGGGATCACCTGTCTGTCTGCTGTGTCTGGGGGATTCTGTTGGAGTGGCTTGTAGAGTTTTATTCTGCAAAATAAGACATTTTCTGGTAAATTTTTATTTTTAAATTACGATGTTCCTGTTATACGAGAAACCTTTATGTTCCAATTCCTATGTTAAATACAAGCATTTTTCATATGTTTAAGTATGTCTATTTATACAGATGCGGGGGAAATGCTGAGTATGACATTTTCTGTCAGGCGATTTAATGTCATAGGATGTTTTTTTCGTAGGTCCCTGAGAGGTCATGACCCCTGAGAGGTCATGACCCCAGAAAATTACCTCAAGAAATCTTGGGGAATTTTAGAAGAATGCCTGCATTTCTCAACAAAAGCAACGTCAATTTTGGTGGATTTCCTCTTTAATAAGCGTCGGCCACCAGAGTGAGGCTAAATGTACCCAGTTTACTTACAGCTGAGAAAGTATAAGAACCCATATTTTGAGGTTTTTAGGCTATTCTTGTGCTTTGCACAGATCCCTGAGAGAAATTATACCCTTTAAGTGTGTGTGTGTGCGTGTGTGTGTGTGTGTGTGTGTGTGTGTGCGTGTGTGTGTGCGTGTGTGCGTGTGTGCGTGTGTGTGTGTGTGTGTGTGTGTGTGTGTGTGTGTGTGCGTGCGTGCGTGCGCGCGTGCGTGCAATGCGTGTGTGTGTGTGCGTGCGTGCGTGTGTGTGTGTGCGTGTGTGCGTGTGTGTGTGTGTTCTTTTCTAGACTTAAGGGATCATGGGAACGTTGTGTAGGGCAGACCACCAGCGGTCACAGTCTATAATTGACAGCTTGATATCCACAGTATTTGACAGGATCTGGGTTCAGCCATGTACAGTTAAGTATGTATTTATGTTTGAACACACTGTTTTTAAATATCACATTCACTTCAGTCATCTATGAATTGATTAATTCAATTCAGTTTTAATGACAGTTGAATACAATCCAATTTGAGTGATTTGATTGGATAGAACAGGCTATTCAGTACATTTAATCATTCCCTCAACGTAGCAAGCCCCACCATGCATTCTCTGTGAGTAAAGGGCAACCTAACCAGAAATACTTGTGTGCTGCTACATTGTGGGACAAGACAGGAAGTGTGCTGCTACATTGTGGGACAGACAGGAAGTGTGCTGTTACATTGTGGGACAGACAGGAAGTGTGCTGTTACATTGTGGGACAGACAGGAAGTGTGCTGCTACATTGTGGGACAGACAGGAAGTGTGCTGCTACATTGTGATACAGACAGGAAGTGTGCTGCTACATTGTGATACAGACAGGAAGTGTGCTACTACATTGTGATACAGACAGGAAGTGTGCTACTACATTGTGGGACAGACAGGAAGTGTGCTGCTACATTGTGGGACAGACAGGAAGTGTGCTGCTACATTGTGGGACGGACAGGAAGTGTGCTGCTACATTGTGATACAGACAGGAAGTGTGCTGCTACATTGTGATACAGACAGGAAGTGTGCTACTACATTGTGATACAGACAGGAAGTGTGCTACTACATTGTGGGACAGACAGGAAGTGTGCTGCTACATTGTGGGACAGACAGGAAGTGTGCTGCTACATTGTGGTACAGACAGGAAGTGTGCTGCTACATTGTGGGACAGACAGGAAGTGTGCTGCTACATTGTGGGACAGACAGGAAGTGTGCTGCTACATTGTGGGATGGACAGGAAGTGTGCTGCTACATTGTGATACAGACAGGAAGTGTGCTACTACATTGTGGGACAAGACAGGAAGTGTGCTGCTACATTGTGGGACAGACAGGAAGTGTGCTGCTACATTGTGGGACGGACAGGAAGTGTGCTGCTACATTGTGATACAGACAGGAAGTGTGCTGCTACATTGTGATACAGACAGGAAGTGTGCTGCTACATTGTGATACAGACAGACAACCCCAACCGCTGTAAAGCAAAATATAGACGGTTTTCATGGAATTGTGTTGCTAGGGAGCAGTTTGAAACCTAGCTTATTTCCTGTCAGCTATTGTATTAGCAAACATTGCAACAGGAAGTAATTGCTAGGGGCAAATTTTGGAATGTTTATGTTGTCAAGTTAAAACCGTCTATGGAATCGTGGGGCCTAACCCTCTGCCATCAGATTGCAATCAGATTGTATTTTATCACTTCAGCCTGATTCCATTTACACCTGGCGTTAACATGCATTTTCTGCAATCCGATTGCAATCTGATTGCAGAAATGGTTGTCCTCTCAATCCACATAAAGTTGGTGTATCCAGATTGAGAGGACACATTGCATTTACACTTGTGTTCCCAATGTGTACACAATGCATCCCTGACCACCTCCGGAGGTGGTTTGTCCGATCAGATTGCAATCCTTCTTCAATGTGTTTTGGCGGTGTTTACACCTGGCATTTCAAGTGATAAAACACAATCTGATTGCAATCTGATCACAGAAAACCCATGTTAGTGCCAGGTGTAAATGGCCTCTTTGACTTTTTCTGCTGTTCCCATACTGGGCCTACTATGGTGTAATATTAGCAGCAGCCACTGGGATATGGGGCAGCTATGTATGTCACATGTGTCACCACTATCATGATGACATTCCTGCCAAGCCAGCAGCCTTGGACAGTGGGCCAGTACTAGTATAGGTGCGTCACTAAGCATGGTTCTAATAGGCTATGTGCCATAGAGAACTGTGTAATCATAACAGAGAAAGCAGTTGAGGTATGGCTCAGTACACGTATGCAGTGGGAGAACCACAAGTGTTTTGGTCTGTTTATCTGTCCAGAGATCCATTCATTACAGTTCAACAGTCAAAACAACAGTCCGAAATGGAAAGCATGCTAGGCTGTGGCTAGTGTTTTTCAGACTGGGCTACAGCCAAAATTCTCCTCAAATCCTTTGTTAATGATAGCAGTCACCAGATGGTAATTTGATGACTGACTGGTAACAGGGGTATTAACTATCAGAGCATGTACAGCAATAACTAGGCCTACTACTGTACACATATGTGGTTGGTGAGACTTAAATGGAGAATTGAAGTAAACAAATGAATACAGTAGGTATAGCACAGAGCTGAACAGTCACGTGACATATTTTGCCCCGGAAGTGAGTTTCCCATTCATTTTCTCCATAGATAGACATTTTGAAAAATCTTAAGTTTTAAGTTTTAAGGCTGGAACCAAGGCAGCCCATGACCTACTGAATCATGAGTGACCATAAAACATTTCAGTTGCAGCAAAACAAAACAAAACAAAAAACGTTAATTTTAATAATATATTAATAATATTATTCAAATAATAATTTTCAATTCCCCCCCGTCTTTATTTTTTGTTTTTTGCTCCCAACTAAAATGTTTTATGCTCACTCATGATTCAGTACAGTAGGTCACGGGTTGGCTTGGTTCCAGCCTTGAGACTCTTTAAATAAGCATTTTTCGAAATGTAGGGTTAGGGTTAGTCTATGGAAAAATGAATGGGAAACTCACTTCCGGGGCAAGAAATGTCACGTGACTGTTCAGCTCTATAGCCACAACATCAGCTGATTAAGCCATGAACTTACCAAAAAAGTCTGAATATGTCACCGTCATGGGATGTGCTAGCTGCAAACTTTTTTGAGCCGGATAAGTTGACTTTTGAAATCTAGCTGTTATTGTTCTTCAGAAAAC